>NC_056685.1:10011250-10312142 GCF_018350215.1 Panthera leo
AGCCTGGAGCATTTTTTTTTTGTTTTGGTTTTTTTGTGGTTTTGGTTTGTTTTGTTTTGTTTTTACAGCTCAGGAGTCACTTTTCTTGTCCTTGAAGCATTTGAACAGGAGACAAGGAGGTCAGCAAACCCCGATTCTATTTTGGTCCTGACCAGTGACTGTTGGTTTGACCTTTCTCAAGTCACTTAACTCCTCTGTCACTCTCTATAAAATGAGGATGGAGGTGCTGTGGTCTTCTGCCTGTCTGAGAGGGTGACTTCATAAGGAAAGGTGAGCAGAGACGCTCTGCAGAGGGGGCTGCTGAAGGCACTTTGCTGAGCCACCAGCCATTTGACCAGATGCATAAACAAAGCTGAAGCTAGATGGGGACTAATCATCTTTCGAGAAGCAGATGCACCAGAAAGGCAGTGTAACCTTGACACCTGCTGTCTCCCTGTATTAACAATGAAGGTATGATGGTCCAGATATATATTTTTTCCCTGAAACTTTAGATTTCTTCTGTAAACTGGAACAGATCAATTTAAGAGGATTTGATACAACAGAGCAGTAAATTGAGTTGGTGGAATTCAGTAGATGTGCTCCCTAAAAATTCAGATTTCCCTTTACCATCCCCCATATTTCTTGAGCGATCAGTGTCATCCAGCTACCCCAGAGAAAGCTAGAAAAATTCCTGTGACTCAAGACAGCAAACATAACTTTTCGTGACAGCGTGTGACAAGCACTCTCATGGACCTTTCCCTAGCATTTAAAATAATTAAGAGAAAAAAATTCTATTGCAACATGAATCAAATTTATGGTTCCCTCTAACATAGTCTATTAATTATTCTATCAATTCTAGGAGAAATATCTTCTTCAGAAATGTCATGTTTGCGCTATAAATCTTCAGTTTCTTTTCATTGACAAAGTTAATGTTTTAATATTTAAAAATCTTTTATAAATTATATCTTAGAATTCAAAAACCCAATAAAGAAATGGGCAAGAGATGGAAATAGGCTTTTCACAGAAGAAACACAGATTGCTAACAGGCGCATGCAAATACCTTCAGCCTCACTCTGCAGTCGATCACAGGCACTGGAACACTTCATGGTCAAGAGGATGGCTAGATCTCCATCCAGATCCTGGCTGTGTACTTGGCTGTTGGATCCCCACCGCACCCCCTGCCTTTTACATACAGTAGAATTCACTCTGATTGTACAGCTGATACATTTTGGTGATCCTACATAGTCCTGTAACACTACCACAGTCCATTTTGTTCCTCCTTCATCCTTCGGTTCCCCAACACTTAATTTTCCTGACCTAACAGAATTGAATGGGAGGCAGGTACAGTGCTAATTCTACAGGTGAAGGCAGAGGTTCATCCAAGTCAGCAAACATTCTTGGAGCATCTGCCGTGTGACCGGCACGTTCACCGGGGGCAGGGAATACTGACTTCGGTGAGTTTGCGTACCAGGAAGTACAAGCAGTTGCAGATAGAGAGTGTACACATTTAGCTGTTCGTTTGCACAGACAGTGAAGGAAAACAGGATGTCTGCTTCTAGTACTGGAGAGAATGATGTCTTGAATAACTAGTCTACTAAATGGCAAAACTGTCCACATTCCCTGCGCTCCTGCCTTCAAGAAGCAGAAGGAAAAACTTTGTTGGGCTTCATTCATAGGTTCTTAATGTGTTAACAGGATTTCATTTCCGTCGTTGAAAAAGAGGAAATTTACCAAGAGAAAATCAAACTTCAAGCTTACTTGATATCATTTAAAGACATACTAACCCCCACCCTCTTTGAAGCTGAAATTCCTGTAAATATGAAGCATCTCCAAAGACCCACCTCCAAACACCAGCTTGCACTCAGGGAGCACTCTGGCTCTTTAGAAAGCAAAGGAAAATGGGAGCACTCCACTCGGCCTCGAGACTCTGGAAGAGCCTGTGCTTACCCCCCTCCAGCCTCTGGGGCCTCTTGATTCACCCTCCACCCCCACCCCCACCCAGTCCTTCTGACCCCTCCATCTGCTCTGGTGGTAGGGCCCTTGATTTCCTAGATTACTACCTGGGAAAGGGCCATGGCAAGAGCTGCGGTAGCACTAGAGATAGCACTCGGGCTCTTACAGATACTTCACCGGTGCTCCTGTCTGAAGCCTGCCGTCCTTGAAGTGCAAAATGACTGCAGGTGTGGATCAAACAGTGCACGGGTTGGCCCGCCAGTGCCTCTCAAGTCAATGGCTTGTAGCGTGTCCATTTGTAGAGGCGCCGGGGCTTTGCAGGTAGACGTGCAGCCTGTAAATAGCTCACTGTCTACAGTTTCCGTGACGTAGACCCCAGGGCGGGTTCCTGTCAGGTACAGGAGTCACCGACTTCGACCGTGTGTGGCCCTGGAAGTTGATAAGTCTACACAATTGGACCTTTCAACCAAATGCTATTTTGCAAATTCAGAAATAATGAAATTCCCACCAATTTCCAGGCATAGCAAACCAATTTCTCCCTTGATGGGTCCAATTACATGGTTGGTATAAAGTTTTCAGACCCATCTTCGTGTTTTCTGAGGCTAGCCGCCCTCTGCGGGCTTTGAATATACAGCACGTGGAAGGCATCTGAGTATTTGTAGGTCTGGACTGTTGGCATGAAATGAAGTAGGCAAATTTCTCTGACGCCAAACTGTGAAGCAGCACTTTCTCTTTTGCAGTACCCCTTTCTCTCCTTCCTCTCTGCTGTTCTCCCTCTCTCTACTCCTCCTCCTCACAAACATGGAGACCCTACTAAGTGCCAGACTCCATGTTATGCTGGGGAAACAGTAATCAACAAACACAAAGCCAGGTTGTGCTCTCGTGGAGCTTATGGTCACATCGAGGAGGCAGGTGTTAGCCCAACAGTCACAAAACTAGGCATGCGTTACAAACTCTGATTAGGGGAATGGAGAAACTGTGCCTGCTGCTGAAAGGCTAGAGTCTTTGCCGCCTTTGACCTGAAGAAGACAATGGTTTTGGCTCTTGGTCTGCGTCTGAATGCAGAGCACCCCCACCCGGGGCTTGTCTGCAGACGGTCTTTTGGGAGGTCTTGTTCTAGGTACATGGTCTTGTTCTAGAGCCTAGTGTGCTGAGACAAGTGGTCTGAAGAAGGAGAGAGTGGAGATTTTTACATCTTTCATGGAACTCATTAGGGCTTTTACAGAGGAAATTGGTTCCTCAAGGAAGGGCTCTTACAGGTTGGTGTCATACAGATATTATTTTATCTATATTTGCCACGTAACCATATAGCCTAGAATGATGGCAGTATGTGATCCTCTGTTAAAGGGTCTGGTGGGCTTCACATCCAGCTGGGATACCCCCGGTGGTTTGGGCATCTCTGGGAACTATCTTCGGTTTCTATCCTGCCTCCCTTCGTATTTTTTAAGCAGCCACTGAATGGAACATTTATTTTTAAAATGCATCATCACACTGTTCAGCATTGGGAGCAGTGTTTTTTTGAAAATGGATCTCTGCAACAAGACCCGGGCTCTATACCTGGATCCTTTCTGAATATGACATCCTGACAGCCCAATACTGTGCAGAACATTCTTGCTCTGTAGGCTTACTCAACTATTTTTTTTTTTTTTTTTTGCAATAGCGATGGTAACCATTAGAATAATATAAACCACTTACTGATCAGTTTAGTAACCAAGGACATCTGCTTTACACAATACAGAGCCAAATTAAGACGGCGTTTATGACGTTCAGAAATTGCCTGTTAGACAAAGTCAAAAAACCCGATGATACAATCAATTGACTCTCTGTGCCCGTCTCCAACCAGCTGTACCCTTCAAACCGTAACTGCAGAAAGTCACCGATTTCTGCTCATTGAAAACATCTTCAGAAAGTAATCCCTTCATAGATAATATTCCAGAACCTTCCTAACTTGATACTGGAAGGAGTGGAGCCCCCTTTCTCCCTTCTCTTACATTTGCTCATTTAAAACCAGGAGGAACGGGCCTCTTCAAAACAAGAAGTCGTGAAAAAAGGTGGTCTCCTGCAGATCTATTCAAGCTTTATGGACACATGTCAAGAACTGATGGTGGCCAAGCTCGGTGCCTAACAAAACAGGATTTTTGTCCTCCGGAAACATACAGTCTTGGACACAAATACAGGAAGCTGTTGCAGAGCCTGAAATTGCTGTCGTGAAATAAATAGCTGGCGTATGGTTGCTGGGAGCAGCTGATCCCAGTGTAGGCTGGGGGGTGAGACAGAGGGGAGCTTCCCGGAGGAGGAGGGAAGGCATCTGTCTGTCCTAAGGATTTGTCTTACAGTTGCAACGTCTGGCACCAAAATGTACAACTTTGAGTGTCAGTCTTGCTCAAGTGGCCAAGTAAAAGAAGAAAAATAAGGGCAGATAAACTTGGCCTTTGGAGTTCCCCACATTCTCCAGGTCCCTCTGCTCAGTTGCCAATTTGTAGAATGAAAGCCACAGAAGTAAAGGGAGGAGGCGTCTTCCACAACCAGGAAGACCAGTGGTCTCCAACGCACCCTTGTCTTTGTGACATTCTGAAAGGCCACCCTCAGATACGTGACAAGGCAGTTTCTAAAGCCACACACTACTGTGCACGTTGTCAAAGCTTGTGTGCTGTGCTTTCTATCTGCAGGAATTTTCTTTTTCTCCCTTCCTCCTTTCCTCCCTTCCTCCTTTCCTTCCTTCCTTCCTTCCCTCTTCCTTTCCTTCCTTCCTTCCCTCTTCCTTTCCTTTCCTTTCCTTTCCTTGCCTTGCCTTTCCTTTCCTTTCCTTTCCTTTCCTTTCCTTTCCTTTCCTTTCCTTTCCTTTCCTTTCCTTTCCTTTCCTTTCCTTCCTTCCATTTGTTTATTTTTTGAGAGAGCAAGGAGGGAGACAGAGAACCTGAAGCAGGCTCTGGGCACCAAACTGTCAGCACAGAGCCTGACCCCACGAACCACAAGATCATGACCTGAGCTGAAGTTGGACGCTTAACGGACTGAGCCACCCAGGTGCCCCGTTTCAGGCATTTTCTGATGAGCCCTTTGTGGTTACCATTTCTGACACTACTCCGCTTAAATGAAATAAAAACAAAAAATCTGAAAAGGAATCGAGAATCATGGGTGTGAGAACACTCAGCCATGACTCTAGAAACTGCCCCGGGGGTGTCTGAGACAGAGGGGGCCGGGGAGAAGCGAGAAGCATTTGGTGATGGCACTCTGTAATGTTAGCAAGGCTTCTGCTGCTGGGGAAAGAATTGGGGCAGTTGCTCAATATTGAGAAAACTTGGTCTTCCTGGAGAAGGACTGGCAGGAAGGACAGTGGCCAGCCTTCTGCAGTTAGGAGGATGCTGACAGGTCACAGTCTGGACGTACTTCTGCCAGATCTGAACCTCTGGCGGACAGCCTCTAACAAAGCCGTGAGAATGGAAACAATTGTAAAGCTAATATACGCGGGAACTAATATAGGCAGGAACATAAGGCTGTGTGTCCTCTCTCTTCGCTCTCTCTTGGTTGCCCCTTCCTCCCCTCCCTCCCCTCCCTCCCCCACCTTGTCTCTGTCTCTCAATGCTGAAAGATGAGATTTAGATCTCTATACGTACCTGTACACACCTAACGTGGCCGTGGTTATTACTCTCTTCTCGGTGACTTCCCTGTGAAATGAGATTGGCTCCAGCTGTTTTTGTGCCTGTTCGAGGAAAGGATAATATCACTTAGCTCCTTTATACCTAATAAAGATGGAAATGGGTTGGGATAAATGTTGCTCAGTTGAAAATAAATCGCAATACAAATAATGCATGTAATTCACTTGGTGTCTTCGTATCCAAAACAGAAACTGATGCAGTACTTAGTAAAGCGTTGTCACTCATTCATTTATTTGTCGAACACCTATTCGTTGATGCCTGCTTTGTGCCCAGCAGTGCGAGAAGTTCAGGGTATGTAGTGGTTCTTTTTGGTTCAGTCTTTTTGGTTCCTCTCACGGAGCTTACAGTCTCTCATCACATGTGAAATTTCAAAAGATGCTCAATGGATTCAAAAGCCCTTTGATATATATTTCAAAAATGTATATATTCTGGAATTCCTCTAATAATTACTTTCTGTAGCTTGTGGACAACATAACATTTTCCTCTGATTCGCTTGTGCTCATTTGAAAGAAAAGCATGAGGTGGTTTCTTGTAGACCAGGAGGGAGAAGGAAACCGCTAACTGAAATTCTCTCCCCGACCGACAAGTAGATGACAAACAGGCTGAGGGCAGAATTTGCCCTCAGACTGCAGAACATTGTTTGGCAAATAGCTTCCATCTAAGTGACTCGCTTTCTAATGGGACCCACTTAGATGGACCGTTAAGGATGATGGTTTCAGGTTCAACAGGCTCTCTCTCTCTCCAAACTGACCTGATCAGCGGTGGAAATGGCCGGAACTTGCCCAGATGGGCTCCTGAGCGTCCTACCCTTGGCTCGGGAAGGACAGTCCTTTCTCTTGCCATCTGTACCATTAACCTGCTTGGATATCCATCTGCACTCGTGTGGGCCGGGAATTGGGATTATTCAGACTTGGGTTCTTTGTGATGTGGCCACAGGGAAAGGGCCTCCGGGTATGATACACTGATGCGGAGAGACAGGTGTAGGATGGGTAATTCGCTAAAAAATGAGAGTCTCACACAAGCAACCGCATCACTCAGAAAAAATAACTCACCCTTCTCGACTAAATTTTGAAAATACTCCTCCTGTGAGGGATTGAGTGTCTCCTTTTGCTCCTGTTTTTAATAAACCAATGATCTATTATCCAATAACCTGGCTTCTTCATTTCCAGTTACTCTAAAATGGCACAGTGGTCCAGAGTCGATGCTATTAAAATAGTGATGGTGGCGTTTTGTCACACTGCCTGTCACCTCTCGGTGTCTCTGTCCCACCTCCTTCCTTTGTCACTATAGCCTTAAATCCCTGCTGCCCCCATTAAAGTGTCTACTTGTCTCCTAAAACTCATTTATACTGTTTGTTTTTGATGTCTTCCTTGGCAACTTAATTTATACGTCTGCTGTTTTTCAAGCAGAGTAATGCCCTGTGCTCACTCGAATTTCCTGTTTTTAAACTCGCAGCCTTTGGGTTCGTGTGGCTTCTACCCGAGTAAACTGTTCGTCTTACTCTTCTGTCAACATCCGCTTATAATTTTCAGTATATTTCCTCAAATCTTCTTGCCATCACTCAGAATAAGATCTTTGTCTCCATTTGACCAAAAAAAAAAAAAAAAAAGTTAACTGTTTTTCATGTGATGCTGGCAGCTAGAGCTGTCTTCCCCTCCTTTGAGTAACTAGAATGTGCTGTGTAGAAAACCACGACCAGGTGTCAAGAATTCACTGACGATGCCCAGTGTCTTCGAGGAGAGAAATACCTGTACCTGAGTTTCCAGTTCTGTGTCCTGTGTTAATTTCCATCACCTTTTTATTATTGTAGTCTGTACGATAATGTATACTAATATTATTAATGATTATTATTCCTTTGTAATAACCGAGGAGTCTTGAACCCTTACAGAACCCCGTATCATCCCCTGCACCTGTGAAGCGCTCGCCAACGTGTGACTGCTCATAGGTTTCAAGATCCCAACAAGGGACTAGTGTACTTACGAGAATATCAATATAGCCCCTGCAGATTAGATTCGAGTAGTAAGCAAAGTAGGAGTAAGAGAGGAGTCTGACATAGCTCCAGAAATTTGCAAGATAGCATTATACGTACAAGTAGATACACATACCCACGTGTGTCTTTGTAGTTATCCCAGGATACAGGTATCAGCTTTTCAACTGTTTTCTGGAAGAAAAAAAAACACACATCGAAACATGAACGATGTGTATAAAAAAATTGCCTTTCCCCTGGTTAGCTCTGGTTGCAGCTAATATTTACGTTCACAGAGTTGCGTCTCAGTCAGTGTGGAGACATGAAATGCAGTGTGTCAGTAAGAGAATAGAAACAGTCATATCTGTGGCCAGTTTTATGATGTACATGTTGTTAGTGGTTAACATTTTATATTTCCTACAGCCGTGTAGTAATCTGAGTGTTTGACTTTACAGTTTAGTACAGACCCTATGGACCATGCTTGCTCTGCAGTCATGTAATATATATATATGTAATATATTTGTATTAATGAGTCCTGAAGTAAGAATGTTTTTTCATATTTCTAACAAGATTACTATTTTGGGGAGTACAGTGTATTTTTTTTATTCCTCAAAGTGCCACTAGCTTATTCTTTAGCATCTGTATGTGTATGCATTGTATGTGTGCATTTGCATATGTGTATTTGTTTATGCCTGCGTACTTTTAGGTGTGCTTGTACATATATATTTATATTTGTAAATACTAAACAAGTAATTGTTGGGTGAATAAGTATTAATGAAACCTAGTCTGTTATTAGTGTACTAAATGTCAGTTCCTTTCTCTTTTCTGCTCTACCTTTTCACTACTGGTTTAGTCACAACTAGATGTTGAAACATGGAGAAAGGGGATCCGACATTAGAAATATGAGAAACCCCTAAGACTGTGGTTTAGTGCATTGACTTACTCACAAAGAGATATTCACTGAATGTCCCAAGACAGTCTCAGCTGTTGTTATGTGTTAAGTTACGGTTTTTAATGAAAAAGTTTTGTAAAACAAAATAACTTGCATCAAATTTCAGTTCCACTGACAACAGTTCACAATAAAACAGCTTGATAGTTTGACTATGTGACTTTTTCAAAAACTTGGCAGGACGGTAAGTGAGTTAGGGTCATGATGCCTTAATACAGGCTAAAGTCCTGGATCGTGATGCCTCCCGCTTTGGTTTTCTTTTTCAACATAACTTTGGCTTCTTGGGTCTTTCATGGTTCCATACAAATTTTAGGATTGTTTGTTGTAGCTTTGAGAAGAATGCCGGTGCAATTTTGATTGGGATTGCAGTGAATGTGTAGAAGCCTAAGGACAAGGAAGACAGTTTCAAAGATCACAGTACCTTTAAGTATGTCCTAAAGGAAGCCAGTTCTCATAGGTTTGGTTTCGTGGAGGGATACACTGTACCAAGAGGCATGAGAACCCCTGGGGGGTTCATCATGGGCCTCGTATGCTTGGTCACTTAGCAAAAAATGCCCTGCTGTCTTTGCAGGACTTGAGTTGTTAAATTTTAAGCTCTGAGATGCATCCTCCTAGCTGAGAAAGGCTCCAGTTAACTGCTGGTAAGTTATCTGAAAGCTGACTTAGATACCAGTCTTTGTAACGGTTTGTGAAATCCAAAGATAACAAATAACCACCACGATTTTTGTGGATAACGAATCTTCCACTGTTCCTCAGTCTCCGGCTACCTCCCCAGCATTGTCTACGTACTTTGCTCATATGGATCCGTCAACCAGGATGACCCATTCTCAGCTATGTCATGCTTGCTGACTTGTAATGAATGGGGAGAACAAAATGTTCCCCACGTAATATACTTTGTAGCTGGTTGTAGCTCAGTAGTAAATTGGTCTTGGTGATTTCTTCAGGGAAAGAAAGGATTGCATGGCAAAGAGAGAGATCATTTGAAGGGTTGCCCAGGATTTTGGTCTCGCAGCTGGTTTGACATAAAAGCCAGCAACCGGTTTTCTAATGCCAATTCACGGAAGAATTCATAACAGATTTTGAGTAATAATTTGGATGGCTATTGAGTTTTAAATCTTGCAATAATGATAAAACTAATTTTTTTTAAAAAAAGTGGAAGATGTGATTATTATACATTTCTTTTAACAGAACGTACAGTTTATGTCTGTGTGTAAATGTGGGCCCAGTTGAGTTACCCTCAGATCTTCCTGCTTTATCCACGTCCCCCGTGTCAGTCCTTCCTGCTTTGTTTTTAACAATTTCGCTGCCATTCACACGTCCGCCAGCGTGTAGTCTGTTATAAGGAAGAGAAAAATCATTCATGTTCTTGTAAAAGATTTGCTTTTGGCCACAGATCTCTTATCTAAAATAAGTTTCTAGGCCAGTTTTAATTATTGTTACCTTATTGTCCATTCGCACCAGTTTTTACAAGCAGGTTATACTTTTACATTCACAAAAGCCTGGTTTACATGAGGGTAGAATTTCAAGGGGAGGGGGAAATACAAACATACTCTTATCACAGCGAAGCTGAAATGGCTCGAGAGCATAGCCAAGGAATGAAAATAAACCAACTTTGTAATTCTGCAAATGTGGGCAGTAGAGGTAATGTCGTAGAAACCCACATGATCCTGAGTACTCAAGGGACTGTGTGTTAAACAGTGACAGAGCCCAATGAAATTGTCTTTGTGTTATAAATTTTCAATTGCAGAAAGTTACAGCTCATTCAAGACCTAATATCCATAATACAGTCTGACGGCAGCAAAATCACTCCAGCGGCAAAAGACTTAAATGAAAAGCAATGCTAAATGCCTGCCTAGGAGAAAAATGGACAGAGTGTTAACTAATCCCATGTCCAAAGGGTGTCCTAGAACACAGAAGAACAGGGCCACCAAGTGGACCCGGGGGCCTCTGTTAATCGTGCATCCAAAACACTGGTCATTTGTACAGTGAAATTTGCCCTGTTCAGGCACCAGCTAAAGTTTCTCAGCCTCAAAACAGGCCAGATAAAGATCCTGAATAACCTAAGGATTCTGGTACCGGTGGTTATACAAGCCACAGTGTTATTACAAGGGATGGCAGAAATGTTGGCCCACATGTGACTGTCAAAGATGCCATTAATTAGTGCTGTTACGTTTGAAGGTGGAACACTATAAGTAGCTTGATGGACACAGCAAGGCTACATGTACGCTCTACCCTAGAATTCCCGTGAGCTTTCTGTCGTTCGGTAGGCGACCCAAAAGTCAAAGAAGGAAGGCAGATGGCTATATCTTATTTCTCCTAAGGAGATCCTTGAGTGCGTAAGGAGCCATTAAGGAAAAGGGCAGCCAGTAAAAATAGCAGTGTTTTGGAACCCCGAGTCGACAGGTGTCAAGAACCTAGATTTCTTACCTTTGATCATCAGAATTCTTTAAACAGGTAGCATCTGGAAAGCTAGAGCCATTAAGTGTACCCCATTCAGATATGGGTCTCCTGATTCAAATACTCATTCTCCACCAATGAAATGCTGGCCCCTTTATTCACATGTTGACCTTTATCTCCATCAAAATACTGGTTCTTTGATCCAACAGCATCTGCTTTGGTACCCAGAACAGCAATAAAAGTACATGGTTCTTCACGTTTTACAGTGTAGAGGCTTCTGCGATTATTATGCAATTTACGGTGGTCACAATAATGATGATTGCGAAGAAGTCTTGTACACACACGTGAAGGCGCAGATTATGCTAACCTCTAGACATAAGAGCCAACCTCCTGTTTCTTCAAAACAAAAGGGGAATAATGTCCATGAGGCCACTCCCACTCGTATGTGTATCCCCGTGTTTGATCCAGTAAGTATCCAAATTGGTTGTGATGCTCCTTGGAGCAGTCTCTGCTTTGTAGAGGAGATCTGAACGTGAAAAGGGCCGAGTAACCTCTGTGCTGCACCCTCAGACCCATGCTGGAGCATCTATACTTCTTGCCTGACTTCCTAGCCTTCCCTGACCCAGCCTCTTCCTTGGGGAAGACACAGCTGCCTCGCTGAAGAGAAGTCGCCGTTCCTCAGGACTGAACCTGCAAAGAATTTTGAAATCTTTAGAGATGCCCCTGTCCCAGGTTAGCAAGTGCGAGGCAGAGACTGAAGAACGAAACACCTGTGCAGCAAAGCTTGTCATGGCTTCACAGTTGCCTTTTCTGACACACATAGGTTCTTGGGGTTTGGGTTTTTTTGGTTTTTTTGGTTAGATATTTATGTCATTGGCTATTTTCTGTAGGGTGTAGAGTTATGGGCATAATGATACTTGCACGTGTCTTACTAAGGATGTTATTATACTCCTTTAAAGAGTTGAATACTACTCTCCTCCCCGTCTCCTGCCTGAATGAAGGACATGTTGCAATAAAGCCAAATATTTGAGCGTCAGGAAACAGTGGATTCCACTACAAGGAGAACTGCACTCTCCCACTTCCCCGTGAGCTGTTCCCCGTTGCTGTTCCAAGAGTGGTGTTTAGACCCCACGCTTCTGCTTATTCATAGTGAAAAGGTACGACGGACTTGCTCTTGGGTGCTCCGAAAACACCAGTGATGACAGAGGCAGTAGTCAGGTGTCACCTGAGAAGATGTGCCTCTTGGGAATTTGAGACAGCCATAGGAAGGCTTTCCTTAGAACCAGTTCTCAACCTGACCGAAGGCGTGGGACTTGGGTTTGTTTGGGCATCCTTGTTAGGGTCTCCCGAGGCATCATGGGCCTTTCCTTTCTGCAGTCCTCTTTCTCGTACTTACCTATGGGTGAGCCGGCCCTCCACGCTAGGCTTGTTCCGTGAGGGCAGCGGCTGTGTGTCTCCACGTCACCACCATCCTGGCACCTTGATGAGCGTGCCTCCTGAATCACAAACCTTTGCAACGAAAGCTTTTTGTAATAATTGTATCTTCCATTGGTGGGGGGGATCTGAAAAGTAGGGCAAGAGGAGAGAATCGGGAATACTTGGGTAACTTGCCTTGCCTACACCCTCCACCGTGCGCAGAGAGCCCCTCCTGGTCGGAGGAGATGGGCAGAACTGGAAAACCTAAGGGACGTGTGTCCACAGATAGGAACTGAAACCCTTTCCTTTTAAAAAAACTGAATGTGAATGCACTCTGGCTTGAGTGGTTAAAACCCAGATCACATGAGGTTCTCATATGATCCTGAAATGGAATTTCTGCAGCTTTCCAGAGTTCGTAAAAAGCGAGCGTCCGTACTGACTGATGCTTTGAGTTGAGTGATCCCAAGACTAAGGCAGGGTCCCTGGTCCCGGCTCTGATGCACATTTTCTCCCAAGAAGTCACATGACCTGCACCGTCCAGTTCTGCTACAATGTACTGTGACATTTTATGCCGTCTTAGCTTAAAATACTGCCTAGTTCCACCACCACCACCCCCCCCGGTGCCATCCATATTTCCGTGCCTGTTTAAAAATCATTCCTATGCATTTTATGCATACACGTTAATGTGCATATATTAACCTGCACACCGCTTTTTAGCAATTTCTCCCTTCCCCAACTTGGTTTTTTTCTTTGTTTTTTTGTTTATTTTTGGTGCATGACATGAAATTGCAGAGGTCAGGAGCCCGGACCAAGTACACGGCTTGTACATTGTGTCTCTTTTGGTTCGTCAAAAAAAATTGAACTTGCCTCTTTGAAAGACACATTTCTTCCAACTTGTCCCTGCTACAGTTCATTATTTAGTGAGCAGACTTTCTGAAAAGGAAAAGGATTGTGTCAGTGCCTGTGACTTAAGCTAAAAGAGGACCCTTGCCTTTCTAAGAAATATTCTAAATGTCCGCATTTTTTTCTTCTTTCTCAAGAGATAACAAAACAGGATCACAGAGCAGGGGTCCTCTCAGCTGCTCTGCACTTACAACCTTGCTCATTGGTCTTCCCTTTATGAAATCGGCCAGCATTTCTCCCGCGCATCTTGACCACATAGCGTAGGCTGCTCTGACCAAACACCTTTCTCAGAATCCTGGTAGCAGATGGATAAGGTTGGTACTGGTATGAGTTCTGTAAACATCAGCATCCCTGGGGACATTGGTGCAGACTCTAGGATCTCTCCCTAGACCACCAGAATCAGACTCTCGGGGGTGAGGCCTGTGATCTTGGACTTCTAAGCTTCTAGGTGATTTTTGGCCCTTTGAGAACAGTTGCATCCGTTGAGTAAATATTTATTACAGTCTCGCGTGTACCAGGCACTTCGCTAGATGCTGGGAATAGAGAAATGCCCAGAAGCAGATGTGGAGCCTGAATGTGTTGCTCTGCACTTGTTTAGAAATGTGACTCTGCTTTGGATGGTAAGGTTCAGAGAGATGCCTGAAAACCTGGAGCTGACATTTCGAACCAATCAGCCAGTTAACCAGTGTTTATTCTGTTGCTCAGAGAGAGGCACTGTGCCCAGCACTTGAGCTAATAGAGAGTATAACATGGCTCCTAGGCTCCAGGAACTTTACAGTCTGCTTGGGAGAACAGCGTGTATGAAAGTTAATAGTAGTCAAATAGTTAAATACCGTAACAAAGAAACCACGGTCAAGTACATGGTTAATTGTGAGTGGTACTAACTTAAGTAACCATCAAATTCTGGGACGTTAGCTCTTCTCCTTTTATCTGGATTTTTCCCCATGCTGGGTCCATCCTACTGGATGAGTTTTTTAATAAAAGTTAGTGGATAATATTAAGTAGCATTTAAAATGTTCCATATTACACTATAGGTTATTTGGAATTTTTTGAAACTGAGGCCACCTCTGCTTCAGACAGCATATCATTCCGCTGCCTTAGTGTTATCCAGCCATAAAGGAAGGGTCAATCACCTAATTATGTAAGGGTATATTCAGATAAAATCAGCATTTTGGTTCTCTAAATGCTCCCTAGTTTGAATGAATATGTGTGTGTGTGTGTGTGTTACACACATGTACACACATACAGACATAAGAAAAATCCAAGGAGAACGAAGGCACGTTTGGAAAATATGTGATTCCAGAATACATCAATTCAAATAAAAGTTATGATATAGGAGCTTTTTTTTTGATCATTTGAGGTATTAGAGATTGCTACAGGTTTGTGCTGCCGAGGATACCAGAACATCCTCTCTTGGGAATTTTAAAGAAGTCGGTAGATTAGAGTGAGTTAGAAATGTCCTACGTGATGTGCCTCGGTAGGTCTCCGGGGATTGCCTTTTTGTGACTTAAGGACTCTGAACGTAAGGTGCCTTCTTCAGGAGTTGGATGCTTATAAATCCCAAAGGGTAGAGGCCACATCAGATCAGTACAGAGCTGTGCGTAAGTACGATGCTGTGCATTGTTTTTAGGGTCAGACAGTTCTGTGTTCACATCATGGCTCTCTCACTTCACTCTGTGGCCGTTAGACTTCATTTTTAGGTTCGTATTTCTCAAGTATAAGACGGCCTCAAAATAATACCTGCCTAGTAGCTCTGTAGGATACATTAAGTAAGTTAATGGATGTTAAACACTTACCCAAAGGCCTGACATAAAATAAGCTCTCAATTAATATTAGCTCTGATTATCCTTGCCACTATTTATTGTTAGGTAGAAGCACCCAGTATATATTTATTTATTCACCTTTCCCCCAGAAAAGTAAGGCAAATTAAGTTCTACAAAACAACGACCTTTTTCAACAACTATTTCTACATGTATTGCAACAAGCAGGTGAGTTTTTTGTAATAGAATTATCCATTTTCTTTGATGTATCTGTAATCTGGGAAAATTCAAATGTGTCTCATTGTAATATATACCCGAAGGATGATAGGAGTTTACAAATGCATTATTTACTAGTGGATCCACCAACCAGTACATATGCTCCATTTTGGCTGGTAACGATAATTTGAACAAAGCTAGCTCACTGCAAAGCTGTACGGAAGCAAATTTTAAGGCAGTTCCCATAAAAGAAGCATGGAAATATTGACAGTAGGAATCATGGGATTTTCACTTCCCACTAGCTGTTGCTGTTTGGAGCTGTGTACCTTTTAAATATTAGAATGTTTCTATAAAAAAAAAGAACTGAGATGCAGAATAGAATTACCTTTGCCCTAAGGCTAAGGCCTAAGACCCCAGAGGGGACTGGGCCATGCTGGATGACACTTGGTGCTCCATTCAACAGGTCTTGACCACCCAGGCCCAGCTTTCAGCTGACTCACAGGGAACTCGTGAGTGTCCCATGCTTTTCAAGGTAACACAGCTCTTACATGCTTGTCCTGCGTCGTTTCCTTTAGAAACTTTATTCACTCCACAGACACAAGTTCTAAGAGCATAGAATGTGCAGGATGGTACAGAATGCCATGGTGGTTACCAAAATGAAGGTAACCCTCAAAGAATTTATAATCTAACAGAAGAGATTAGCCTGAATGTGTGCTGCCGGATGTCTATGGTAGAAAGATCTGGGCCGGTATGATGAACCGCTTTGGTTGAATGTATGTCAAGCCTTATTCTCCTTTAGGAAGCTAGGATGCTAAAATGAATGGCGGGTGTTCATTAGGAAACCATCTCTTGAGCGTGTTAAACAGAGCCACATTCTCTCCCTCCTAAACAATGTATGATTTAAGATGGGACCTTGGTTGGAAAAGAGGGAAAGTCCATGCGTATCATGTTAACTTGAGCCTCGAGCGTATTGAAGGAATTAAGTGCAGTGGTATGTAACGAAACTGATGGGAGTTAATATGTAATTACTGTTTTTTTACAGTATGGTTGGAGTGATTATATTCTATTTGTTCTATTTTCCTTTGGAAATACAGTATAATGTAATTATAATTAATAACTCTAAAGATAGGCTCAATTACTTAAGTCATGAAAATGAATTACCATCATCACGTTGAGAATTTTGCAACCACCCCATCTAGAGAATATCCACAGAAACAGCAGTGCTTCTGAGACTATTTCTTGTAAAGAAACCAAAATGAACAAATGCTGCTTTTGTATTGAAATCGGTACAATTTTAAACAATGGGGAGAAAGATTACCAGAATTTTGTAGCTTGCCAGTATCTGTAAATCCTTTTATTATGTTTTATGAATCTTCAAACTTTAGCTGTAACTGTAAATTTTTAAATTATAAAAATTACATTTGAGGAAGGCTTATCTTTGCAAAAATATAGTTTAAAACAGCTTTAAAAGAATGAGAAAAATCCTGTTAAAATTCAGGATGATTTTTGAACCATTGATCTACTTTTTTGAGGAATGTTTTTAAATAACTAAAAAACCCGACATGAATATTAATAGCATTATGTGCTAAAAGGGGCCATATTACTGTTTCCTTATAAATATTTCAGTTACTTTTTGAGATGAAACTTGCACACAGATTATGTAATTTTTATGAAAACGCAAAACCTACAGGGAAGAAGTTACTATCAACAATTTTTGCGCCATTTCAGTGCGATTAATACCTACGTTTCTCTGTTATTATTCTGGTCCCTCCTTTGGGGTACCATGATTGTCAGAAAGCTAAGAGGAATCCTCTGGAGTCTTCTAGGTTATAAAACCTATCAAATCTTTACCTCTTTCCTCTTCTCTCCCTCCCCTCCCCCCCCCCCCCCCACATCTAGTTACTTGCCTTATCCTATAAATCCTAGTTCTACAAATACCTATTCTGTACGCCTGGCCCTTTCCATACCCAGCATCCTAAATTAGGCCTCATCATTCAGTTATGTCTTATCAACAAATACTCCCTCAAGGCACAGACACCAGCCTCAATAAATCCTCCTTACTGCCTTCCCTGCTTGATCCTCTTCCTCCATCACCACTGTTACACCTCTAGACTAAGCCACCTTCACTTTCCCATCTGCATTATTTCCTAGGACTTTAACCCGGGGACAGTTTCTTGGGATTTCACTTCAAGTAGAGGTAAAAATGGACTCTTCCAGTTTTTAGGGGATGGTGAACTCGACATTCTGTCTTAGACGACAGCCTTACTGCTAAATCAGCTAATCAGAAATACTGAACAGTAACTTAACTTGCCTTAAATCTGGTTGGTAGGTTTTTATGCTTCCCCGTGCATAGGTACCCAGAAGAACAGGAATTACACTTCAGACTTCATCCCTTGATGTTTAAATGGCCTGTTCCGTCTGTGTAGCATGCTTTTCTGTGAAACTGTGGACACAGAATCATCTTCCATTCTTCCCTGGTCTACCTTTTAGCCTCAGGCAACTCTCTTCATTGCTTGCATGTGCTTTGACAAGGCTCCTTTCATTTTATAAGAACATATTTTTGATCGTAAAAAAAAATGTTTTGATATGTTGAAAAAATTACAGAATACTGAATTCTGTTTATCACATAAATTTAGTGCTTTGAGATGTAATATCTTCACATTTGTTAAATTGTAATTTTCTGAAATAATGTCCATCATTTATTTGCATTAAAAATAGAGTAGCAGGGCACCTGGGTGGCTCAGTCAGTTAAGCCACTGACTTTGGCTCAGGTCATGATCTTGCGGTTCATGAGTTCGAGCCCCGCGACAGGCTTTGTGCTGACAGCTCGGAGCCTGGAGCCTGCTCCAGATTCTGTGTCTCCCTCTCTCTCTGTCCCACCCCCACTCATGCTCTGTCTCTCAAAAATAAATAAATGTTAAAAACATTTTTTTAACAAAATAGAGTTGCTAACTTAATATAAAAAAATTCATCCATAGGGTCATTTATTCAAATTTAAGCCCTTGCCCTTTGCCAGGCATTGTGCTGAGCTCTGCGGATGAATATTTGAAGGCATGCCCCATTTGTCAGGAAGCCAAAGTCCTAGATCCGGTGCTGGGGTACTAAGTATAGAGCTCCCTAACCTTTTCTGGAGTCGGGACTGGAGTGAGAGAGAAGAGTTCCCTGAAGAGTGCTTCAGGGTCAAATAGGATTTGACCAGATGAATGGAGCTGAGGCAGCCTCACACTGTAGGGCAGCGGAAGAGGAGTTCCATCTACCGGATCCAGTCGATCTGGTGCATACTTTGAGGGGTGTGCAAAGCGGTAATGGAGAGACTATGGAATTAGCCACAAACCAGATCCTAAAAGGTTTTGATCATTCTGAAGAGTTTGAAGACAATCAAAAGGAACTGGAACAAGAGGCAGGTTTGCGTTGTCAAAAGATTCCCCATGAGAGCCAAGTGGAAGATGAGTTAGTGTGGTGTAGACCAGGCAACCCTGGAGCGTAGGGGATACAGAAGCAACAGGCCTTGGTTCCTCGGGCCTTTTGCTGTAGACTTTGTAGTGCAAAATAGAGCATCGTTGCATATTTATTCAATTCCTGATGCATTTATTTAGATCCTGATGTGCCTTGATAGATGAAGTCGAGAATCCCAAGGACTGTTAGACCTGGCTCCTGCCCTCAAGACATTGAGAGTCTAGATGGGGAAAAAGTGAAAACCCAGGGAATAGTATACGGTTTGCCCTCGAACAGTCTGCGGGGTTGCGGCACCGGCCCCCATGCAGTCAGAAAGGCACATAAACTTTTGACTTCCCCAGAAACTTTACTAATAGCCTACTGTTGACAGGAAGCCTGGCCAATAACACGGTCAATTAACACATACTTCGTATGCTCTGTGTATTATTTTCTATATCATTACAATAAAGTAAGCTAGAGAAAAGAAAATGTTACTAAGAAAAATCATGAGGAAGAGAAAATGCATTGACAGGACTATATTGTATTTATAGGGGGAAAAATCTGTGTATAAGTGGACCCGTTTAGTTCCAACCTGTGTTGTTCAGGGGTCAGCTGTATAATATTGTCGTAGTTGGAAAAGTTCTTTCACACACAGTATCTCCTTTGATCCTTAAAGCAACAGTGATGTATCACATTTTTACAGCGACATTTTATTAATGAAAGACTGTACCCCAGATTTATCTGTGCTCTATGGCCCTGTTTATAAGCAGAGTTTTAACTCCAGCCAAGGTCTTTGTTGTAGCATGGGATCTTGCCACTATACCACACAGGCCCATTTGTTAAATAATACAATGATTAGGTAACTATGATTAGGTTATAAGATGAAAATATACGAGATTACGTAAAATGTGATTACCCATCAGATGGCTTATGTAGACAAGAACTGTATGGTTAGTTTGAAGAAGAATTAATCACTCTCTATATCTTGAATGGTAATTTGCTTCTTGATGGAGTAGGAAGCTAATTCTAGAGTACAGAAATGAATGAAGAAATGTGCAAAGGCAGACAACAGGATATAAAAGCTTGTGCCTGAGGGTTCTTGGAGGGGAAATAGGGAAAGAACTGGTATTACCACTTGGATCCAAGGGTGAATCATCTGAATGTCAAGATTAAGAGTACATAGGCTGTCCTGGGGCACCTGGGTGGCTCAGTCTGTTAAGCGTCCAACTTCGGCTCGGGTCATGATCTTGCGGTTTGTGGGTTCGAGCCCCGTGTCGGGCTCTGTGCTGACAGCCGAGAGCCTGCTTTGTATTCTGTGTCTCCCTCTCTCTCCCTCTGCCCCTTCTTGACTCGCTCTCTCTCTCTCTCTCGCTCTCTCTCTCTCAAAAATAAAAATAAACATCAACAAAAAATTTTAAAGGTATATCGGCCATCCTGAAGAGAAAGTGGTAACAGAGACTTAGAAATACATGCTCGACAGAAAGAACTCGGCAACCAAGCATAGAATGAACGGGCAAGAGAGATTTAAGGTCAAGTCGGTTAGGAAGGAGTTACAACAAAGCCAAGGTGTGCCCTCCTCTGCATGAGCACTTCTGCGTTCCTCCTTCCTTCCCTTTTTCCTGTTCTCTGTGGAGTGCTCCAGCTGTCACTCTTGGATTCCACGTCACTTAGATATTTGAGATGCCAGTGGTGTCCTTGGCCCACCAATTCCTGAGGATCTTCTTTCTGTTTCTGTCTCTTGATCCTGACACCCAGTTCAATCCAGTATTTTGTTCTTGTTTAATAATCATGATTCTAGGGCGCATGGGTGGCTCCGTTGGCTGAGCCTCCGACTCTGATTTCGGCTCTGGTCATGATCCCAGGGTCCTCGGGTCGAGCCCCACATCGGGCTCCGTGCTGAGCATGGAGCCTGCTTGGGATTCTCTCTGTCTGTCGTCACTATCTCTGTCTCTCCCTCCCCACACTCTTCTCCCCTTTCTCTCTCTCTCTCAAATAAGAGGACAAATCATGATTCCTCTATATTTGAAAATCTTCCACCTCTTGAAATGCTGGAGTGCACCTTTTTCCAGGTCCTGGGAACTCTGCCAGCACAGCTTAAGATTTCTGCGCTTGGTTTTCCGTTCGCTTGAGGCCACACTTTGGCCCGGCTAACGCACCCCCACACCAGATATTTCTTGCTGTTATTATCTACCTACCTTCGTCAGCATTTAGAATACCTGTGTTTGGAGCGGTCTTCACCCCAGGTGAGTTAGTTGGACGTTTTCTAATACGCGTATCATGTTTTCCCCCTCCTGGCCCCATCTCTTGCCTGCCTCGTGTTGGTGACCTCAGCCCCACACACAGTTTAATATGCCCCGCAACATGTTATGCTGTTTATTCCCCGTTCCAAAATCCTTACCAAGGCAGCGGTCTTAGCCAGAACCCTGCATCAACCATAGCAGTGCTGTTTGGAGCCCCTCTTTAGAGTAGGAAGCCTCTTTGCTTTTATTGTCATCTTTTATTAAAATATATTTCTCTTCAAAGGCTACCTCCTGACTTGTTTTTAATTTTCAGAGTGGTGAAATGTCTTTATCTTATTCTTCAAAAAAAAAAAAAAAACAGAAAGAAAAGAGGAGGGGAACTGTTCAATAAAATGCACAGACTTGCAGGTGACCACTCTTGAATATATTCAGTGGATTCAGTGGCATCACCATGTGGCCCGAGAGCCCCTTGCCGCATTTCCACAGTTAATGCTCGGCCACGTGGCCCATCTCCTTTTCATTTTCAGGCTCGCTCTCTAGGCCTCTGGTTGGTGCATTTAATATGGACATTATCTAGTGAAAATGCCACATTTCATAATGTCGGAACAAAGTTTCAGTGTAATTGCCTCTGAAAGACATCCGCGGCTCTGCATTTACAACTCAGTACCTCGCTAATTTATGGCGAGGTCAGAAAAGCAGCAGGCTTGGGAGGAAGAGGAGAAGAAGAAAATGTGTCCCTTCTGCTCATAGTGATTTGTGGAGTTGGGCAATTAGGCAAAGTCCACAAATTGTAGTTTGATGTGGTATTAATAGCTGTAGCCATGGGAGTTGGAGCCCCAAGGAATGTCATCCGCTCAGGACAAAACACAGCCCAACATAGGAAATGTTTAATGTTTGGCTCTATGAAGTGGGTAAGTATGTAGTTTCCAGGAGAATTAGAATGCTGCTTTTACTTGGTTCTCCAGACTCCTTTGTTAGCTTGATGTTGAGAAAGCAGATTACACACTGGTAAAGGAAGAAAGAAACTTGAGGAACAAATTTACAGAAAACTAGATTTTTTTTGTTTTAAAGACCCTTCTCCCTCCTCCTCCAGAGCGAAGCCCCCCCCAGGGATGTGCCAACTGGGGGGGGGGGCAGGAGTTGAGAACGCACGATGCACTGAGGCTCCCTTGTTTATCTCTGTGTTTCCAAGCAAGGCGGCTCAACAGAATTGGAATATGGCTAAAGGAAGCCACTTAGTGTAACTGCCTGCATCCCTATAATGCAATAGCCAGAGGTAATCTGCTTGTTAGGCACTTTCCTTTATGATCCTAGCAAGTCCCACATTCTGGAAGCAAATGTTGTATTTACCATAATCCACGAAAGGAAAAAGCCGGGGCTAAAAATACAAAACCGAACAAATGTAAAACAGTGCTGCCGCTCCAGTCTCGTAATTGGTCTACAAATGAGTCTCAGGCATCTGTGTGGCAGAGATACTTTTATGTATCCCTGTCAGAGCTGGCTGCGCTTCAGATAGGTTTCCAGGGGCATCAGGATTCCTAAGCCGCTCTGAGATGGCGTTTTGTGCTGACCAAGCAAATAATAGCAGGTTGTATGTGGGGCTCCCACGTTCGAAAGCGTGATTGCCTGGTGAGTGATTACATTTAATATGAGAATCAGGTAAGGTTGCTCGCCCAGAACCGTTTGGTGGGTGGAAATATTAAAGGGTGGAATTGCTCTGGGAAATCTATATTCTCACATCAGCTGCTGAGGAAAGGTGGTGATGCTGAGGCAGGAAGCACAGAGAGGAAGTGAGCTGCGGGGAGATGCCTGGGCACTGCCCAGAGAGAGCATGGCCGTGAACTCCCTTCAAGCCCGTGTGGCACAGCCTTGCAACCGAGCAGGGTTCGAACAATCCAGCCTGGCCTCTCTAGCAGAGAAGAAGGAGCTTTTTTCTTCCTCCTTTGGCATCATCTTCAATGCTAGCTAAGTTTCATTGAGCATCTTGGGTGCTTGGGATTCTGTTTGAGGATGCGGCTTCCATTTAAAATGTGGCTTTTAGGGGTGCCCGGGTGGCTCGGTCAGTTAAACATCCAACTTTGGCTCGGGTCGTGATCTCACGGTCCGTGAGTTCGAGCCCCGCGTCGGGCTCTGTGCTGACAGCTCGGAGCCTGGAGCCCGCTTCGGATTCTGTGTCTCCCTCTCTCTCCGCCCCTCCCCTGCTCATGCTCTGTCTCTCCCTCTCTTTTTCAAAAGTAAGTAAAGATTGACAAAAAAAATTTTTTTTTCACGTGGCTTTTAGGGGCACCTGGGTGGCTCAGCCAGTTAAGCATCTGACTTCAGCTTAGGTCATGAGCTCACGGTTCATGAGTTCGAGCCCCACATCTGGTGAGCATGAGCCCCACTTCTCTCTCCCTCTCTCTGCCCCTTGCTCATTCCCTCTCTCAAAACTGAATTTAAAAATTTTTTTAAAAATGCAATGTGGCTTGTATCTACTGCTGCTTACCCTGCATGAGAAACGATTACTCCTTACTGATGTATGCACTTGTTTGGATTTCCAGTAACGACTTCACTAAAAAAATTAAAGAACGTTCTGAGAGCACCTGTACTCTTTCCAGGTACCGTATCTCATTTAATCCTGACCACAGCACAGAGACAGGTGTCCTCATACTCATTCTCTGGCTAAAGGTGTTGGGACTCAGAGTAACTGCCCCAGGATTAGGTAGCAGGGTAGCTGCACCACTGGGATGTCAGCTGGGGCCTGGCTAGCATCAGCACCCTCCCTCTTTCCCATTCATCACACCTCGAGAAAGAGTCCGTAGTATTGTGTAGACACTCAGTAAATATCGAATGAATGAGTGAATGAATGATTCAGCCAATGGCATCTTGGTGTTTTACATGCATTCATATGAATTTTTCCAAAAAGGCTCCATGTGTAATTGATGAAGCTTTTCACTAAGGGATCTTCCTTTAACATGACAAACGTGTCTGGGTCTCTGCACATGTTGTAAAAAAAAATTAAATGGATAAAATAATAAACACAGCTACGTTTCAGGTCTGAATGATCAGAGTCTTGGAATTTTCTTCTGGCTTTATTGACATATCCTTGGCTCATAACGTTGTGTGAGTTTAAGGTGTACAAGGTGACGATTTAAACAGTCAAACTTTCATGATAAAGGGAGGAAACGTTTTTCTTACAATGCAAATAAGAAACTTTGTTTTCCCTCTTTGCCTTAGTGCCTCCTGCCCCTTGTGTGGCCTTGGTGTCTGCTCTTTTTCCTTAGCTGGCTGAAGAAACTTACACACAAAACACATTGGACAAGTATATTGTTGAGTCACCGAACCACATTCTATCAGTCCCTGGGGACCACGTGCCTAAGTGTTCCATGTGTGAATTGGTGCCATTCACGTTCCTACAAATGGAATCTTTCCTACAATCTGAGAGGTCTTTTCCGGATTCTTTGCTTCTGAATGCAGAGGCCCTTTGACTGTCCATGTCATTAAATAGCTCATTTTCCATTTACAAGCCACAGCCACGTCCCTAAGTGTACTTACCCACGTAGCTTTATCTTTGCCTGATCTCCAACGTCTATCTTAGGTGAAAAACCTAAGGCACTTTAGCAGGCAGCCCAAAGCCATAGCACATTGAAGACAGAACTGGATCAGAATGGATGTTTATTGGAAAGAAAAGGGCGGAGCCAAAATGGTAGATATAGTTTTACAAATTTGGATTCAGATCAAATGGTGCCTTAATGAAAGTCACAAGGAGTCATTAGGATTTTAGATCAGGACCTGAAGAGACAGATTATTTGTCTCATCCATCCATCCATCCATCCATCCATCCATCCATCCATCCCTTGTATGTAACAGGCCCTCTGCTTAGGGGATGATGACATAGAAATGAACAGGAAGCAATGGGTTGAAGAGAAACCACTTCTTGAGATTTTCAGGTTTTTGTTTTTCGCAAAGGAGGATTCCTTGGAGAGAGGAATTTCAACTTTTTATTAGTTTCTGCCTTGTCCCGTCAGTGAGAAATCTTCTCATGCCTGCAGCAGTGGGTACGAGCAGAACACTGACGGCCGGCCAAGTCAGAAAGTCTGCACTTGGGTTGGTTTCTGAGTGTTTAAAGAATCCTTATTTTAAGATGTTAGCTTCAGAGGTAGAAGTAATTAAAAACCAATGCTACTTCCCTCCCTTTTTGTTTCTTTTAATATGATGAGCCCCAAGAGCTTCTACAGTCATTAAAAAATAAAATGCTTGTGCAAAGCTTGTCCCCATAAGCCTTTTTGAGCGTGGCCCCCATGCATACAAACCAGGATGTCTTTGTTAAGTAGGGTAAGCCTGTTAAAACGATTGAGCTCAGTGTTTCATAATCACGTGGCAATAGATGTGAGGCAAGTGAATTTCTCTTGCGTTGAATGTGGACTGTATTTACAGGAGTGTATATAATCACCGTTGACTGCTTTTATTGGGAGGAAACTGCTCTCATCATATCTATCTCCATGGCGTAGACCGGAGATCGCAAGCTACTGTGTCCCTTGAAAACTCGTTTTTACAAACACCTGACCACAAGTATGTAAAGTGGCCAAGCAGAGTCGTTCCCATTCCCTGAGCTCCCCACGTGGTGAGACTTCCTCCCTCTCAGCAGGGGCAGAGGTCACGTAAAGAAGGTTCTCCCCCGTGGAGAGCCACACATCAGAATGGCCATAGGCCTAATGGAGTCAGAGATAGTATACATATGTTAGGTTAAAATAAAAGTTACACGAAAGGGGTTCTAGAGTGGAGCGAAAGGTATTCTAACCATCCTAAAGTCAGTATTTTTAGCTACAAAGAGAATCCTATGCTGGGATGCATCATCGTGCATCACTGATGCTTTGCCAGAGGTGGTCCGCAGGCTCGTTGGCACCATATAGAAAGGATGGACTTGCTTTTGCTGACTGGTTGGGATACGCAAAGTGTAAATAGTGGAAGTGAAATTTTGCCTGATTGCTTCTTTCTCCTGTCTTTAGCCAACAGAAATACAGGGCTGTGACTAAATGAAGCTGAGACTCATGGAGTGCTAGAGACATACATGAATCATAATAAAAGTCAAGGACAGTTGATACTTTGGCTGACTGGCAAAGTGACACGCCTTTTATATTTTGGGTCAGAATAACATTGTGTCCTTTCTAATTCTTGAGATGCTTGGCTTCCTAAAATGACCATCTTTATTTAGATTAAGGACCCATTTAGAGTAGTTTTAATAATGTATGGTTTCATACATAAGTGGTTCCATAATTTATTTCACCATTATTCTCTGTCAGGGTCTTGAATGTTGTTGTTAATTAAGGAGAAAAAAAAGAAAAAAGGACAGTATCTCCCTCCGGTCGGCCAAGTGAGTTGCCCTCGTTGTCGATTGTCGTCCCAAAAACAAACCAAAAACTACCCTTGGAGCCTGTCAATGATGTCCCGTTAGTGAATTACAAATTGCCTGAGCAAATAGCATTCCAGACTCACAGGTGAACTGCCTCCTAGCTAGAACCCATTTATCACAAGTAACCCATTTACCAGGGAACCTTCGACTGATTTACGCCCAACGCCTCCTTCGCACACCTAAATTATTAATGTCCATATTAAGGAGATCCCCTGCCTTCGTCACCTTTCCCCACACAGCTGAAGCCACCGATCTTTAGGTTCAATGTCCTGTAGATGAAAATTCCCAAAGAACACATCCTTGTCGTAAATGCTGTACATGTGACTGTAAGCCTCGTGGCCAAAGGGGGTGGGATTTCCAGAAGCAGTGTCTGAAGTAAACATGCAGGGTTTGCTCTTCCTGAGCATAGCTTCAGGACACATCTAGTGTTCTGTTCCTTCTAGATCTTCCCGTGCTTTATGCTCACAGTCCCTGTGTGCTGAGGTGCAAGGTTGCTAAGCTGTCCGCGGAGATCTTGATGTCTTACGTTTCTAGAGACACCTCTGCATGGGGGCCTCAAAAACAAACCGATCTCAAAGCACATGTGTAGTCATCGGTACGTGATTAGGAAGTGACCTCACCATCTTGGATTCTCCCCCGATAGGAAAGCGCTGTGTCCTCAGGTGTTCACGCCTTCAGGTGCACTCTGTGGGGTCAGCTCATTGCCAGAATGAGTCATCCCAGCGACTTGGCTCTGTGAACTGTGTTCCTGATACTGTGGACACAGGAGCCCTCACACAGTTCTATTTCCCAGGGGAAGTGTGGTTTCCAGAATTGGTGCCATATGACCTTGGGAGGGGAATTAAAATCATTCTCATAGCGTTTTGGGTGGTGGTTTTTAAAATTCCTGTGTCATCCTGTCCCCGATGAGTTTTCAGCTTTCAGAGTCCATCGTGTTTCTCTTTGCTTGTTGTTTTCGGTAACAGAAGACACGAATCTCTCCAGGTAGTTTCGCTTTCCTTCCATCAGTCTTCTAGGAAAGCAAACAGCTCATGGTTTTCAAAGTAAGTCCAGAGCCAAAGGCAAGACCATAGGTATCACATGCTTTCCGTGGCTCCAAATCCTCATGCTTTTTTTTTGGCATAGTTACTGACTGCAGTACTATTTCTGTAATAAGTGTGTCCCATTTTCGTATAAGCACGAACCCTATCACCCCGGGTCCCGGAGGAATTTACGATCTATTCCACGTTATCTTGGAAAGACCTCTTTCATGGTAGTTTTTAATGGCTTGATACCTCTTCAGTTTTTTGAGTTGATTGTCCTTGTCACATTGTCTATAAAAACTAACACACAAAATTGGACAGCTGTTTGTGATACCTTTCAAAGCAGACGGTGGGGCTCTGCTGGTCACGGTGGTCACCTGTCCCCTGCCTGCATGTCATTTTAAGCTGGGCCGCCTGAATGTGGTCAAGCCTCTCAACATAAGCAACAATGAGAAGAAAACAAACAAACAAAAAAAACCTAGGCAGCAATTTTTTTCCTGCTTTCACTTTTGAACTCACTGTTAAAGTTCTGCCGCTAAATTATAATCTCCTATTTATTTCCCACGCGTGTACCCTTCGTCTCTTCAAGGAGTCTATTTAGCAAATATTGTCAGTTCCGGAAAATTATGATCGTAATTTTGGTTGCCCCAGTTTAGAGCTATCGTTTTAATATTGAAGAACTATTGTAATATGCTTTGTGGTGTTGTTATTAAAGATAACAGTAATTATTTCAGTGATTTTTAAATACCAACAATAATCATTGCAGGTGACTTCCTAGTCTCAAGATTGGACTCTCCAAAGCCTTTTAAGATTGATGGGAAACTGTGAAAGGTTCTAACAGGAACAAAAGGAAATTAGGGGTGCTAGTCCAAAGTAAGCTTCTAAGAGGTTGAGGATATTTAACTGATTGGTCAAAGGCATGCTGTGGACAGTCTTTTTGTTTCCATGACCACAGATGTTTCCTCATCCAGTTTTTAGTACCATCGTATTATGTTCCTTGATCCGCAACTGAAAAGTTTTCAGTCTCAAGCCCCGTAGTTCACATTGAGTTATTAAATTTAAACGTTATCACTTCCCCGTTGTATTCTCCAGATTCAGAAGTGGCCCTATGAAAGAATCCTTTTGCTAGCATCTTGGGTTTTATGTGCTCTTGAGTTACTTTTCCTTTCATACCTTTTCCGTGGGTGGGTTAACAGGAAGGGAAATGAGGGAGCATGAGAGCGTGTGATGATGCTGATGCTATAGGCTTTTATTGTTGTTACTGATAGTTTTTGGTTTGTTTTGTATGGTTTGTTTTGCTTGGAGATCATTCCTTACGGTCGAGGGACACGGAGAGGATTTTGAACCCTGGAGTCTTGTATTGGCTTCACTACTCCTACGCATGTACCATCATATATGCACAGGGGACACTGTGTGTGGCCACAGGCCATGGCGTGGGACCCCTGTGTCTGGAGATCCAGCTTAGCCACAAGAGAGCCAAAAGATCTTTATGTTTTGTGAGCTAAGGCTTCCGTGAAAAGGAAGTCCAAGGCTGTTTCGGTCAGGGAGGAAAGATTGTAGGGACAGGCTGTTAGGAAAAGTAGTAAGGGCTTTCTCCTCATAACCAGAGCATCTAGCCTGAGCCATTCATTCTCTGCCCACTTCCCCCTGGACCTCACTCTGTCATGCTAGATCTCGCAAAGCTAGGAGAGGTCCCCGCCTCTCGGAGCCTGGAGACAGCCCTCCTACACGGTACACCAGCCATATGGAGTTACCAGGGGGCCTTCTAAAGAGGAAAAGAAAATGCTTGATGGGGAAACAGTAAATTGTAACTTCTTCAAAAGCTGCACCACAAGTTTCTGCCATAGCACCACAGCCGGTTACAGTTCACGTCCTGAACCTCGGGTTTGACCCCGTTCATCTTCCTCCTGGAAAGTGGAGTGGAAGGAAGGGAGTCCAGAGTAGTAATGGTGTCCTTTGGACTGAATGTTTGTGTCTCCCCAAAATTCAAATGTTGAGACCTAATGCCCAGGGTGATGGTATCGAGAGACATATGGGGGCCTTTGGGAGATGATTAGGTCATGAGGGTGGAACCCTCCTAATGCGGTTAGTGCCCTTATAAAAGATAATGCCTTCACCCCTTTCATCACATGAGAACCCAGCAAAAACACAACCATCTATGAACCAGCAAGTGGGCTCTCATCAGCCCCCGAACCTGCCAGTGCTTGGATCCTAGACTTAAAGCTTCCAGAACTGTGAACGATAGATACCTGTTGTCTATAAGCCACCCAGTTTATGGCATTTTTGTTAGAGCAGTCCAGACAGAGATACAATGGATAGAGGAGGGGTTGAACTGTTCCCAGGGTAGACTAGTGCAAATAGAGTTGCTTTGCCCCAGTCACGGAGTTACTTCAACAAGGACCAAACAAGGGCAGAATAGATATCTATATATTGTAATACTTTGTTCAAAACTTTGGCTGTTCGGTTGCCCTGAGACCATGAGAAACGTAAGGGCAGTGACGGTGTCCTACTCATCATTGTGTTGTGACATGCGGCGGTGCCTGGCGCTCCAAACACAGTTGTTAACTAAATGAAGGAAAACATGTGGTGCAATGAAAGAAGTCCTAGTGGATGCTGTGGCAAGGTCAGAGAGTCCTGAATCGTGAGCAGTTACCACGCACAGGTTGTCTTTTTGTCTCTGATTTGCAGGATGATCACCCTTTTAACACTTCCGGGTCTTGAAGGGCGTTCCTGACGAGAATATAAAAAAAAAACGTGTTCCATGTCTGAATCATCTTTTCCAAACAAAAGGAAAGTTATTTTTCCTTCGGTTCCTTTTTTGTAAAATGTGTCCTTGAACGGAGCTGCCGTTCACACTTGCACAGTCTGAACCTGTATGTTCAAAATGCATCAAACTTACTTCAATCCGCCGTTGTCAATTTTTTTTGACCTGACCGAGCCTTCCTGGGAGAATTTTCAGTGGCCCGTGTTTGGCTGTAGGCTACTCGAGGGTGGTTTTGGATTCTGGATTCTAGCAATCTAATTATAGTCATCCAACAACCTGGAGAGAGGGGGAGGCGGCAGGCTCAATCCTGCTGCCATGAGGCTGCTTGTAGCATTTATTTCTCCGAAGCTCCCAATCTGCCGTGGTCAGACTTAGCGAGCTGAGCTCTTCGCTTCCAGAAACAAAAGAGATTCACCACCTTCGAAGAAAAAAGTTCCATCCATTACTGGGCGAAGTAAGGCATTTCTTCATGACAGCTAAAGCCACCTTGGGACCCATGACTGGTACCTAATTTTCCCAAGAAACCAGCAATTACTTTTTTTTTTTCTCTCATTCAGATTGACCCACCAAATTTAAGCCACTCCAGGGGGGTCTCTCCCCTCTCCTCTTAAATATACATAGGTAGATATTTAATTTTTAATACTCTCTTCCAGATTTTTTGACAGGTTATACATATGCTAATGGAAATAAGCTTATTATTTGAAGCCCAGAGCTTCTTGTCACTGAAGCTTCATTAACACTGTTATCGCCACCTGACATTTATCTTATAATTTTCTAGAGCTGACTGTTGGGTCTCCATGGAAACCCAAATTGCAATTGAAACAAGTACAGTAATAAAGGCATCCACGGAGATTGACAGCATGCAAAGCCTGGTTACATTTGTTGATAGTAGCTTCAGTGGCTACAGCTAGAGAGGGGGAATGTGCACTTTGGGTGTTTAGAATTACCTCTCTGGCTTCACGAGTGTCCTACCTGACTCCCCGTATATGGCAAGTTTACCCTAACATTGTGGGTCCTGATGTTAGTAATTAGGTCGCTCATTTCTACTGGAATCATCTCAAGGCGTTGCGAATATTGGATGTGAAATTAGCCATGATCCTGTTTGGATCCAAAAGGAAATTCTTCCTGGATGATTCTGACCCAGCAAGATGTTGGTCAGGACTTAGGATGGATTTCTTTCCAGGCATGGGGGCAACCACTGACTTGTACTGCTTTCTCCCCCTTGATCTCAAGGAACCTGTGCTCTTTTAAGTTCATGACTTCACATCAATTTGGTTGATGCCTCAAAGCAAAGAGTCATGAGACTGGAGTGAGTCCAGAGTGAATTAATCTGAAATTAATTTGATTCTGAAAGACTCCATCTGGCTGTGTTTGGGAGAGGCAGTTAGACAGATACATAAACAAATGATCATCTGTATTCATTGTGCCAGATGTAGTGTCAAAAAATGAAGAAATGGCTTTAAAAAAAATCAGCTATGGGGAATTTTGATATAATGATATTCAGCCTCTTAGAATAACAGCTATTATAATTTAGCACATAATCCTATTTTCATTCTTATTTGTTTAGAGGGTTAGATCTGATGGTGTGTTTTTAAAGAAATAAGCAAATTAAATGTCAAAACCTATTTTAATTGGTGATTGAAGAGGCTAAATGGAATTTATGACATGCTGAGGGAGAGAAGGGGGTGTTAGAGATTTCTGAATCAAAGTGTGGTATTTGGTATTGATCTCTTCAGATGTGATGTCAGGACTCAAAAACTAGCCAAGTGGCATGCCAATTTGACTCTGCGCAAACCCTTGATACATGGTTTTGTAGCATGGCCACTGGTATTTTGTCTCATAGGGAGACATACCCATTGAGCTCCCATGCATACAATTCCGGAAGTCTTCACTGAGTAGTGATACAGACTTGGCCCTGTTTTTCCATTACTTTTACCAATGTCTTCAAGCAGACCATCAGAGAGGCGAACGTTGTGGATTGCTATCTAGGAATCCCATGCAATCTCCGTAGGGCCTCTTGTTGCCTTTTTTTTATGCTGGGACAGAAAGATTCTAGAAAATTCATGATTAGTGCCTTGAACGGTATCATAGGCACCTGTTATTTCCAATTTTCAAACCACAAACCTCATCTTTTGTGATGTCGTAAAGAGAAAGAATTAACGTTTACTTCTTAGTCAGTGAACAAACATAATTTACTTTAGAAAAACAAAATCCCCAAAGGGAGCAATTCCTCTCTCTCCCCAGACTCCCACCCACTTCCCTCACTTGTCCCAGCCCCAACGCAACAAGAACCGTAATAGCAAGCTGGTAAAAATAGAGCAGATGACTGAGGAAAGTTAACCCCCAAAAGCCGAACCGTCTTGGCAGAACTGGTCGCTGCATCCAATGACAGCAAATTAGACGGTCCCCAAATCTTGAATGTTGATGCTCACGGTGTGTTAGAATGAGAGAGTAATGTCTCAGATACCTGGAGCCCCTGGGGGATGAGTCAGCCTTATTAGCCAAGTTTGCAGGAGAGTTGAAAGCGTATCCCATAAGGCACAGGCTCTTTATTGTCTCATTTTGAAGGAATCCTTCTTAAGAGTGAATTACATATTTCCCTGCCTCCTTAAACATAGTTATTGAGCATAATTTTGACCCTTTCGATGAGACAAGATCACCATTATACAAATTAATTATTCTGCTGTGCTGCTGTCCTTGGGAACTCCTGGAGAATAGAATTCAGCCCCAGCTCAGAGCAGGCTTTCCACCGCTATGCCCCGTCAGAATCGCCTGTCTGTCGGCTGTCACCCCATGGGCCACCTACTGCAAACCCTCTCATTTGCTACTTCAGTCTCCTGTGGGTTTGAAAGGCAGATGATCAAGGCTGTGAAAAACCAACAGAAAGTATAAGAAATCTTTGAGGAATGGATTGAGAAGCTCCCCCAAAGGATTTAAAGGGCGTAAACATCAGGGCAGGAACTTTGTGACATACATTTTGACCACTCTGAGGTCCTTTCTGTCTTGATTCTCTTGCTGGCATTGCACGAACGTAGGAGTTTGAAGGCATTATTTAAAAAAAAATACATCTGAATCAAATAAACTGTTACTCTACAGAAATACATGTCTTCCTTCACAAATGGATGCTGTTTAGTGATCTCAACTGTCATTAATATGACGTAATTAGATCCTATATATGCTGTCAGCTTTAGATTTTCCAGATCAGTGGAAGGAAACAGTGGCATCGCTGATGTCTGGTGCATTTATATAAAGCCTCACGCTGCTGGCTGCACCCCTCAGGCTGGCATTCATTTTAACTTGCACGTCTTGATTACACGTCATTTATGACCGAGGAAGGTAGGCCAAATGCAGGTTGAGGAGAGACCAGCCTGAGATTCAATTTTGCCATTGATAAATGATAAAATGAATAATGGATGGACAGATGATCAATATTTAACGGAAGGGTAGATAGAGTTCTAAGTACAAGGCCAAGGACAAAGGTCAGTGACCTCTTTGTCCTTTCATCCAAAGTAGGAGACCCCCCTGAATGGATTTTGCAATGGTTTTATCACCAGAATAGCCAGAATCAGGACAGTGGCTCTGCTGGGGCAAGTGGACCCAGCGGGCATTTAGAGAAAAATAGGCGTGAGTCGTTAACTCATTGGTAAGTGGCGTATCGACCCTTAGATTCAATAGAGGATTGTCAGGTGGAATTGCCTGCTTCTTTATAATCACGGTTCCGCTCTGCATAGCGCGTGACTTCAGTTTTACTACTTTAAAGACTTCTTCTCTATTAAATTGAGGATACGCGGGCACTGTGTAGGTACCATACTCACCTTCCAAATGAAACCCTCCCTGAATGTTTGTTCAGAATTGTACCCCTTCCCCCACACTCCCTATCTCCAGCCTCTGCTTTATTTTTCTCCATTGAGATGATCTCTAATCTCTTGGAAGAACTTGCTTATTTTGCCATTTTATGTCCCCTTGTAGAAATAAGCTCCACAAAAGGCAGTTTTACCTCCTTGTATTCACCGCTGTCTCTCCAGCACCTTGAATAATGCCTGGATCGTGGGGTCACTTTATAAATACCCATTGAATTAATGATGGAGCAAGACATCGCTGTCATCGAGGACGCCACAGTCTCACTGTGTGCCTGCCTGGGGGCTCAGTTAATTATCGTTTCTGTAGGTTCAGCTGTGAGAGAAGGAAGGAAGGTCTGGGCGGGCAGGCGATCAGCCTGCTGGTCTGTGGAAGACGTTCTTCCTGATCCCAGATTTGGGGCAGGGTGGGAGGCAGTCGGAGCCGGTGAGAAAAACAGGGAAGTCGAACATGAAACCAAACTGGAGGCAAAGCCGACAGGAAAGGATTCTTGTTAGATGTGCTGAGGTCGAGGCGGTGCCGAGAGCTTTCTGTTGGCCGCGGCCGTGGGAGAGCAGACGGGGGGGTTGAGTGGACCCAGGAGGGAAGGGATCCCCCCACACGTGGCTGGGAGTGGCAGGGAGCCTCGCGGGACTTAGTGCAGAGTGCTGGCAAAGAGAGTAAGCGCAGGGCCCCCCACCCCACGGCACTGCGAGTGCAGGTGGTGGACAGGGCTGTGCCATGCAGCCTGAGGGCGCAGTGCAGCGGTGGCCGTCCCAGCCTTGGGTCCCTCGGCGTGGCTCAGTCCCCGGTGTCAAAATGCAAGCTCCGTGGGAGGCAGGGGCACCGGGCCTGCGCTCTGCCAAGTGTCAGTCTCCTTTTCTAGCCTTCTGTCTTTGAATCTCATCGCCGACTCCGTGAAACGGTACGCACGCCTCCTCTTCCTTCCCCTCTGATTTTGTTTATATTCCCTTTAAAGCTTTGACCACAGGGATGAAGCATCGTTTGGAATGCCGCGTGGCGGTCCCCACGGCCAGATCAATCACTTGTTGCGGGCTTACCGCAGCCCCTCATGTACGGACGGCTCTCTTCTGGGCATTGGCGCTCTGTATTTTGATCTCACGTCGTGCACTCTCTTTTCATTGGCCCGGAGAGGCTCCGGGGCATAAGCGACCTATTTTTCAACTCTCTCCTTCAAGCCTAGCACGGTGCCTGACATAAAGCAAGCCTTCCGTAACTGTGTAATTTGCAGGAGAGAAACAGATTTTTGTGGGAGAGTAAACTTGAGGTGGGTTTGACGTCAACCTGCCAAGGACAGCCGTCCGCTTTCACCACCGGTGTGTTTTCAAGCGAGTGGCCAGTGTTGTCAGTCCGCCCTGGTAGCTCCCTCTTGCTGCACGGGTAACTCCTGGAAAAATGTCGTCACCAGTGGCGGAAGCAGGAGTTACTGGTCTCAAGAGGCGTGGGGGATAGGACCGAGGGACAGGGCACCAGACAGGGTGCCCCTTATTTACATCGTTTGCTGCCAGCAGGTGAATATGGGGGACACTCTAGGTGAAAATTAGCGTTCAGTGTGGGGGGGTTCCCCCACCTTGGCCTTCACTTCATGATGATTCCCATTTCATTTACTCGATGGCACCAAACCAGTGTTTTCCCATCATCTAGAAGGACCACGTACAGTTGCTTGCCCAAGCAGACAGGTGCATTCTGCACCACTGAGCCAGGGGCAGGTGAATCCGACCGGGAGGGCGCCTGGAGGGGGCGTGCGCCCAGAGCCAGGGTGCCCCCCCCTCCATTTTCTCATCTACAAAGTGGGAGCAGTAATCCTGACCTCAGCCTTGGGGTGGGGGGACAATTAATTAATGGGAACTCCTGGAGGACTTTGAAAATGTGAAGCCCGACATAAATCTTATATGTGACTATTATTTCCCTGTTGCCATTTCTAAAAGTTCATCTAAAAAACCTCTCCCTATGCAAATGCCTCCTGCTCCTGTCTGAAGTCCACTGAACTAGTTCCGATAAATCACTGAACGAAGTGAGTTCCTGGGCAGGGGCCATCCAGAGCCGAGGCCTCACTGCCTTCCCAGCAAGGGTTATTGTATGTTCAGACTCCAGGTACCCCCTGGATGCCTCCAAATTTACTTCTTTGTGGGGGTTTTCCAGCTATCTGCTTTTTACTAGCATTCAAGTTGAGAGAAGATAATAAGGTTTCCCTTTTACTCGGTGAGTCCAGATGCCTGTGTCGTGTGGCCTTTCCTGCAGGAATCATTTCCTACGAGCCAGGCTTACATTTCACCCTGGTAAACAAACGGATCACTTTGAGACCTCCGTCCAAATATAATCCAGCCTTAATTCCAGCAATGCAGAGGGAGGATGCCTATCACAGGGGTCATCTGTGAATGAAATTGATGTACTACATGTTCTTAATAAAGTATGTATTTTTTCACCTTGTCAAAGCACAGGGATAAACATAATACATGTATATGTACTCACAGGGAACTTGAACTTTGTTCTAGAGGAACACAAACTAACTTACTTTACAATTGGACCATTTAGAGAAAGGCTTTGTCCTCTTCAGCCACTTAGGGTATTGTGTGCTCCAGTTAATATGCTGCGAATTCACCAGCCAACCTCCAGATGTCTCACTTCAGAGATTTGGGGTCCCATCCTGTACTTGGTGTGGCCTGGGCACACAAAGTTTTGGTGGCAAATGGTAACAGTACCTTCCAGGTAAATACAAGAATGTCATTGGTTTCATCCTATTAGTGAGACAACAGATACCCAGAGTTTTGCGAAGTTTACCAAAACCATTCAGCAACTCAGAATCCCGATACAATTAAGATATAGCTGCAGGGCGCCAGGGTGGCTCAGTCAGTTAAGCGTCCAACTCTGGCTCACGTCCTGATCTCACGGTTCATGGGTTCGAACCCCACATCGGGCTCTGTGCTGACAGCTCAGAGCCTGGAGCCTGCTTCAGATTCTGTGTCTCCCTCTCTCTCTTTACCCCTCCCTCCCTCTCTTGTGCTCTGTCTCTCAAATATAAATAAACGTTAAAAAAAAAAAAAAGTACCTGTGTCAGTCCAATGGCAAAGGTGCTCCTTTGAAAGGCAACTGTAGAAGATGGAGGTTTTCTTCATGGTAACCCTGAAACGGTGCATTTGCAGAAGGACATGAAATTGCCAGAACTTGAGGTTGTAGGACAGCTGATTCCTTTCCCCAAAGTGAGAGGCTGGGAAGGTTTAGAATAGAGGATTGTGCCTTCTGAACGTGGCCGCGTCCACATCTCCACTGGGTCGAACACAATGCAGTGTAGGAAACTGTTGCTGCTGGACTCTGGCTGCCACATTGCCAGTCAATGGAGGAGAGAATTCCGTTTTAAAATTACTAAGCAACAACAGCATGGACAGTGTAGGAGATCGTTGGTAGTACTGACTTCCATGACCATCCTGTAGCCCATGCCCACCGGAAGGCACCAGGCTCGTGGCCAGCTTCCTTCTGCCTTTGCCTTGTGCGGCTCAGTCTTGGACAATTTCCTGTGATCCCCAAAAAGCCTTTTCTTCATGTGCTATTACTTAAGTACAAGTGATAAACACACACACACACACCATGATTCCTGAGCCCTTTGAAAGAGCAGCCTGTCAGCTGACTGAAATGATGGGACCACAGTTGGGATATTAGGAAAAATTGGAGCAAATTAAGAGAGATGATGCTCTGGTAGCAGCCCCGTCTGAGCCTGCAGGCTGCTGTGCACAGTGTCGGTGACACCTTGTCAGCTCCCCAGCCTGTGCCTTAGTCACCTGTGAGCCCCAGGGGACTGCATCAGACACAGATGGGGAATCACCCCCAGGCTTTAGGCAGCTGGTCATATTACCTTAATTATCTTCTCCATACATCATCATCCAGGCCCAACCCACAGTCGCAGACTTACAGAAATGAAGAGCCAGATGAGAACTATTTCTCTTTGTTTTTCAACTGAGGAAACTGAGGCACAGGCTGGGTCCATAGTTCATTGGAATCCTACAGTTACATTCACGCTGAGCCGGGACGAGAACCCAGGACCATCCGGCCCACCAGCCTACAGACTTGCTATCAGGTGCCCCCGGCATTGGTGTCATTTTCCTGGCCCCTTATTCTGGTTTTCCCAAAACCTCCTGAGGAGATAATATTTTAGTAATCTCAACTCTACTTAGTTTTTTTAAGTGTATTTGCAGTTAGAGGTATTTAATTACAGATAAAGTTAAAAATTGTTTGTCAGCTGCGGTAATTTCAGGTGTAGCCACTTGTAACCATTGGCTACCATGTTGGATTGCGCAGTTACAGAGCATTTCCACCACGGTCCAGAGTCGGGCAGTGTGGACACAAGACATTCTAAAAAAAAAAAAGACCAAAAAACCAAAATAAGATGGATAAAAAGGATAGGAATAGTAAGATTGTTGATAAACCCTCAGGGAAATTAGCTGTCTTTACACAAAATTTGTCCAAGACAAGGCATCCCTTTTGTGTTGTTTTGGGGTTGATCTATATCCTGAAGGGGGCATTTTATGTCTTCTCTTTTTTTCAGCACTGATACAATTGCTTACAGCTCCTTATCGCTTCTTATACCCATTTTGTAAGTTTGTCATTCTTCCTTTCCTATAGATTAAAGGAGATAGAGTGCAGAAAGTTGCTTTCCAAGCCACGAGATGAAAGAATAGGACTATCAATTCTTTTGTTACCACTCTCTAGAAGGAAACTTGCAATTCACTGGACCATATAAAAGCTTATTGTCTTGGAGTTAATGACAATAATATGTCGAATGAATTATTATAATTTTTGTAATATTTTACTGCTTAGAGGAACCTCAGAAGATTTTGCATATCCTCTGTTGATCTAGTTTTCTTTACGCAAAAATAGAGTAGGGAAGTAGGTCAGTGCCTGTGCTAAAAGCAAAAAGCAAGTACTCTCATTTTTTCCCCCCAAACATCATTATATTTTCATCTTGGCTCTGAGACTGATACCACCAATGCCCGCTGGCTTGGTGCTCTCTAACTCGTGGTCCGATTCCATATGGCATCTGTCCTAGAGGAGCCTTACATTTGGCTCCTTGCCGAGAGCAAAAGCAGAATTGGCGTCCGGCGTCTTGTAGTTTGTAGGTGAGGTGCCAACAGAGATCCGTGTGGTTCTGTCGAGGGCCTGGAAGTGGCCACGGAGTCTACAGGAAGCCTCACCCTAGAGCAGCCCTGTTTATGGAATACTAAGCAACCACAGGTGGTCTTTACGTCTGTGTCCAGGCTCTGCACAGGCCTCTTCTCTGGGGTGGGACATCGGATAAAGCCACTCTATCTTCGACTTGCAGTTGCGTCATTTGCACAACGGGGATGAAAATGTCAGCTTTGCGGGGCTGTGGCGGTATTTTATGTCACGTACCTGGCAAAGTTTTCTGGCCGAGAGTAAGCTCTCGATAAACATTTGAATTTGCAGTTAATTCCTGCATTGTCCTGGGTGCTGAGGATGTCTAGGGAATACACAGAAGTGAGCTAGTCTGATTTCCTAAGCCCCAAGTCAGATTCTAGTAAATAGAAGATCCTCCTGAGGTTTGTGTTATCTGCTCCCGTAATTACCCCTATGTGAAGAGTGCCCAGGCTCTCCGTGGCCTCTGGCAAGTACCCCCGAAAGTTTAACTGTTGGACACATAATTTCTGGCTTCCTTAGAGGTGTCAACACGTTCAGCCTCATGAGGACAAAAGAAGTCAGTAAGTCTCTGACTTCTAAGAATGAGCGTCAGCCAAAAGAAAGCTGGGAGTCCAAAGGAGGAAGAGCTAAAGGGGGGCCTGGGAGGGCTCAGTGGGTTGAGCATCTGACTTCAGCTCAGGTCATGATCTCACCGTCTGTGAGTTCGAGCCCCACATCAGGCTCTGTGCTGACAGCTCAGAGCCTGGAGCCTGCTTCGGATTCTGTGTCTTCCTCTCACTCTGTCCCTCTCCTGCTCATGCGCGCGCTCTCTCTCTCTCGCTCTCTCTCTCTCTCTCTCTCAAAATAAATAAACATTTTTTTTAAAGTCCAGATAAACAAAGGAGGAGGAGCTTGCGTGCGTTCGAGCCAAGTTAACCAGTCTGTGGTAGTACCATTAGGATCCAGGTGTGGAATCCAGCAACATGGGGTCTGTGGGGCTAGGACCACCTGTCCTGCACACAAGCATTTGATTGAGAAGCTCTGCTCTTGCAGCGGTTCGTAGGATAACTAGTCATTATTAGATTGACTTCCATGCTTTTCATGCTCTTAGCATTTGATGGTGATTTTTGGAACAGTTGTTTGCAAAATGGCAAGTAGTTGAGAAATGATGTGTAGATGTGTCTGAGAGGCGTTCATGGAAGTGACCCTGTGGTGATAGAGAGGAAGCGGGTGTGGAGATGGAGACATTAAGTTATTATTGAGAAAATGCGGCTTTTAACATAGTCTTAATGGACTGTCAAGTTCTGCCCTTGGCCCCCTCCTTTTCACAGATGGCTGAAAGGTGTGTGTGTGTGTGTGTGTGTGTGTGTGTGTGTGTGTGTGTGTGTGTTGCCTTTTATTCGGCAGTATGATTCCAGGGACCTAGTGGGATTTGCTCTTGGCCTTGTCTTCTCTGAGATTTACCCTGAGCCATTCACTCTCAGCCCACGGGAGACCTGACACAGTGTTTGGCCACATGATGGATTAGAAATATTTTGTGCTCTGGAGTCCACTGGGCCTAGGTTTGAATTCTCCTCTCACAATATGTAAGCCAGTAATCTTAGGAAAGGAACTTCTTCAATATTTGCATCTAGAAAATACTACTTTCTGATAGGATTGTTATAGAGATTACTAATAATGAAAGCAAAGACCCTGACACCATACCTGGCATGTAAATCCTCACTAAAAGATATATTATTATTATTATTTAGGGTAGGAATTGTGTTTGAGTCTCTGCTAAAAAAAAAAAAAAATGGAATGGAAAAGAAGGCTTGTAATGGTCGCTCACTCTAGTGTATCACAAGTGCAAAGAAGAAGAGACTTAAAGGCAGAAAAAGCTAACACTTCGGAGACACTTACTGTGGACCGTGTTCTGTAATGAACACCTGACTCTGTGAGGTGACGTCCGTTGCTCCCATTTTACAGATGAAGAGTTGAAGGCCCAGAGTTAGGAAGTGCTGGTGCGAGCATTCAGAGCCCATGCCCTGAGCCCTGACAGCCCGCCTCAGGATGATCAGAGCTCTGAAGGCATCCCTGCAGGACGGCTGATAGGAGAAGGGTTATAAATACGCACTTACCCATATAAAGAGCAAAGGCGTAAGGTACAGGCCCTCTTGTCCGCTTCCCTCCCTTTATGTGCCTCCGTGAGTATTTTTGGAGGAAATGAAAATGGCCCCTCATTGGGAGGGCACTTACGGAATGCTTGCTCTAGCCTAACTCTAGACATTAGCACTAATATCCCGGCGCCTAACTCCTCCGTTGTATTCACCGTGCTCTTGACAGACAGGATGCAACAGCCCCATTTTGGGAACTTCCGTTCCCTGTTAGCTGAGACCTGTGGCAATGCCTTCCTCTTTTCATCCTAGCTGATTGTCAGCAGCGGTAACCACAGCCCTTCCTGTCCCAGCACTACATCTTACCACACTCCCGTCCCTCAACGAGCTGTGAGCACCATATTCTGTTCTGCACCATGTTCTGGGGCCTCGCCACCTCCAGTGAGCCGATCCACCTCCCTCCCCCTGGGGTTACGGTGCCGACTGAATTCTCAGAGGGTGATTTGTAAAGTATAGGTGCCCAGGAACAAGATAAACGATCAACCTCTAATATAAACGACCGTTACATTGCACCTAAATTGTTGAAAGAAGATTTTGCGCTCAATATTTTATTCAGCAGAACATTTTTTTGTAACAATAAGGTTGATTAGAGAAAGCTCTGAAAAGTGCTTCAAGTTAGTCTGATTGTTTGTCTCAAGGATTAAAAAAAAAAATTAAGTGGTAAAATAGAGGGAATAAGAAGAAGTAGAAATTGAAGCCAGGACCCTAGTGAAGAGTCTTTGCCATCATTTTCCTCTCGGGATTAAATTAAATTCAGGATTCGCGCTTTCCACAGCCTTTTTGTTTGTTTTTTAGCCATCAGGGGTGGGGGGGTCTTTTTTATCCAGGGCTCCGGACTAGCCTAGGTCCACAGCAGATTTAAGGTACGCTGGTGGTCTTGGATTGTTTGCTTTAACCTAATAAGAAACCCTGCTTGAGATCCTCGACTGTCTTCTAAATTATTACCCCCAAGCCACCCTGAAATGACACCTGCCATTTGCACTGAGGTTTTCGCCCATGTGGCCCGTTTGACCTTTCTGCCTCCTGGGCTGGGGGCTGGCGGACCCTCACGGACATGGCTCTGCAGGTACTTCGTCCGGCGGCTGTGCACTTGTTTGGGCGTGTTTTATTTTCACAGGATGAGATGCTAAACCAAGGGCACAGTACTGCAAATGAAGGCTGCTTAGAGCATTCAGCCTTGTCACTTGGCAGGGTAGGTGGGTTTAGCCTGCAAGGAGGAGGGTGGTAGATGAAGGAGGTAGGGGATTTTGCTTTATTATTTACTGCAGCTCAAATAGGGATCCAGATACAAAATGAATGCCTTCATCATCGTATTACATGATGTTGACTAGAATTGCAGAATTCTAAACAAGCATTCTTTCTTCCAAATGAGGGTTTTGGAAAACAGCATTAAAGAAGATTGATATGTAAAAGCTTATGGTCTTGCTCTTTGTATCAGCCCCAAATATTTACTGAAGCTAGGAGAAGAAAAGGCAGACTTTCCTCTTTTCTCTCCCAAACGTGTGATTGTTTAGAACTCAAGTGCAACATCTGGAAGTCAGATATACAGAGAGCAATTTATGGAGTGTGAAAGATTTGAAATATTCAGTGTCCTTTAGTGGGAACTCAACTTTCTGGGGCTGCATTCCCCCCCCCACCCCCCCCCCCCCCCCCCCCCCAGCACAAAGCAGGCATTTCTGAGATCGCTTTTGCCTCTCTGAATTAAACCCTTTGTGCCTGGATCCCATAAACAATGTGCTTTTTAAATGGGAGCCCCCTCCCCGCCCTGGCCCTTTTCTCCAGTGTGGGCAGCCAATCAGCTGCGCCCAGCCGCATTGCTGGAGCACTTTCCATTCTGAGCAGCAACAACGTACTAATTTGATGCACACATGGATGCCTCGCGCACTCTGCAAATTCATCACCAGCATCTTGCATTAGTCATCTGATGGGCTGCCAAGTGTTTCATTTTCTTTTCATGTGACTTTATTATTACCACCTCTCTCCTCTCTTCCAAAAACCTCCAAAAGGCGGGGCCGGAGGGAGGGCGGGGGGTGGGGGGGGGACGGAGGGGGAGAATCCAGCAGAAATCCAGCCCTGCCCTTCTTTGCACACGAGAGCCAATGTGGGGCTGATAGCGCTGCGGATGCGTTGGTGGCAGCCTTACAGAGCGAGACCTGCACTTAACTTGCAGCTGCCTCCCGAGCCGGGCTTCAAGATGTCCACGCCCCGGGTGACAGCCGGCGGGGCGCTGCCCTGTGCTCGGGCGGCGATGCTGAACAGCAGCCTGCAGTGAGAGCCCGCAGCCGCTGCCGCCGCGGAGCAACCTAATGGTGCCTGTGCTTTGTTTTAGTTCATCAAATTTCTCCGACTCATTAGGCACTTTGCCCCGTGCTCCTCTTCCTCCTCCTTCCGCCTCCCCGCCCCCACCCCCACCCCCATTTTTTTTCTTCCTGTCCCTCACCGTGCAGCCCTAACTCTGGCTCCCGGTTCCCTTTTTGACAGTAACGGCACAGCCAACAAGATGAACGGCGCTTTGGATCACTCAGACCAACCAGACCCAGATGCCATTAAGATGTTTGTCGGACAAATCCCCCGGTCCTGGTCAGAAAAGGAGCTGAAAGAACTTTTTGAGCCTTACGGAGCCGTCTACCAGATCAACGTCCTCCGGGACCGGAGTCAGAACCCTCCCCAGAGTAAAGGTACAGACCGTGGGGAACGCACGCGGTGGGGAGGGGGCAGGGCGCGCGGTGGGGGGCAGGGTGCACGGTCAGGGGCACCGGGGGCGCGGGGCCGGCGGGGCTGCCCTGCGCCCGCGGGAGGGAGGATCGTGAGGGGGAGCAAGCCGCCGCCGCCGCCGCCGCCCGGGTGCTCCGGCCAGGCGGGCTCCTCCCCGCCCGCCCGCCGGACAGGTGGACCGAGCCTGCCCGGGACGCGGGAGGGAGGAGCGGCGGGAGGGAGGAGCGGCGGGAGCCCGCGGCCGCGCCTCTGTGCAGGCGCGTGATTGCTCTCCCGAGGTCACTTTCTAGGCAGCGCAGGCTCCTCTGGGGTGGAGTAGCTGCCTCTCTAAGGAACCGTGTTTCTCAGCCTTGCGTTTCCTAAGCGAACTCTTTCTACCCCTGCCTTCCCGTTATTGCCCGTGCAATTACGATGGCATTTTACTTTTCCGTAGCCTGTGGGGACCCTGAAATGCCTTCGGAACAGTTGCTGTAATACCACTGGGGTCAGGAATAAAGGGTACACTTTTAAGGGGGACATCAATTCTTGGGGTTTAAACGGGGATCATTGAGTGAAATGTGCCTTTTCGGGCGGGAAGAAGCACCCTAGCGGCCTGAAATAGTTAGCACACCTTCAAAACGCTTGTGGTTTCCGCCCTTACCAGTGGTAGGATTCAAGTGTATACAACCTGGTGGTTTTTACTGCCTCCATTTTAAGACGAGGGTGATGGGGGGCGGGGGGTGTCGGTTGTTAAAATAGAGACGAGAAACCTCTTTACCCGGTGGTTGAAGCTTCTGTGTTTTGGGGTCCTCCCCTGTAAGCTCCATGCAAACTAAATTTAAAATACCTTCTCCGCTGCTCCCTTTTGGTCTTTGTCGATGTTTTAACCTGGCTTTAGTATTTTTGTTCTTTCTCTGTTCTTGATTTCTTGGGCTGTCGAACTAGGGCCCCTCTGTCTTTCAGTAGATCTTGCTCGCTCTTTTTCTCTGCACCTTGGAATTTCTGTCTGCCCTATTATTTTGTTTCTGTGTCGCCTCTCATGAGAGGTCCTGCAAACTCATTGTGTGGCTCGTATGTATACTTTAGTTGAACCCGTGAATGTTAGCACACACTTTTCTGAGCCTCTTTCTTACTGTGAAGGTGAAGGGACAGGACTAAATAATCATTAAGACTGATGCTCTGTGACTCTGAGAAATGCTGGGCCATCTCTTGTTCTCTGTAGTTGCTGAGGTCTGATAGCACGTTTGGAAACCTTTGAAAGAATGTTAAGGCCAATACTCGTTTTATAAAGCTGAGCAGACGTGCCTTCAGATTTAGTTCCTAAGACTCCTGTTCTCTGTCTCAGACCATGTAACACCAAGGGTGTTTTCAAAATAACTTAGGGGGAATTTTCTCACCACAAATTTGGTTGTCCCATTATTAGAAAAAATATCAAATATCTGAAATTCGATAGGAGTTAAGACATCACAGATGGGCGATGTTGAGATGTTTGTGGATCATATTTCCAAATTATTTACCCACATGTGTCCCAAATGTAGAAGACTAGAATTTGTTTTCATAATTAATTTCTATAGTATCCTACTGAGGAAAGAAACTTCAGTGCACCAGACTGGAGCAGAGAGTCACCAGAAGGGCCATCCCACCATCTAGAACGGCACCCGCAGTAAACTAGGCCGGGGCAGTAAACTAGTCTTTTAGAACAGTAACCATGAGTTCATCCTTGTCCAGAAAATGTGCCTCCAGATTTCAGTTTCTCAGCATTTTTCAGAATGACCTTTGACATAGTGATCAAACCTCATTTACTATTGTCTGATTACTTGCATTTTAGCTTTCACACATGTCTTGCCTTAGCCAAAAAGACTTTCTTTCCATCAAGAAAGTGTGCATGGTCTAGTTTTTCTACCATTTTCTCTTTTCCTCAGTGTTCCTCTGAGCACTGTCTTGAAGAGGCTACATTTGAGACTATATATTTTGTTAACTTCATTCACTATGTCTTGCAGCTAACTTCCTTTAAATAGTTTGCATAAGCCCAGAGTCTTGGAGGGAGGAGGAGACGCGATGAAGGAGCAAACTTTTTTAAGCACATACGCTGTGCACCAGGCCCTGTTTTAGGAGTTCTTTCATTTCCTTCTTGCCAAAATCCTGAAAGTAGGCGCTGTTCGTCACGTTTTACAGATGAGAACATCGAGGCTCTATTAAAAAAAAAAAAAAAAAAGTTAAGAAGCAAAACTCATTTGACCCAGCTAGTAAGTAGCAGAGTAGGAATTTGGGCACAGTCCGTCTTCATGTACTTGACCTCCATGTGTTCACTTCACTCAGGTGAGGCCTCAAACCAACCTTGTTCTGCTCCATTTCAGGGTGTGGGCCGGGGGCCTTCTCCTTTACCTAAATGCTCCCCCAAAATGAAAGGAGGGAATTCTGCCCTTTACGAACAAGGTTGATTTGGTTCCTGCCTTTGTGTTTATTTAGTTTCGATGCTCATGGGTTTAGATTGTACATCATTCCCATTCTATCATGGGATAGAAGTTACAGATGAAGGGGCGTCTGGGTGGCTCAGTCGGTTAAGCGTCCGACTTCGGCTCAGGTCATGATCTCACGGTTCGTGAGTTCGAGTCCCGTGTCGGGCTCTGTGCTGCCGGCTCGGATCCTGGAGCCTGCTTCTGACTCTGTGTCTCCCTCTCTCTCTGCCCCTCCCCTGCTCACGCTCTGTCTCTCAAAAATAAATAAATGTAAAAAAAAAATTTTTTACAGTTACAGATGAAATCATTCAGATCTTACCTTTGGAAATATAGGTCATTTCCCATTACTGTGAACTCCAAGGCTCACATCAAATATTGCTTGAAGTATGTGGACTGTCAGCCGAAGCTTGAAAGGAGTTTTGTTATACAGATACCTCTGTTTTAACAGTATTTGTAGTGATGGGATTTGAGCTGTATAATGACATTGCCCTCTGAGGATTACAGCCCTTAGCCGCTTCCATACAGAGAGCAACCACCACCACTCTTCCACCGATGCCTGTGTGCGCCCTATGGTATTTTCCTGTGCACATATACAGTAGGACCTCACATTTACATCGGTCCTGTCAGCAGAGTATAGTTGTCGTGTGTTCCCGGGCTGATGTCACATCCTCAGAAATCAGAATTTTGGAGCTCTGTCTGAACACAGTCTAAGTAGGGCTTTTGGAGTGGCCATGATTCATTGCCTCAATGACATTGATAGTTCCAAGGACAGAGACAAAATCCGGTTATTCCGTAATCCAGGTGAATTAGGTTTTTCTCTCGCTTTGCACCTGATGTTCTGTTTAAGTCTCAAGGCATAAAAACTTTGTTTTTGTTTTTTGGGTTTTTTGTTTTGTTTTGTTTTGTTTTGTTTTGTTTTAATCATCCTTTAAGAATTAGAGCCTAAGCTGTTCGTGCCTTCTCCCTATTAGCATATGTGTTGACTAGGCAAAGTCCGCAAGCTGCGGAAGCTGGCTGTCCTACCTACTAGGACTCATGGAGAAGATGTTTTATTCAGTAGTTACCGGTCAAGTCTGTGGGTGCTGAGACATACCCCCCAGTAGTTAAGAGCGTCGGTTTTGAAGTCAGACAAGCCAAAATTCAATTTCTGGCTCGACCACTTCCTGGGTGTCGGCCTTGTGCATGTTTCTTAATCTCATCTGAGGGTGGAGACTGTCCAGTAGGGTCACCCAGATGAAGTTACATGCTTTGTTTGCCCAGAGCTGGGAGATAGTAGGAGCTTGTGTGGTGATGGTTACTGTTATAATTGCTATTATCATCACTGTCCCCAAGAACTTGAAATCTAATAGGGACAGTGAGGCCAGTGCACAGGTAATGGAACTATTGAAGACCACGGGATAAGGGCAGGAAGGGGAGGAGCCTATCTGAACTCTGGAAGTTCAGTGTTGGGCAGGGGGCGGGTGATGAATAATTGACAGTTGTGGAGATAGGGAGACATGGCAACTTCACCAAATCCTGAAAAAGAAAAATTGGATTTCAATAAGTAAAGACAGTGTTGAACATTGCAAGTGGATGGATTGGCCTGATGGTGAGAAATGCAGGGCGGGTCCTGGGAACTGTGAATCCTGCCAGAGATGGAAAGAAACGTGAAGTCCATGAAATGAAATGGAAGGGGGGGAGGTCACGACATCTGGAAATAGAAGCTAGGGCCAGTTCTTAGAAGGCCTTAATTCTCAGGCCTAAATATTAGAATTTTATTGCCTAGATAGTTGAGGGTCAGTGAAGGCTTTGTCAGCACAGGGAACAGAGACCAGGAGGCTGAAGCACGTGGGGCCTGATCAGAGACGCTGCTGGCCGTGGCCATGGGCAAGGGGGTCCCGAGTGACACAGACCTGAGAGTGTTGGAAAGAAGGGGACTTGATAACTAAATCGAGGCAGGGATGAACAGGAGGACTTTGGCCTCACTGGGAGGAGTGGAAAAGCAGTCGACAGTGAAGAGAAGGGGAAGGGGAGGAACATGGAGTCCAGGTTGGACCGTGTGTTGAGTCTGAGGTATCACAGAAGAGTCAACAAGGATGCGTGTGGGCCAAGGAAAGCCACTGGCTCGGGTGTTTGGGGGGATGTGACAGCATTTGAGAAGGGTAGCAGTCACGGACTGTGTAGATTTACATGTGAGGCCGCCCTTTCTAGGAGCCTGGCCATTTTTGTGTTAAGCAAACAATAAGGAGCTGAAGCCAACGGACATACTGAAAGCATAAGGAAGACAGGAATCGGGGTCTTTGAGGAGACCAAAGAGTGGCCGAAGAACAATGAAACAGGGGACAAGGGGCCCTCATCTGAGACAGTAAGGGAGTTAGAAGGAAGTAACAGCAGATCAAATTTCGGTCTAACGGAGGGAAGTAGACAGCACAGATGCCCTCCGTCTTCTCTGGAGACGGCCCGTTCCTGAGGAGGCCGGCGGAGCAGAAGACATAAGGAGGACGGAAGAGGTCGAAAACGACTGCTTTGGAAGAGCTGGTGGGAACGAAGGGCAGGATTGCTGGAGAGCAGGGCGGCTTCTCCTGACACTGGGATCGTGCGGCTGTTGAGAGTAGGGTGCCGAGGGTTGTGCTTCTGGGAGCGAGCAGGGAGGTGGAATCACCTGTTTCTGGAGAGGGTCAGGAAGGGTGTTGGGTGTGCGTCAGAATGTTCTCTGAGACCTAAGATAGGGAAGCCGGGCAAGGCAGAGGGGTGGCCTCTGGCCTCAGGTTGGTGGTTGAAAAGGACGTACGTGGAGGACGTGGCAGGTGCGGGCGTGGGGTTCATGGAACCCAGACTCCCCCAGAGCCTCCCCATGTTGGTAAATTGGGTTCCTTGGATCGTTGCTCTCTTGATATTTCTGTTCTTGTCAAAATTATAACCCAGGACCATAGCACCCTAAAAAAGTCTACTGTAGAATGAAGGCGAGTTACATTTTTCTAACCTCAGGTGTTAAATATTCCTATTTAATCTTGTTAAGTTACATGCTTGTTCTGATTTTACAGGAAGGAAAACTGAGGGGTCTGTGCTAAGTAACTAGAAAGAAATCATTGAACATTTGAGTAGAGGATCGGACCAAGCCCTGGGTCCGAACCTAATGCCTCAGTGATCACATTTCTCTCCCTCTCCCTCCCTGTCTCTCCCTCCCTCCACCCCACCCCTGCGATTTCTCAGCCAAAAGAGAGCTAGAAACGGGAAGTGGCTTGCGTAGACTCTCTCTGTGTGCCACAGGCCTGAAGAACAAAACTTCCTTTTTTCTTGAAATGTGCTCCGAGGTCAGGTCGTGGTAGAGCTTCTCTGCAGCTGTAGCTCCTCCAGTTCTAGAGCCCAGAACATTCTGGGTGGAACAAAAAGTAAATTCAAGGCTCCTCTGGGAAGAGTTATTAACGTTTCAAAAGAGCAGTTCTTGGAGCGGCTGTGGTGCCGGCGCCTTTTCATCTTCTTGATGGTCCGGCCGCAGTTGGGGTGGCCCGCGCCATGGCTGATGTGACCCTCGTCCCCTCCCGCTCGGTCTTGGACTCGGAGTCGTTCCTTCCCTTCTGAAAGCCCCTACTTCAGTCTGCAGGAATTCATTAATAAACTCTAAATTGGTCCTAATCCCTAGGAGAAGGGTGCAAGTCACCAGTACCTAATGTTCCTCATTTCAGACTTTGACGAGAGGAAGCCCTGCATCCAGAACATTCTCCCGTGGTAGGGTGGGAGGAGAGCAGGCCCCGGGGCTTACAAGAGACTTAGCGCTATTTCATCATCACCAGCTCGTTCAGGGAGCGCGTCTCGGTGTCTTCAGCCCTGACGGAGCGGCGTCACGTGCTGCTGGAAGAGTCCAAAGAGAGGTGCTGTCTTATTGACCCATAATCCTTAAAATGTGAAAGGTTCGCAGAGAACACCTTCGACCTTTTTATTAAAGGAATCCCATTGGAGGACGGGTGGGAGCGTTTCCATGTTTCACGCCTTTCCTTTCTTCCTGAAAGGACTCTTGTCAGAAGCTTCCCTTAAGTAACAGAAATGGGCGTGGAACCGGTTTATTGAAGCGATGGCATCTTGAAATCCATAATTGAGAAAGAATTCAAAATGCAGGAAGATGAACCAATTTTACATTTCAACACACGCAAGTAGGGATAGGATTTCTGCCCTCAATCTCTTGGAATCCAGGGTTGCTGCCCTAGATTTTCTGGGACAGCCCCAGTTTTGATAGTGCTGTCTCAGTGGCCCACAGGAAGGATCTCTCATCCTGAATTAATTTTACGTTAACAGAAATCACTGTGTAACTTCCTGTGACATCTTTTCATTGTTTGGCTGACTGAGTCCTGCAGGATAAATGTAAAATGCAGTCAGAATTTTTATATTCATGCAGGCGGGGATCCTTATCACATCCCTGGGAGAGGTGGGTTCAGTAGTTATAAAACATATGGCTCTGTTAAAGATTTAACAATTCATGGTTTTCGTGGAGTTTAAAACTATTTTGACTTATACAGACTGCATCCACAAGCACCGATTGAGATGAATCAGAGAATTGTTAAATTAGCCTCTGTTAAGTTACAGCGAGAAGGAATCCTGTTAAATGCCCCCTACTCCGGAGCTGAGACTGGATTGTGCCTGTCTAGCCCAGCCCTGAATTTCTGTTGCTTTTATCAAAGGGTAGCTTCTCCCCTGGCAGATAATATCTGTCCTGGGCATATTTTGATCCTTATATCTCTGGAGAGAAAAAGAGGAAGAAAAGGAAGGAGGGAAACACAGAGGACACACAGAGCCAATATCAAAGAAGAAAATAAATTACTTAAGGCTGCTTCTGACCATTTTGTTTTCTCCTCCTCTGTCTGGGACATCAGCTGGTCCCCAGCCGTCTTGTCCCTGGTCGATTTGCCTTTCTGGAATTAACGTAGCGAAGGAATAAAGGAAACAGGATATGGATGAAAGGAGAATGGATTTTTTTTTTTTTTTTGGTAGAAATTTACATGAAAAGTAAACCCAGGGCCTCATGGCCTAGGTCTGTTGGGATCCCTCCCACACATGTCTACAGGTTTACTGAAACAGCTAAATTTAGATCTCACAATTTGCATTTCCCATTGAGTACATTTATAGTTTGCCTGCCCAGAGGTCTTCTTTGCCTTTTCATTTGCCCCCAACGAGATTTTTCCATGTTAGAAATGCTCTCCCATCAGTTACACAAGTGAACCACCCTGGTTTACGATACTGAGGGTCATTATGAAACCGGTCTTTGGAAATGAGAAGTCCAGTTTCCCAAGCAGAAGGAGAGTGCTTCCTGTAGGGTAGAGCTGCCCGTTGCTCTGACACACACGTGCGTGGCCTATGAATTGGCGTGGCGTAGCACGACCTGCCCTCCCTCACCGCTTCCACTCCAAAGACCCCAGATGATCAGGCAATCAGGTTGAAATGTTTTCTCTCTTCCTCCTTCAGTCTTTGCTTCTAATGAAAACTTACCGTTGACCGTAGTTGAGTTAGATTTAGAAGTGTTTAGAATGCTAGTGTTGTAAATATAAATAAAGTCATTACATACCTTGTGAGAAAGTTTCTGGTCTTTAATGATTCCAACCATGGTCTTAGCACCATGACTATCCTTTTTCTTGTGTTCATGGATTCTTAAAAGACTGAATTTTCTTCTTGGACATATGGCCCCAGATGCTAACAAGATTTAGGCATGAGGTCTCGGGTTCTTTGTTCCTTGTCCAAACTTCACTGATCCTGAGATCATCCATTCACATGCTTTCTTTTCTAATATTGGCTAGCTAGCCCAAACCTCTTGCGAGACCCTTCAGACATAAGCATGCCAGAATGTGCCACTATGAATAAATGCACAACAATCATATGACCTTCAAAACCACTGGAAACTAAAAAGGGATGAAAAGAGAATTGGCCAAATGGGAAAAAGTAGAAGCTAGACTAAAATAATATATGATTTAGCAACAGATTGATTCGGGTTTTTATATTCTGGTAACAGAAATGCCAGATGATGGTATACTGGCTTTCAGGACACCTGGTCAAGAGAATTGGAAATGTTCTGACCCCTACTGTGAAATTCAGTGGAAAAGCAGACATCAGGTACCTCAGTGATAGATTAAGTATCACACTAGAGGAATTTGCAGTGAACTAGACCAATTATATGTATTAAAGAATTAGGGCCTTCCAATGTCTTGAGTTTATTTTCCAGTCTGCTTTGATGCACACATGTGGTGGGGAAGGGAGCACAGAATAAAGGCATATGGGGCCTGATGGATTGGGAGGTACGTGGATTTCTCCAGGCCTCTTTTCCGCTGAGTCACGTAGACAGACACATAGGTAGCAGCACAGAAGCAGGTTTTGCTATAGATGGAAAAAAGAGCTAGTTCTCTGAACAGGGCCAGGTTATAATGGTAAAAACTAATGGGTCTGGGAGAATGAGGATGGCAATTGAGACGCCACAGGAATAGCTATTAGGATCAATATTTTTTCACTCTCTATGTAAATTACTGAGAAAGATGCCCCTAATCCAGTTTCCACGTTCTGGCATTAATTCAGATTGGAGAAACCTGGTTGGAGAAGTGTACTTTGGACAGTGATCGGTTTGAAGAACAAAGAAATGTAATTTCTCTACTTCCATTAGGAGGATCATGAATTGGTATCAGAGAAATGAATTTGAAGGATCGAAAGGGAGTATCCACTCATCGCACTCTTTAATTGACCCAGATTCTGATCATTATAAAATATTTTGGAGTATGTTAAGGCCTCAGGTCTATGGAGGACGAGTCCCATAGCGGAATACGTATTTGGCTCAAGACCTGCCTCTCCGTAGTAACCTTTAGTGTCGTCTGGAGTGTTCAGAGTCTCTTGCCAGCTGGGCCCATCGATTGTTGTTCCCTTATTGATTTCTTTTTAGTTTTAGGTGGAAAAAAAATTGCTTTATGAATTCCTGTGGTTTAATGGAAACTGTATCAGAGACACGTAGAGGGGCATCACGATAGGGAGGGTGAGGGGTGCAAGAAAGCATGCCTTCGACAAGTTCATGGTCAAAATGGCCCCCGAAACCTAAACGTTACAAATGAACAGAGCAGACACCAAGTGTTAAGGGACAGGTAATCCACCACTTCGCACAAAGAGCTTTTTCGCTCCTAAATAGGCCACTGTGCCCGATATCAGGAAATGTTATTGAAGATGCATCAAGGAGGTGGAGGCCTTCCAAAGGAGAACAGCATGAATCACCGAGGTCTGGAAAGGTGAGCCCATATGGAAAGGTCCAGGAGGTTAACTTAAAAGGCCTGAGAGCATTGAGTCACAAAAATGAAAAGGGAGGAAGCCTGTAGCAAAACATAAAAAGAGGGATTGTGCTCTCAAAAAAAAAAAAAAAAAATGGAGAAGAAAAAAAAAGAATATGATTGAAGTTTTGAAGATGCTAACGTGCAGAGTGAGGCTATATATAGATAAGCTCTTTCAATTAATGCTAAACCCCTGGATTCCGCTGCTTAGACTGAAAATGTTGGCACAGCAGCAAAGTATAGAGTTTGAGCCAAACTTTGACCCAGAAGAGGTGGTGAACTTAGAACATGATGAAAGTTACAGACATGGCGAGCCCGCTAACTCACAGCCCCCAGGAGCGGACCTCTGGCCGGCGGTCTCCTGAGGCTTCGTGCCCAGCTCTTTTGTAGCAGGGATTTGGAGCCTTGAAAGCCCTGGGTCCTTTTTCATGCAGAAGCAAAACGATAAAGAGGTGGCCCAGAAAGCCAATGAGATGTTTACCTGAGTACCGCCGCGTGGGCATAAACATTTACTGGCGCCTACTGTGTGCAAGGCATCATACTTAGTGCTAGGAATATACGTATAAATACGAAGAACGGGCCATGGTCTTGGCCTCAAAAGGAAAGAAGGAATCGGACAGGTCAAAGACAGGATGACCATCCATTCTTTGGAAATGGAGAGTCAGCTTGGGGTTAAGCAGTGTCCATTGTGTGCATGGGTGCATGGTTTCTTTTGGAAAGTACCCTGAGGTTGCCCCGTGTGTGGTCCTGTGCTGTTCACATAGTAAAGGTGAAGTGAGAGAGTTAGCGGAACCCAGGGTCACATGACAGGAGGAGTTTTGGCTTCCAGCTACACACCCTGTATGTCCTCTCTCCCCTTTGTCTTCATCTTTGGTTTCCTTCCTCCTTCCTCCTCTCCCTGTAGGGAGTTGAGGACGAGAAGAGGCTAAAGCGTTCACTAAATGAACCTTTCGGAGGGTTCTCCGTAAAATGCAAGGGTTTGCGGTTTGGTGCCATCCCGCAGTATCACGCAGACACGTGTGATGCGTCGGCAGGCCCTCAGTAGCCCCTTTCTGTGTAACACCCTTTAGAACAATGCCTGGCCCTACCTGACGGCCCTACCATCCAGGTGATACCGAAGGGACATGAACAGCCTTATCCTCCGTAGGTCGTGTGTGTGAACTTGTGTTTGCACACATATACAACACATGTTTGTTTTAAACTTTGTGGTGATGCAAAGATAATTTCTTTGAACGCCATTTCTTCAAATGGGTGTGTTACTGCCTACACAGTAGACCTCTGAGGACTAAATTATTCATAGAATATTGAACGTCAGTGGCTTTATACAGTGCCTGACATATGGCGGGATATGAATAAAAGATAGTAAGTAGTGTATGGTAGGTCGAGTAGAAGACGACGGGGATGGAAAAAAAAAATCACGGCGTCTAGATTTTGTAAGCCATGTGTTTTTGTTTTTGTAATTTTTTGTGCAAAGAAACCTAATGCTTCTTTCTTAACTAGTCTGCTAGAACATACTATGCCTGATTTAAATCGGCATTTTATGGGGAAGGAGAAGGACATGGTAGAAGGAGGGGGGGGGGCGGACTCCTCAGTAAAAACCAGAGGTCTCTGGGGAGAGATTATAAATGTTGGCAAAACAAATATTGGAAACTCTGTAGAGGGCCTCCCATAGATTTCCAAATCTAAGTAATTATTCCCAGTTCTTGATCCTCATGTCCTGGCCTCAAGGACAACAGGCTCTTTCAGAACAATTGTGTCTGATTATCTTGCTTTGGCCCAAATTTCCACGGACTTTGGATAATGACTGCAGGCCTTACGTCACATTGCTCGGCACATTGGACTGTGTTTGATATTGAGACACGTTGTAGTGATCGACACTAGCCTAGTGCAGAGTTAATGCAGCCCAGTAGAGTGGTAAAGCTCTTATTTTTCGCTGCCTGGATTGTTTCTTAAACGTCCTTTGGGGCTCCCGGGTGGCTCAGTTGGTTAAGCGTCCAACTTCAGCTCAGGTCATGAGCTCGCAGTTCGTGAGTTTGAGCCCCACATCGGACTCTGCTGACGGCTCAGAACCTGGAGCCTGTTTCGGATTCTGTGTCTCCCTCTGTCTCTCTGCCCCTTCACTACTCCCACTGTCTCTCTCTCTCTCTCTCTCTAAAATAAAATAAACATTAAAAAGAAAAAAAGATTCTCCTTCAAGTCAGGTGAGTTGGGTGTTTGTTTAGCTGAGTGGTTTTTGTTTGTTTACGTTCGTGTGAATATCTTGTAAAGAATTTTTGGCTACTCAAAGAGGATGTGAACCAAACTGTTCGCATATGTTAAGAAAAATCAGAGAACAGCATTGCCCAATTTGTACGCTCCTGCCATGCTAGAGACCTGTCTCTCCTTCACGCCTCCCACTTCCGTTCGGCTGGTTGGGGTGGAGGGAGAACAGATCCGCTTAGTTTCACTCTTCAGATTAAACCGTTAACGTCAAGGGCAAAGCAGCAAGTGGAGCTTTAGTTTCTTAAGTCCTCTGGAAGATGTTCATGAGCTGTCTCAGCTGTCCAGGCAGATGGGGCTTTTTGAGATGAAGGACCACTATTTTTGCCCTTTCTCTTTAGGGTTCAACAAAAACCTGTTCATTTGGGGGGGCGAGAATGCTAATGATTAGCCCCGGAAAGGTTGACCAGGGCCCTTTCTCTGCCTGGCCTGCCCCGCACGGTCTCCCTAGGACAGGGGTGGAAGCTGGCCAGAGTGTCACAGCAGTTGGGATCTCCATCAGTCCCTGAGTGAGGTCCATACACCCTGGTGATGGTCCTCGGGGACCGCAGCCACTGTGCGGCTCAAGAAGGCAAAACCTAGTTTTGGAAAAGGTCGCTTCTCAGTAGGGTGAGTGAGAAGTGTTTTGAGGTGTTTTCTCAGGAGTTAGATGGATCACTGAGCACCAAGCAGCCTTCCCAGAGCCCCCGCCATATCCTACCTGCCATCATCCCCCTGGCTCGCTTCCGTGCGGCGGAACCAGGAAATGCCATTTCCATGCCCAGCCCTCTCTCCTCTCTGCCAAGCCCGCTGCTGAGTGTGGTGCTCTCTTTGTGAAGTGGACATCTGTCTAATGGGAACTGGATTGTGACCACCAGTTCATTTTACACAGGCCACCGTACAGCTGCCAGATGGTGGCGGGGCTTAGCTGTTTTGCAAATCCAATAGGGGTGGTTCGCCACCCTGGAGGTAGGAAACGGAGGGGGCCCGGCCACCGAGCCCGCGTCCCTACTGAGGCAGTGCCTCCGGGAGCCCGGGCTTGGCTCTAATCTCTCCGAAGGAAGACTTAGGAAAGGTAATGAATAAATTAAAGCCACATTTTAAAAAATCAGGTCTTTGGGGTTTTCCTCGCGACCTCATTGTTGACTAATCTGTACTTAGGAGAACAGTTCTTAAGTGGGACATGTCAGGCTTTTTCGCTACAGATTAAACCCCAAGGCACATACAACTGTGACAGCTTCGGGGGCAACAGGAAGAGTCCGCGTCAAATGGCAGAGTCTGCTTGTTGAACCTGGACCGATGCGTGGTCGGAAGGCCCGCCTTCTCTCTCCAGGACGCCAGGCCCACAGTGCTCAGAAGATCAGAGAAAGGCCTGCCTGCTTCTCTGTGGCTTGCTCGCCACCTGCGTGAGCTGCCGAGCTGTAAGGATTTGTGAAATCATTGGTCGGCCTGCCCTAGCAACACGAGATGCCGTGTTGACACATATACCATTCCGCGTTCGCGACAAAACCGCTTTATTTTTAGAACACTTCAAAGTGAGGAAACCGTTAAGCCCTATCGCATCCTCTCTTGCCCTCCAGCCACTTCTCCCGCTGCCCCAGGCAGATCCACCCCCATTTTGTAAAAGAGGAACCTGAGACAGGAGATTAAGCGATATTTTGAGCAAGGCTGATAATGCCTGGGAAAATTGCTAATCTGGTCTTAAAATCGAACACATCCTTCGGAGTAATTTTTATAATGCTGCCACTTCTCTTACCTAGACCATGTGCGTTCCATATGACCTCACATCTAAGCCTTAATATTGTATGTGGAGTTCAAAAGACAATTCAGTCTCCCATTTACTTTCCTGGCATTCATTCAAATAAAAATAGGCACATAATACTGCTTCGTATAAATCAAAGCCCCAGGCACACTTTGAAAATCTTTGAGAATGCACAGTACTTATTTTCATAAGTATCTCTCATGCTACTAGCTTAAATTTGCTTGTGAGAAGTCTGTCCCTTTTTTTTTAATCCCTGGAGCCGCTGTGCCTGGCTCAGTGCCTGGCATGAAATGGTCACTCAGAATTAGCTGCAGATTGAATGAGGCGAACTCTTCATCCGTCCCGTCCGATACCAACTTGACCCATTTGTACAGAGGTGCTCCTGGGAAGCGGAGAGAGGCCTTTATTCTTTCTTAGAACGTGTCTTAAGAGCCTTGTGTACCAGGCAGTGTGCAGTGTCCTAGGGATGCAGACACAGGAGGTGTGGCCCGTGTCCACAGGGTGCCCAGGGGTGCTGAAACAGAAATCATTCACCGTGGCCCCAGGGGTGACTGTCCCCACAAGTCACCTCTGTCAGCACCCCCAAAACCACAGGGCTGAGGTGTCCCTCACCCGAGGCTGTATTTGTTAGGCTCCTGGTGGCCCTCAGGAATGTAGTGTCGCAAGGGAGGGGAAAAAAAGAAGCCAGTGAAAGAGTCGCATGAATTGTAAAACTCTGTACAAACGTGAGGTGTGATGTTGAGGTGTGTGCTTTCCCTGGCGCAGGTTAACGCCCATGCCACGTGTAGCTTTGTTTCCCCTTTCTTTTCCTACCAAATGAAACGCCAGCTTCCCATCAAACACCTGCTGGAACTGAACAGGGGTACCGCCGGAAAGGCAGCGTGGCGCCGCGATGAAGAACGGGGCCCTGGTGGTCAAGGGCTAGTTTCTGACCCACCCCTGCAGTCCACTTTGTGACCTAGAGCAAGTGACGTGACCGCTCCATGCCTCGGTTTCTTCATCTGCAAAGCGGGTACGATTGCGATGCGGCTCCGCTGAGATCATCTGTGTAGCGCGCTCAGAGCGAGGGGGCGCGTAGCGAGCTGTTCCCATTCCCCGTCGGCTCGAGGTGAGAAGACTCGAGTTCAGAGAAGTTAGGGGAGCCAGCGGCCTTTTTCTGCCAGCGACGCGTCAGCCCGCGGGCAGTCGCAACACGCCGGCCTTTCTGCAAAAGCAGGATCGGTTCTCGGTAGGGTCAGCAGTCACAGCTGATACTCTGCGGAGGACATGCTGTGTGCCAGGTCCTGTACTCAGGGCTTAATACCGCAGTATCTTCCTGTAGCGCGCAGCCTCGCAGTATTCCCCTGAGGCAAATACTCTCTCTTGAGCCCATGCTACAGCTGAGAAAATGGAGACTAGGAAAACAAATGCGTCTACTGAAGGGGCAGGTGAGGAATTCAGACCTAAGAGGTTCATCCTGAGAATCCATGCTCCTAACCACCTGCCTCAGGGGTTCCTGTAGCCCCTGGGTGTGTGTGTCTCCATTCTTGGTATTGGTTATGACGCCGAAATGATCCATTTCACTTCGAAAGGCATACTTCTCTGGAGTGGCGTTGCCTCTGACGCCTCTCTGTGCCTACCGCTTGGCACAGCAGCAGGCAACCAACAGGTGCTTACTAATGTTTGTTGAACGGTATCGAATAGCATTCCTTGGATGTCGGCCTCCGTGCCTTGAGTCCCATCCATTGCCTCTACCTAGAGGTGTTACTTCTTTTTCTTCTTTCCAGTTCTGATGGTTTATATGCTGGCCTTTCTCGTGACGTGCCACTTCATCCATAAAAGCTCCTTCGTGCACGTAGCTTTCTGTGTCATGCTCCAGTTGGGTATGCACTGGTCTACTTGAACTGGAAGCTTCCGGCAGTTGGGGGTTACTTTAGTCAATTGGTGCATCCGATGGAACCTCGCAGAACTTCACACAGGGCTTTGATACCTGTCCTGGACAGGGGCGCCTGGGTGGCTCAGTCGCTTAAGCATCCCGACTTCAACTGGGGCCATGATCTTACAGTTCCTGGGTTCGAGCCCCGCGTCCGGCTCTGTGCTGACAGCTCAGAGCCTGGAGCCTGCTTCAGATTCTGTGTCTCCATCTCTCTCTGCCCTTCCCCCTCACGCACTCTCTCTCTCTCTGTCTCTCTCAAAAGTAAACATTAAAAAAAAAAAATGCCTGTCGTAGACATCAGTTGAGTGAGTGAATGTGGAACGTTCAAGAGAAAGGGATACTTTTTTCTCCCCAGCTGTTCCACCTGGCTTTTTTTCCCCTCCTTTTTCTTTCTCACGGCACGTTGGAGTAGAGTGCCCCATTGCATCCCTGGTTTTGAATCCGCTGGCGGACACTCTATGGAGCATGAAAAAAATATTGTTTCAACTGAAGCAACGGAAGTAAGAGAATCATTTTAGGGTGTCACCGTAGTGTGAAAAGTTTTGACGTTTAAAATAAAATCAGGAAGGAGAAAAGCAGTTCGCTCTGCAGCCGGAGTCTCCTGCCGGCACGGGCTGGGAGCCCTCTGAGCGGCTCGCTCACCTGAAACCCCGCCAGACTTACAGATGTTTCCTTTGGCTCCGGCACGGAGCGCCACATTGCAGTCCTCGGGAGCAATTCCCTTCTGGCAGGGACTGATGTCACGGGGGGTGGGGCAGCAAACAGAGCAATGACTTCATAGGTCTCACCCGTTGCCCGTTTCTCAGGTCCTGGGATGCACATCGCCCGCTCCCTTTGCCTTTCCGTACGTCACTTGATTCGCATTTCGCCAACGCCTCCAGCCCTTTTAGGAGGCCGTAAAAGCTCTGCTTGGCTGAGTGCGTTTCTGGAACTCTGTGAGATGAAGACCTGGTGGGTTTTACTTGTGGTTGCGAGCCGAGAAATTCCCTGAGGGTCACACGTAGGTAAATGGAACCCTTCCAAAGTGAGGTTTTCTTCCCTCCTGGACTCGGATTATAACACAGCAGAAAACATATCCACCCAGGAGGGATGAGGGAGGGGTGTGAAGTGAAGAAAAGGACACGGAGCTTCCCAAGGCTGTCTCCTGCCTCTGATTTCTAGCCCGAGGTTTTAAACTTTCCTTTGGAATGCAATGTCCCACCGTGCCTGCAGCTTGAACCTGCCTGCTGTTCTGCTGTTTGTCCCTGTTGCTGTTGATGGTGTCACCTCCCTTCCTATCAGCCAGGCTCCGTATCTTGGGAACCTCAGTCTGTGGTGTTCTTCCAGCCGCTTGTTCTATTCCTCCCCCCACTGCCATCTGTACCGCCATCTTGGGGTATTGTGTGCAGCCAACAGCCTTCTGGAGGCGTAATAAACAGGCACTAAATTGACACGACTGCAAGTGCAAAATCTGGTTAAGTTTTAAGTTGTGTGGGCCTCTGAAGCCATCACCACAAGGAAAGTAACATGTTCACCGCCCCCAGCAACTTCCTCTTCTGTGGAAATCCCTTCCTTACCCCCACCCCCAGCCCCAGGCAGCCGGTGATGCTTTCCGTAGCTTGTAAGTTTCTCTTTCCTGGAATTTCATGGAACTACATTCCTACTGCATGTGCCTTTTCCTGGCCTGATGTCTCTCACTCAGCATAATTATTTCAAGATTCAGTAGCAATAGTTCACGTCTGTCAGTACTTTATTTCTTCTTAGTGCTGAGTAGCATTTTGTTGAATGGACAAACCACCGTTTGTCAGTTCTCCTGTGAAGGGGCGTTGGGTGGTTTCCAGGTTTTTACTATTCACAAGTACGGCTGCCGCGAACACTTACGTACAAGTGTTTGTATGCTCCTGTTTATCTTGGCTAAACATGTAGGAGTAGAAGGGCTGAACCCTATAGTGGGCGTGTATCTAACTTTTCCAGAAACTAGCAAACTGTTTTCTTAAGCTGTTGTACCGTTTTACGTTCTCACCTGCAGTAAAGGGGTCCCAGCCCTTCCATATCCTTGCCAACACTTGGTATAATCAGTATTTCTAACTTTAAACATTTGAATAGATTGTGTTGGGTGTATGTCACTGTGTTTTAGCTTCCATTGGGCTAAAGACATTAATCATCCCTTCATGTGCTCATCGGACACTTGTATTTCTTCTTGGTGAAGTGTCTATTCAGATGTTTTGCCAGCTTTTTAATTGGGTTTCCTTACTGTGGAATTTTGAGAATTACCGACCAACTCTCCATCCAAGGCCTTCACCAGATCCAGGTTTTTACAAACACGTACTGCCAATCTGACTTGTCTTTCCAATCTCTCAATGGCTTCTTTTTAAAAGCAGAAGTTTTTCATTTTGATGAAGTCTTACTAATTTGTTCGTTTACTGATTATGCTTTTGCTTTCGTGTCAAAGAAAATCTAGCTCACAGTTACATGCGCACACAAAAAATCCCTTGTACTTCTTTTCCAATGTAGGTGTCTTGTTTGTTTGTTTGTTTCCTCCTTGCGTGCTTGCCCTGGCTAAAATCTCCAGGACAGAGTTGAGTAGAAGTGGTGAGAGTGGACGTCATTATCGTGTTTTTGATCTTAGGAGAATATCATTCTGTCTTTTAGCATTAAGGGTGATATGAGCTGTAGGTTTTTTATAGATGCCCTTTATCAGGTTGAGGACATTTCCCTTCTGTTCCTATTTCACTGAAAACTATTATCAGGAATGGATATTGGGCTTTGTCAAATGCTTCTTCTGCGTCTGTTGAACTGATCCTGTGGCTTTCTTTTTTAGTTCATACATTTGGTGAACCGCACGGATGGATTTTTGATGTTAAAGTCACCTTGCATGGCTGGGAGATAAACCCCACTTTACCGTGATGTGCAGCCCTTATGAAATTCAAATTTTATTCAGAATTTTTGCATCTGTGTTCAGGAAGGAATATCATTAAGTAGTCTCCTTCTAATTTCTTTGGCTGATTTTGGTTTGATGTAATCCTGGTCTCATGAGTGAGTTGGGAAGTATTCCCTCCTTTTCATTTTCCTGGAAAAGTTTATGTTGAGTTGTATTATTATCTTCTTAAATGTTTGGCAGAGTTGATGCGAAAGTCATCTGGGGTTCAGGTTTTCTTTTTGAAAAGGTTTTTAAGTACAAATTTAATTTCTTTAGTGTATATAGATCTATATGTCCTAAATGTGTATGTATACATGTACATAAACATATATATGTACACATATATGTATATGTACGTATATTGTGTGTGTGTGTGTGTGTGTGTATATATATATAAATATATATATATATATATATGTATTTGTATGTACCTATAAGTCTCTTCAGATTGTTTCCTGTTGAGTTTCTCTCCTTCAGTGAATATGTCTGTCTCATCACAATAGTCAAATTTATTGGTATAAAGCTGAATATAATGTTCTTTTATCCCTTTAATATCTGTAGAATCTATAGTGATGTCATCTCTCTCATTCCTGATATTGATATATTGTACTTCATCTGGCTAAACGTGTCTCAATTTTGTCTGTTCAAAGAACTAGCCTTTGGTTTTCTTGATTTTCTTTGTGTTTGCTCTATTTTATTGATTTCCACTTAGATTTTTATTCTTTGTTGGTTTGCTTTGGGTTTAATTTGCTAATTTTTCTGGGGTTTTTTTAAGGTGGAAGCTGAGGTCATAAATTTGAAATCATTCTCCTATTCTAATGAACACTTAATACTTCTCTCCTAAGAACTGCCCTGCCTACATCCCACAAATTTTGATGCATTGTGGTTTCATTTTCATTCACTTCTAAATAATGTCTAGTTTCCTGTTTTATTTCTTCTTTGACCTGTGGTTATTCAAAGCATGTCATTTAATTGGTAACATTTGAAAATTTTTCAGAGATTATTCTATTACTGATTTATAATTGCTTCATTGTGGTCAGAGAACCTAACGTACCTTGAAGGGCTTGAAGACTTAGAAATTTCTTGAGAATTATTTGATGCCCCGTAATATGGCCTGTCTTGGTAAGTGTTCCATGTGTGACTGAAAATATATATCATACTGTTATTGGACTGAATGTTCTAACAAATGTCAGTTTGGTTGATACTGTTGTGCAAATCTTCTATATCCTTACTTTCTGTATCTTCATTCTATCAATTAATTTAAAAAGCTTTTGAGGGGTGCTGGCTGGCTGAGTCTGTTGAGCGTCCAGCTTCGGCTCAGGTCATGATCTTGAAGTTCGTGGGTTCAAGCCCTGGTTGGGCTCTGGGCTGACAGCTTACAGCCTGGAGCCCGCTTTGGATTCTGTGTCTCCCTTTCTCTGCCCTTTCCTTGCTCACGCTCTGTGTGTGTGTGTGTCTCTCTCTCTCAAAAAATAAATATTAACACTTAAAAAATAATAATAAATAATAAAAATCTATTGAAATCTCCAAATATTATTGTGGATATTTTGTTTATCCTTTCAGTCCTATCATTTTTTGCTTTATGTATTTGCAAGTCCTCTTATTCAGTGCATAGATGTTTAGAATTTTTATGTCTTCTTGATGAATTGACCTCTTTATTATTTTGAAATAATCTTGATTTCTAGTATTCTCCTTTGCTTTGAAATCAACTTTGGTGGATACCAATATAGCCACTTACTTTTAATGAATGTTGTAATGGTTTTTCTTTTTTCATTCTTTTGCTTTTAACCTATTTGTATCTTTATATTCAAAGTGAATTTCTTGTGGATAGCCAACAGTTGGGTATTACTTTTTTTTTTAATAACTGTAACAAGTTCTACCTTTTAATTAAAGTATTTGCTTAATGAACATTAATTTTGATTGTTGATAAAATTGGGTGTCATTCTACCATTTCATGGTTTGCTTTTTATTTCTCCTTTATTCTTTCATCTTTTTCTGCCTCCTCTTAAGATTATTTTATCTTCTTTATGAGCTATAAAACTCTTTGTTATTTGAGGAGTTGCCTTGTGGTTTATAATATATATCTTTACATTATTGCAATTTACCTTCAAAGGATAGTATACAGCTTCACATATAATTTGAGAATCTTAGAGTAGCATACTTCTTCCATTTTTTTTTTTTTTTTTTACCTCCCAGACTTTATACTATTATCGTACATGTAACTTTGACATACATTATAAACCTCTCAGTACATAGTTATTTAGGTAGTCAGTCTTCTTCTAAAGAGACTTAAATAAGAAAAATTTCTTATATATTTACCCATGTTGTTATTTTTTCTAGTTCTTTCCATTCCTTTGTGTGAACCCCTATTTCCTTCTGGTATCATTTTCCTTTTGATGAAGGACTTTAGTCAACACATATTATTGGATAGTTCATCTCTTGGTAAATTCTTTTACCTTTTGTATGTCTAAACACATTTATTTTGCCTTTTTTCTTTTTTTAAACATATTTTCACTGAGTATAGAATTCTAGGTTGACAGGTATTTTACGGTCAGTGTTTTATTTTTTATTCTTTCCATTTCTTTTGAGAATTAATTGACATGCAGCATGCTGTTAGTTTTAGGTGTACAACATGATGATTTGGTTTAGGTCTATATTGCAAAATGATCACCACAAAAACTTTAGTGAACTTCTGTCACTTCACATAGGTACAAACTTTTTTTCTTGTAAGGAAAACTTTTAAGATCTCCTTTCTTAACAACTTCTGAATACGAAGTACAGTATTGTTAACTTTAGTCACCATGCTGTATGTTACGCCCCCAGATCTTCTCTTATAACTGGCAGTTTGTACCTTTGGCCACCTTCAGCCATTTCCCCCATCCCCCCAGCCCCTGACTCTGGCAACCACAGTCTGATCTCTGTATCTGTGAGTTTGTCTTTCAGTTTCTAAAGATTCACAGTCTTCCCACTTGTATTGTTCCTGACAAGAAATTTGAGGTCATCCTTACCTTTGTTTTTCCATTAATGACTCTTTTTTCTTTAGTTTGCTTTTGAGACTTTTTTTTATTACTGTGTTGAAGCAATTTCACTATAAAGTGTCTTGATTTAGTTTTCTTCATATTTCTTGGGCTTTGGTGAGCTTCCTGGATCTGGGAGCTTATAGTATTCACTGTAACTGGAAATTTTTCAGTCCTTACTTTGTTCATTTTTTTCCTGTCCCCTTTCTCCATTCTTTCAGGGACTCCAGTTACTCACATATTTGGCCACTTGAAGTCACCTATGGCTCACTAATCTGCTCATCCTCCTCTTCCTCTTCTTAATTCTTCTCTCTATATTTCATTTTGAAACATAGTTTGCTAATCTTTTCTTAAATGTTTAATCAGCCTTTCATCCCATCCACTGTCTCATTTATCTCAGACATTATAGTTTTTAATCTCCAGAAGTCCATTTTGGGTCCTTTTGATATTTTCCAGTTTCTACTTAGCTTTTGAAATCTACAAATCCAGGGATATAAAAGTCATTTTAATGTCCTTGTCTGCTAATTCTAGCATCTGTAGCACTTCTGCATGGTTTCAGTTCGTTGATTTTTGTCACTATGGACCATGTCTTCCTCCTCCTTCGCATGCCTAGAAATCTTGGATTGCCAAGATACTGGACACGAATTTCACCTTACTACGTTCTGGATATTTTTGTTTTCCTCTAAAAAATGTTGAGCTCTGTTCTGCAGTGCAGTTGGGATACTTACAAGCAATTTGATTGTTTTGAATCTTGCTTTTGGGATGTATTAGGCAGATCTACCCAGCCTACGGCTCCTGATTTCCTACTTCTGAGGTCAGGCCTTTCTGAGTTCTCTACCCAGTGTGCCTTGAAGTAGTTTTTTCTAGCCTGGCTGGTGGGAACGGCACTATTCTTGGTTTTTAATCCTTTTGGGTGCCCCCACACACACCATCTTTGGTAGTTTCTTGATACACGTGCACTGATCGGCATGTTCCTGAATCCTCCGGCGGGCGGGACCCTCTGCAGATCCCTGGGGTTCTGTCTGTGTCGCATTGTCCTCTCCAGTATTCTTTCTGTGAGTTGTGTCTATCCTCCCCAGACTCTCAAATCCAAATTCTCAACTCAGGATGTCTGCCCAGATTCCGCCTGGCTTTCTGCTCCCTGCTCTGTGGCCTGGAAACTCTGTAGAGCAGTCAGCTGTTAACAGGCTGGAAGGTTATCCGTCTAGACCAGAAGCAGAGGTGTGTTCTTCGGGATTAGATTTCTTCATCCCGATTCTTTTCTCACAGTGCTTTTTATCCAGAGGAGTCACAATATGGGTAACAGTACATGAGCATTTGGTGGCACCCTGTTGCCTAGTCAGTAAAGCCCAGAGTCCTTGGCCATGTTTTTCAGATCTTCCCTAATGTAGCCCCCACTGTTTTTCCTAATTGCCCTCATTATCTTCATTCCTCCAGATCGATTCTTTATAAGACAGAATGCCTGGACTCCGGCTCCTTCTCTCCGTAGCCTGCCCTTTTTTCAGAACCTACCATTTCCAACAAAGTTGTATAAAATCTCTGGGTTCAAAATAACCTCTTTCTCCTACTCCTTTAAAGACTTACGTCTTAAAGACACTTAAAGTGTCTCTTGCATTCACTGTCACCTTCCACTGTGTATTAACTTACTTATGCACAGCTCTTAGCTCCTCTCAGTATCTATAAATCGTTTGAGGGTGGGATTCATGTCTCATTCGGAGGCTTTTAGAAATAGATGAGGTATCCAATGTAAAGTGATCTTTTCATGTCTAGTCAACACATACTTACTTGGAATCAACTCTGAAAAGGTACTGATGAGATTTTAGCCCATTGATAAAGAATATTCTAGGCTAAAAAGTAAGCGGGGAGATTTGATTGTCTACAGGATGCTTCAGTCCCACTCCTCCCTGAGCTACTGTCGCTCCTCTTTCTTCCCTGGGTCTCAGTTTGAAGATGAGCATTGACATTGTCCCTTTAAAGAATGTCTCTGACGGTGGGGATTTTTGTGTTGCTCTCTTTGTCTTCCCTCAGCCCAGTGCTGTACCTGGTTCAGGAAATAGCCCTCTGATCACAGCAGTGACTCTCAGTGGGATGTCCTCTCAATAGAATTGTTCTTTAAAGTAAAAAAATTCCACAAAGTGGACTGGTCCACGGATGTGGGAAGGAGAGCTTTTTTTGTCTTCCCAAATCTGTCTGAAATACTGGAAGCATTCAGGAAAGGAGAAAGCACAAAACTGAATTCTGACTCTTCGGATTTTCTGCCTCTCTTTTAAAATCCATTGGAATGATTCCACTTCTTTGAGGTACCTAGAGTAGTCAGATTTTGAGAACAGGAGAGCAAAATGGCGGGCGCCAAGCACTGGGAGAGGGAAAGAGGAAGGGTTGTTTAATGGGCGCAGAGTTTCGGTTAGGGAAGATGAAGAACTTCTGGGGGTGGATGGTTGCACAGCACTGTGAATGTACTGAATGCCACTGAACAGTACATTTAAAAATGGTTACAGTGGTAGGGGTGGCTGGGTGGCTCAGTTGGTTGAGCATCTGACTCTTGGTCTCGGCTCAGGTCATGATCTCACGGCTCATGATAGGGAGCCCCTGAGTCGGGCTCTGTGCTGACGGCATGTGGCCTGCTTGGGATTCTCTCTCTTCCTCTCTGTCTGCCCCTCCCCCGCTCACATTCCCATCCTCTCTCTCTCAAAATAAATAAATACACTTAAAAAAAATGGTTACAGTGGTAAAGTATAAGTTCCACATATTTTCCCATGATAAAAAAATCATGTCATCAAAGTCCCGGTCATGTTTATGGAAAGATAGTAGGTAAATCTGAGTTTAAAGTCCAGTTCCAGGACTTGCTGGCTGTGTGAGGACTGGGCGAGCTGCTTACCTGCTCTGAATCTGGGTTCTCATCTACAAGTGGGGCCTGATGTATTGAGTTCGAGGTGCCTGTAACATAGTGGGCACTCACAAACATTCATTGTATTCCTCCATGTTCAGCTTTAGAGTGGATGTCTTCTTCAAAAATCCTGCCCAGGTACCTCTAACTTGCAGAGGAAATGAGGCAAGACCAGTGGCTTGGGAAGGGGCAAGGTTTGGTTAAGCTCAAACTGTCTTCATTTTGATAAGAGGCTGAACCACAAGAACCCTGGGTTCAGCCTGGGGGTGTCCCCAGACAGGGAGACTCTCACAAGTGTGCCAGTTTTTCATGCTATCGTAGGGGAATCCCCTCTGGACCGGGACTTGCCATGGGACCAGCTCCCAACGTAGTAGTCTCAGGAAAATGACCCTTCGGGGGAGGGGGGGGGCACGAAATGGGGACACCACCTCAAAATCTGCAGCCCCTGAACAGCTGGAAGAAATAAGAGCTTCTAAGCTAACATCCTCTGCCTATCCTTGCTTTTCATTAAGTGCGGACTCCCCAGCAATATATACCCTCAAGCATCCTCATTTTCAAAGCTTAGATCTTTTCCAAATCACCAGGCTTCTTTTGTAAATAAAAAATAGTAAGTGGTTATTTCATTAGTGTTTAGATTCCCAAGCAAAGTGATTATCCACAGTCTGAATGTAGGGACATCGAAATAAATAGGGAGGGAGGGGATGTGTGTGTGTGCAAATGCTATTTCTCGGGTTTATCCTGCTGCCCTCCCCCCCCCCCCCCACCCCTGCCCTCGCATGCAGATTCCCAGTCTCTTTTGCTTTCACTGAGAAACTTGACCGCCCAGTGAATTTTCCCATGGAGGTGTAGAGGCAGCACTGTTTTATGAGTTACCGCCGTTTGCCCAGAGGAGCCAGTTAGTAGAGAGGAATCGTCATCTGCTCATCTCTCTGGCCTCACGTGCCTCCGTGGAAGCCCATCCGTCAGTTTTAGGGAGCCAGCTGTCCCACGAGCACGGCTGTGTGGCCCCTTGGGCTATGATCTCGCCAAAACCACTCGCACTGAGCAGGATATGAGAGCCTGCTTCGTGGTTCGGATGGGGCTCCTCCAGCGCATGGCCACTGCGCCCCTGCCCCCTGAGGGAGGACCCCCGCTTTGTCCCAGGGACACTGAAAGTGAGAGCACACGATGCAGGTCCTTAGAAGTGCCAACCACGCTGCCCCCTCTATTCTGGTAGCATTAGGGGGCACCTGCTGTCTTGATCACCGGCACGCGGTTTCTCACGTGCTTGTATGTGCCCCCACAGCCCTGCCTGGCCCTGCCACTGCGTGACTGACCGGCAGAGGGAAGCTGTGCCAGCTGCTGATACCGACAGACTAGATTTTGGAGGAGCTGGTGTTCCACCGACCACCACCCCCCCGCCATCACAACCACCCCTGCGATAGTCTGTTATAACGGAAGTGAGTGTGTTACTTGGGAGGAGTCAGGGACTTTGAGCTCCGATCCAGACTTAGAACACTCTCGTGTGTGGCCTGGAGTAGGTCGTACACGTTCTCAGGGCGCTTTTCACGACGATGGTACGAGATTCAGATGAGATGTAAGTCTGTCTGTATGTTAGAATCACCTAGAGAATGTAAGCAACAAAAGTACCAGTGCCTGGACCCTACCCCTCAGGAGTTGGGGTTGAATTCCTCTGCAGAAGGGGCCAGGCAGCATCCAGAAAAGTTCAGGTGATTCAGATGTGCAGCCAGACTTGAGAAGGACCCGGACAGATGAGGCGGGGACGGTTTGAGGAAGGGGAAGGCGCTGCCTGAATCCAGTTGGGCGTTCCAGTCATCACATTTTTCACTCTGGCGATCCCCAGGATTTCAACCCGACGTAAAGGTAATGTGGTCGTGACCTGGTTCTGTTCTGTTTCTTTAACGTTGCTTCCAACACCCACCCCAGGCCTTTTTTTGGTGAGAATTAGGCGTGGTAGTTCACCGCCCCGAGCACAAATGAGCCTCTCAGTAAGCATGTGAAACCGTTCCCTGGAGTGTCCTACTAGCCTTTCCCTGGGGGGACATGGCCCCACCACGGACTCAGAAGCAAGACTGGCCACTCCAGGCAGCAGTGATCGTGTCCTGACCAGAGTCCTGTAGCGCTCCTTCGGGGACAGGGTGCCTGGTACCCGGGTAGGGAAATGGTTCTGATGGATAAGGCAGTTAGTTTCGGTGTCCAAATCTTACAACTAAAGGGTCTGCAAGCAATCACAGGTTTACGTGAAGGGAGAGAACAACTCAAAAGTTTCGCCATGACAAGATAAGTGCAGCAATTATGTTTCAAAGACTACAGAAGAAAATTTCACCAGGGACTGCATTAACTAAGAAAGGTTTTCTACCAGGAAGTCTAATTGAATTAATGTTGAGATTCTTGCTCCTGCTAATGCCCTGCCCACTGGTGCTGTCACTCAGCACAGCCTCCTGTTTGCACCATGCAAGGACCGAGAGGGTGAAATCAGACCTTCCCAGTAGTGGATTTTGAGCACAAGAGAACACCTTCTGAGGGTCCAGTACAGTTTTCGCTGCGAGAAAAAAAATAATGCCGACTTAACCTAAAGTCTGATCTTTAAAGGCACTGTGTCATTTGACACATGTTTGTATTACTTCGTTAATAGAATAGCTTTCCCAAGAAAAGCTAGAACACATGTGCTTATGGGGCTCTACATCACAGATTGATATGGTATGAATTCTCCGTGGAACCCTGGGAAGGAGGCTGGAGAGTGGATTCATCCTCATTTTGTGGATGAGCAGATGGCAATTTACAGTTTAAATAACAGTCACAAAGCTAGGGATGGGGTCCCCTGGGGACCAGACTCATGCTCTTAGGGCTCTTGTTTTGGTGCTTTTCCTGTTTTATAACTTTTCACATTTTTTTAAACTTTGAGCTTTAAAGTAAAGCTTTTTCAGGGCATCTGGGGGGCTCAGTCAGTTGAGCGTCCAACTCTTGATTTCTGCTTAGGTCATGATCCCATGGTCATGGGATCAAGCCTCGTGTCAGGCTGTGTGCTGATTGTGGAGCCTGCTTGAGATTCTCTCTCTCTCTCTCTTTCTCTCTCTCTCTCTCTCTCTCTTTTCTCACTCTCTCCCTCCCTCTGCCCCTCTCCCACACTTGTGCTCTCTTGCTCTCTCTCAAATAAAAAAAAAAGTAAAGATTGTTCTATTGTTTTCATTTCTAAATGAAAAAAAAAGAGAAAATCACAAATTTTGAAGTGGGAAAATTGGTGTTTACCTAGTAACTCAAGTCCACTTTGACATTCATTCTTCCAGGCCTTTAGAATCAAGCTTTCTGCACAGCGTACCCTGAAACATTCCAGGTCCCAAGACTGATCACAGAAGGGTAGGGGGGAAAAAAGCACAGGAGGCTGGATTAAGAGAAGCCGCCTGAATCCGTAAAGTAAACTCTTAAGACAACGGTTAAGTTTCAATAGATGCAGAGTCACTTTCTGAATCTGGAAGAAACTTACATGGTTCCAAACAGCTGTAGGTATTACTTGCCGTGGAGGAGTTCAACTCCATTTTTATTTGCTGTTTTACAGAAAACAATAGACTGTCATTTTTTATAATGCCACATTGGTTATAAAAATACTCGTGGCTCTATGCCGGACAAGCCATAATCTCAGGAAGGGATGGAGGTGAGCTTTGATCTCAGTGGCCTCTGTCTGAATTACCATTGTCAGTGGACTACTGTGGCACCAGTCCCATCCTAGGGTAGTTGGGGGACAACAATGTCCTTCCCTCCCGTAGTTGAGAAGGAGCTTTTGAAGTGCCCTTTTGGAAGCTATAGAAACACACGATACTTATCGTCAGTGTTCCACTCTGAACTTAAGCTCACCTCCTATCACACCTCTAGGTGTGATACTATTTCTCATTCTGTTACCACAGAGTAAAGTCACACTTGGCACTTTCACTGTCCTTTTCCTAGAATATCCCCAGAGCGCTTTCCGAGAGTGTTAACTGCTGTTTGGCTCATTTTTCTGCCATGGAGAAAACAGAAACCCACCAGACACCAAGAGGATACTTAGTGTGTGTTAAGTAGGCGGTTCCAACCAAGCAGTGAGTCAAATCTGGCGTCCCCTGCCCCTGCCCCTGCGGTCGGTCTGTGCTGGGTCACCAGGTCTGAGAGCCACACTTCAGAATCATTTCTTTTTTAAATTTTTCTTAATGTTTATTTTTGAGAGAGGGAGAGAGAGAGAGAGAGAGAGGGACCGAGTGTGATCAGGGGAGGGACAGAGAGAGAGGGAGATGCAGAATCCAAAATGGGCTCCAGCCTCTGAGCTGTGAGCACAGAGCCCGATGCAGGGCTTGAACTCCAGAACGGCGAGATCATGACCTGAGCCAAAGTCGGATGCTTCACCGACTGAGCCACCCGGGCGCCTCAAAATCATTTCTTTTTATCTCTTACTCTTCCCTGATGATCACACTCAGTTGTACACCCACTGCCTTCACCCAGACCACCCTCTGTGCTTCTGCAGAAAGCAGCATCACCAGAGAAAAGACGGAAGATGCGTTGTGTTCAAAGTGTTGACTGGCATCTGACTGGAATGAGGACAAAAATTAATGTACCATTATACCCTCTATGAGCAGACCTCGTCACCACAGCCCTGTGCTCGCCAGAAAAAGGGGGGGGGGGGGTGGGAACCACAGTTACTAAGATAATAAACAGCCATTTCCAACCTGGCAATATTTTATATGAACTGGCCCTGCTCTGCTGTGTATCATTTGTCTTCTGATTCCTTGTTCAACGTTGCCTCCCACTCGAGGCCAAGCACATTACAGCTGTGCCAAAGAGTGGGTGGAAAAAATAGCCTTATTATTAACCTATGTTGAAAACATAATGGCTTTCTGAATGTCTTCATTCACAGATGCAGTCACACAAGGTATTAATGCTCTTCCTTAAACATGGCAGAACAGAACCTTCGTTTAAACCTCTTTTGTCCATGTCTGTGGCACACCCGCACCTCGCGAGAAAAAATGAGCCCCTTGAAAATGACTTTCCTCTTTACACATTCACGTAGCTTGAATTCATAATTGGGCTATTTTTATTGGTCCGCGGCCATATTATCATATAACGCCGTGAATATGTAATTTAGAGTCATTTAGACCAGTCACTCCTGGTCCCCCAGTGCAGCACACGAGCGAGGCTGGCCTCTTTGTAAAGGAAGAGGAGAAATGGAGAGTAATTTGGCCCAGAGCTGCTCAGCTCTGAAACGAGAGAGCTTTGGTAGCCTGTTTGGTAATAACCCCCAGCTGCGTAGACTCCTGGTCGTAGGGCGTTTCCACATCGCGGCCCTGAGAGGAGGCAGGGTGGGGTTCACATCTTCACTTGGCCCAGAACAGGGATCTGTGGTTGAGGGAGGACGGTGACTTGGCCGTGTTAGGACATTTGGGGCTCAAACCACCACGTGGGACTCGGGCCCGCGCCCTAGCTGTTCTCCTAGGCGACACCGCAAAACCCAGGGTCGTCCCTTGCATGGCGGAGTGACACCTGTCCTCGCCTACCTGGTCACATATATTAAAAAGGCCCTCTGGCCTCAGTCACCGCCGTTGGCATCTCTGTTTTCGCATCCCATAGAATCAGCAGGTGCCAGGGGAGCACAGGCTTCCTTATCAACTGCAACTGGGGAAAAAGAAGACAGAAATCATCCTCCGTGCTCTCCAGGATACAGTTCCGTGTCTGGGTTCCTCCATTGAACGCAGCAGTGGTGTTTACTGGCCATTTCTCCGTGAGCCACTTTCGGTTAAATGGTGCCCAGTGGTGGGGACACAGACCGGCCTCCGGACTGCCAGGCTCCGTCCCCTGAAGAGACTCTCCCTCCTGTCTGACCTGCAGAGTCCGTGGCAGGGGGAGGAGGGAAACGCCTCCGAAATCTTCCTTCCCGAAAGGTGTCCTGATACTTAGGTGCATGTAGACCACATCCGTTCCAGTCCCTTCATGCCACGTATACGGGTCTGTATTTACTGCTGATTTTAATTCACGTGTTTATGAGGGATCTTCTGTATCTCTCTTGATGCTGACAGTTTCATTAGGGATATTTCTTTTACTTTTAAAAGAACCCTTTTAAAAACATGCTGTGGCAGCTTGGAGGCGGTTGCAGGGTCCTCCTTTTTAATACAAGAAGTTGGGCTCAAACGTACAGTAACTGTCACCTGGTAAGCAGACGCCGTCTATGTCAACATTGCCGGTGATTTATTGCTTTAAATTGGAATCAGCTGATATCTGGTTCCACAGTTTTTAACTCTGCGGGGTTAATCTGGAACCTGCTGGTACCCATGAAATAGTTGTTTATCTGCTGTTCTAAGACTGATGAAATGTGCAAAAGATGACTGTGTAATCAGCCTGGTATCTCCCTGTGTTACAGCTTAGTCCGTATGGCAGCACACAATCTCAAAAATAATTACTCTGCTGTAGTTAAAACATGGGAGCCGAATTCGGGAGCTGATAAAAGAAAAAAAAAAAGAAAGAAAAGAGAAAGAAAGAAAAGAATGCATCCACCAAGTCCTTTCCTGAATTGGGTCATTCTGTTTTGTTATCTTCTTAGAGGGAACAAGTGGGTTATGATGGTCAGACCTCCTAGGAGCCTGAAAGCTTAGGGCAAGGCCTGGCGGACAGAACACTTAATCTGTTGCCAGTGTCTTTTCCTACCTTTGATCTTTTGTTTTAGATAAACTTGATTAGACTAGACTTTCATTCCCTCCTCTAGACCTAGATAGGGCCCTTGGAAGTAAGGATGCTAATGCTTAGAGGTTTCTTTTGTTCTGAAAGCAATCAAAAGATACCTGAAGTTATGGGAATCTGAAAAAAAAGATCCTAGACCAGTATCTACCCTTTAACATTCTACTTTCACAGCCAGCTATTGAAGACCTGAGAGAGAGGTCATTTGTTTGGTCTGCTTCAGATCTCGCCTCTTCTACAAAGCCCATCGGAAGGAAAAGCACCGTAGGTGTTTTGGAGGTTTTTTCCCCATAAACTGTGAAGTCTCGAGGGATATTTATTTCTGTTTACCAAGACGTTAGGAGTAGTCCACAGACTACTTACTGAGGTTTCAGGGAAGATCCAAGACTTGGAATAAAATCTTTTATATAAAGGTCTATTGATTAGATTATACGACCTGTCTTTGAATCGGAAGTAGGATGTAAGTTTTTCTGTTCAGAGGAGAGAAGAATACAATGGAATCTATCCTGAGGCAGTTCTCATCTTGTGGACCAAGACTCGCCTATCTGTTGGGCAACCGAGGTTACCTTACGGACAAGGGTTTCTCCTCCACGGAGGAGTCTGATGTACAATAGTGTGATTACTTTGTACGGATGAGAGATTATCAGGGAAGAAATGACAGTCTTATGAGAACCCAAGAATATTATCTGTAGCACCAACCTCTTTCTTTGGAGGCAAGTGAGAAGCCCTTTGGTTAAGACATACGAGAGGCTTTCTGTTGGTTGCGATAAGTTTTTACCCTCCCTGATACGGTTGCTGGCTGTCTCTTTGCCTCTTCTGTCCCTCGTGGACATACGGCTCCTTCCAAACAGACTTCCATCCCTTGCAGCCAAATGGTGCCTCCGTCATGACTCGAAAACTGGCCCTGCTTGCTGTTACTGGTAACCAGAAGTATCAGAAGGTGTCGGCCTTGCGAGCAGAGCAGGCCCATACATTACTGCACTGTTTAGAGTCTGGATGGGAGACATCAGGCCTAGGAAGGGGGATTGATGGATGCTGCCCCCCACTCCCCTTTCTGAACATGCCTTCTCTTGAAATATATATTTAATTACATGGAGTCATCAATTACATGTGATTTCTAGTCACAGTTTAGAGCAGGCCCTCCAGACTCCACTCAGCTTGTCTGTTACGAGGAAAAAGCCATCAATATTTTAAAAGCTGCTGACAGGCAAGAAGTTAGCCCTGATGCCTGGAAACTTAGATTTTTTTTTTTTTTTTTTTTTTTTAACTCTCTACGACATCTATTCATTACACCCCTACAGCAGTACTGAGGAAGGCTTACCATAGAACAGGGGGCATAATGAAGACTAATGAGATCAAACCAATCAGAGTCTTCAGGCGTCAGGTAACCTAGATGTGTCCTGATTGTGTGGCCTGAATTTCCCACCTGGGAGCTTTCCGGAGCAGCCAGCACCCAGAGATGCCCCAGCGTGGATGTCACGAAAGTGGGTCATGGGAGGTGCGGTGCGTCCCGGAGAATATATTTGAGGGCAGATTTTCCAGCGACAGATTTTGACAGGCCTTCCAGACTTCTCGTCGCATTTGGAGAGAATGAACGGTGTTCCAGTTCACCTAAACTTTCCAGCATTAAAGAAATGCTCCTGTGAGGGGTTTGAGGGAGGAGATTTACTCTCCCGGGCCCCTAAAGGAGCTTTATAGATAGTTTGCAAGAACCAGTTAGCCTGTTAGATTTCCATTCTGCCTATAAACTTGTTCAGGGGTCACGTTTATGCATAGCTATCTGTCTCATGTTCAACCTCACCCTTACCTCCTTTCAGAATAGTCATTTTGCTTTGTTCCTGTATCACAACACAAAAAGCCTCAAAGCCTCTTCTTAGAGCAAAGACTTATTAGTATTTCTGTACAATTGTTTTTTTTTTATTTTTAATTTTTTTTAATGTTTATTTTTGAGAGAGAGAGTGAGAGACTGAGTGCAAGCAGGGGAGGGGCAGAGAGAGAGGGACACAGAATCTGAAGCAGGCTCCAGGCTCTGAGCCGTCAGCACAGAGCCCGATGCGGGGCTCTAACCCACGAACTGTGAGATCATGACATGGGCCGAAGTCGGATGCTTAACCAACTGAGCCACCCAGGCTCCCCCAGTTGCTTAGGTGTACATTAAATCCCAACTAAGGAGGATAAAGAAAAGAGGTGGATGTATTAAAATTTTTGGCGTGCCTGTTACCTAGATGTTCATAGCATACACCTTGATATCTCGTATCTCTGTTATGTTTGGGCACGCGCTGATTTTTTCATGAATTCCTGAGAGGGATTTAAAACAACCACAGCGTTACCTAGGTACTAAGAGGGCTGGAAGACACCACTTGCTGGCTCATATCTCACCCCAGGAAGACGGCCCAGGATAATGCCCCTCTCCTTCGCCCGGTCCAGACCCCCTGAGACCTCTCCAGGTCACGGCACGCCCACCGGCATGGCACCCACTCGAGAACGCTGATGGGTTAAAGGGTTAGGGTTGGGGAGTCGTAGGTGAGCCTGAATTACTGGGTTTGCGCTTTGAAAAAGTGCTACTGGAGAAGACAAAGAAGAAGTTCTCATTGTGGATCAGATGTCACCATTTAAACAAATGAAATTAAGAATCGCTCATCCCTGAGGACTGAAATAGTAGACATGTAATAGACATGTAATAGCAGTATGCCATTCCTCCTCGCAGTGTAGCCAATTTTACCAAGTGGTCTGTTCAAAAAAAAAAAAAAAAAAACCATGAAGCTGATTTCAATGCATAACGCACTTCATCTACCTGATTTCTCTAGAGTCATCCTCCACCTCCTGATTTTCTGAAACATACTCACTTCGACCTTCTGGTGTGTTTGTATCATAGCCACGTTGCCAGATGTGCTGAAGGTGAGGGTGGAGTGTCCTGACATGTTTGTCATTGTTTCTCCTCCCTCCCCACCTCTCTCTCTCTCTCTCTCTCTCTCTCTCTCTCTCTTTCTCTCTCTCTCTCTCTATATATATATATATCTATATCCATGGCCCGTTTGTCATTGTTTCTTCTCTCTCCCTCCCTCTCCCTTTCTGTCTCTCTCTCTGTCCCCCCCCCCCTTTTTTTTTTTTTTTACTACTGTGTGTTGCAGTTAACCAGGGTACGCTAAGATCCTGTGATAGAAACAAAAATGTGTGAGGGCTTCAGACACAGCAGGAGTCTCTTTCTTGCTCATGGCAGTAACCCTCTCTGGGAATTCTTGGTAGTGGAACCGCCTTTCCTCCGCATGCAGGTGTAGGGATCCAGCCCTCTTCTTCCCGCTCTGCCTCCCTTCCCCCGCCCCTGCCTGCCTCCCCCACCTCCCCCCAGGGCCTTTTCTTTCCCCTATCTGATCCATCTAGAAGAAAAGGAAGGAAAATACGGAAGAGTTCTATCTGATCTATTAAAAGCTTTGGCCCTGAAGCAGCAAGTATCACTTCCACTCACATTCTCTTAGACCGCATAGAGTCACATGGCAAGATGCTAGCAAATGTGCTTCCGCCCGTGTGCTCTGGGACGGTCCTGGCTCTGGGGGGGGGGGGGGGGGGAGGGGAGGGGAGGTGGGCTTGGGGAGGCAGCTGGTGTGTTTTCCTGCAGTGCTTCCCAGACTTCTTAGAGGATAAGCATCACTGGGAACACTGTTATGCAGATTCCCAGGCCTTTTCCCTGGACATCCGTATCCGGTAGGACCCTGGGTTGGTTCCAGGAATCTGGTTTAATATCCACACTCCAGGTGATGATCATCTTCAGGAAAGTTTGACAAACACTGTTACAAGATATAATTAGATTGTAAAAAGGTATTTTGTGCATTTTCGCAGTCTTGGGCTGGAAATCCTATGTGATAAGGAATGGTGGTAGACCAGATGAACAAAGTCTAAACCCTGGCACCCTTGCTTAACTCTCTTTAGCCTCAGAGTATGGCTCCAGGCCTCATTGTGTAGACAAGGTTATGCTCTGACTCCAACATGGAACACCGTTACATCTGTCCAAACCCGAATTTTTCTTTGAATTAGCTGATTGCTTCATTTAGTTGAGCGTGTTTAGCAGTCATCTTGACATACGGTTATTTTATGGTTTATGTCAGATACTTGGAACACATCTGCTTACGACAGCTCTTAACACTTAGGCCAGTGTATAAGATTGACTAGGAACAAAATCTTAGGTGTTCGCTTTCCCTCCTGTCATAACATTGAATCTTTAGAAACGTACTACCATAGGAATTAAAAGCATAACTGTATTAGACGAAGAGTGGTTGAATTATCTATCAGTGACCTCAGTCCAAACACGAAGGACAGAAAGCTCTCCACCCAGCCTTCTGAACATGCCAGGAGAATGACACGAGACATGAGGAATTCTGTTCGTTACCCTCATGGCACACCAGAATCCCGGACCACTTTCTCTGTGCTACCCAGCAGTCGCGTGGACCATGTCCCTCTCAACAGATCGGAGTGGGCTCAGAGAATTCAGACCAACTTTAATATCAGCCCAAGACAGTCAAACGCAAGAAGGTAACCCTTCCTCTGGAGAGGCTAACCTAAAAAGCGCTCGAGGACAAACCAAAGGATATCTGTAATATCCACTGTCAGGGAGTTCCTGAATGCTTCATCTCCTGGAGATTGAATCACATTTAGAACTAACAGTGCAACCCTTCATGGTGAGAGAAGATCTCACTGCAAAGAAGTATCATTATCATTTATTATCTGCACAATTAGGAAGCAGTAGTGTAAGGCAGAGGCTTGGCCGTGTAACTCATCTACGGTACCCAGAGCCTTTTAGCTCACTGCAGGGGCTTTTATAACACACCCTGCCTCCGATCCCCATCTTAATAATAGTGTGTGCAAAATCCAAACAAGCAGGGCCCTTAGGTCCAAAAGAACTACACGCTTGGAAATCCATTTCCATCCAGTCATCTCAGGATGGAATGGGAGGCTGCTGGATATTCCTCTTCTCTTTCCTCTAAAGATTTCACAGAAGAATTTAAGTGTCATTGGCAGTGATCGAGAGAAATGAAAGTTTTTAGATCAAACACCACTTTGCTGTGTGTGCAGCGTGGGGAAGGCTGATAGATGGCATGTTCTTCTTGAGTGAAACCAAAAGGCTGCTGATCAGTGTGTGGCATGTAGTTTGCTATAATCTTGAAACCAGGGAAATATTTCACGTTTCCCTCAGGTTTTCTAGGGAGAGATTCTGTAGGCAAAGAAGATGAATCTTCTCTCCACCTGCTAAAGAATGAGCAGTTAACTCCACAGCTAAATATTAAATACATCAAGTACACGGACTGTATTATATTTTTCTTGTATCCATAATCTGTTATACTTACTTAGTTTCCTGAAAAATGGAAGGCCGCGCCCGGTAGATGTATGGGTTGAGATTTAGAACCACGAAGCACGGTGGTCTTGGACACAAATCAGTCTGTCCTTGGATTCAGGCCCCAGGATGGAAAGTGAGGGCCAGCGGGGAGAGTTGTGTCTACGGTAGCCCCCGTTCTTCTCTGCTGTTGCAGGATAACCCCTAAATTACCCCCTTCCGCTTTCCAAACTGTCCCCACTGGGATAGATCTTCCAGTCACCCTAGATGTAGAGGAAGCTTCCTGGTACCCCTACAGTGCCATCCTACAGTAGAAGGAAGAAAAGCCGCTAATTTTTTCCATGAGCTCTATGTGCTCTGTAGACAGTATCTTGCTAAATGGATAGAACAAAATCTGTCTGACCCAACCAGTAGACCACACCTATCTCAGCTCAGACATTGGTCAACTAAACCAGAGTCCTTTCTCAGGAACGAACCGAGTGTTGCATGGACAGTTTTTATCTCAGGTTGCCCCAGTTGGAAAGGCTCGTAACACAAAATCTAAAAGGAAGCCATGCTGCTGTGGGGCGGGCAGATGGGAAGATGGCCCCAGGACAATCAATCAAGAAGTATTTAAAAAGTACCTGATGCCCGACACTGTGCTATGCCTTGTGAAGGGGACCGAGGAAATTCACGACATGTCCCCCCTGCCCTCCTAGAGCTTTGAGGGACCATCGGCTGCATGATAATGCAGCCACACCTGAACTGTGATAAGAGACAGTTTATCAGGCGGTCAGTGATCTTATTCTCGTGTCTTTTCATTGTAATGGTAACTCTCAAAATGCCGTCCAGCCCCTGGGATCCCCTTTTCCAGAGGTGCCTAAACACGCTCTGGACACATGTACCCTATTCTCTTCCTGACTTTTTCCTTCCTCTCCTCCCCTGATCCTGGGCGTTTAGAGTGCCCCCTCCTTGTATGCAGCCTAGTGTCTCTGTTGTTTTCCCTCCTCTGTTGTTGCTGAGATAAAGGGAAGTGATAAGTCTGTGGTTAAACTCCTTTGATAACAGTGAAACCTGGGCGTGCCCATTAGATGCAACAGGTTTTATTTCAAATAACAAACTGTTTTAGGGAATTTTTGCCTCTTGGGGAAGTGCCATCAAGTGTTCAGCTTGGCAGAAATATTGTCGTACCCTGAATAGGTAAGTCATCAAAATGATTCCATTAAAATTGATTGGCACTGTAGAGGCCACCAAAATGGGTGTTCACAAGACTCAAAGGCCATGCAAATGGGTGAACTTGGCTAGTTCCAAGTAATTACTTCAGAAAGCAAGACAACAAAATCAATTCCAAACCCTATTAAAGGGTGAATGGTCATCGCTTACCGAAGACGCCCGCTCGTCCCCCTTCTACCCAGACACCGCAGGGAGCAGCGTGAGATTGTGACACGTGTATCGATGCTGCCTTCCGGTACCTTGGTTTCCTCTGGCGTAATGTTGGGCTGATGCCGTCTCGTCCCTCCCCTGTCTCTCTGGGCTTGGGGCTTTATGGAGGAACATGTCCAGTTTAAGGTGGTAATCTCTACCACTTACTAAGCACTCTGAGGTATAAGTCAAGAGCTGTGTTACACATTTTCATAAATTATCTTTTTAATACAGTAGCCCTGTCGTGTAGCTGCTGTTAACTCATCCCATTTTATAAATAAGCAGAGGTTTAAAGACATTTGTCAAACACCCAGTCAGTCTGAAAAATCTATTTAGGGGGGACTGCGTCCCTTCCTGGGAAGCTTTATGAATGGAGGACAGAAAAATCCGTGTCACTTTGAAAACTGACAGAGTCTCTCTCTGCCGTGAGAACTCTGGGCCCAAGGATACTTGCCTTTTATCCCTGGAACATCAATTTATACTTGGCCACAAAAGCGCGTTTCTCCTCTGAGTTTCGCTGTTCGAGGCAATTTGTAAAAATATCTCCCTCCCTGATCTCCATGCACATGAAGGATGACTCAGTTGTCATGGGAGTGAGAGAGACAGTTATCGTGGCCATAAGTATCGGCTCTTCAGAGTCCTGTACCACAGGAAAAGCACTAAAATCAGTTCAAATCTTCACTTTAGCCGGCACGCAGTTTTATGCGTCTCCACTTCAACGTGACCATAAAGACCAGAGTAAGGCAGGAGATACGACTCTCCACATTCTGATTCCAGAAAAAACACCTGGGTTCTACCTCAGATTGAGACAAGTCCTCGCACAGGCCCGTGAAACGTTAGGATACGGCGATGTTGCAGATGAGTGCTGACCTGAGCCGCGCTTGATCTGACTCAGGCTAACGACAAGGGGCCTGTGCTCGAGGTGTCCGTGAGCGCACTTGAGGCAGGATCATGCAGCTGACGCTTGGGAGGCTGGTCTGGCCACAAAGCATCGTGTAGCCCAGCGTGCTGAGTCAAGAATCCTAGGAAAACAGACATGATTTTAACTTACTCTCATTGCCACTAGGCTCCTAATTACAATGCCATCCTGTCCTCCAGAGAATGCATCCTACGAAATAAACTTATATTAGAAACCTCCTTTTAATGAGGTCTCTCAGTACTTTAGAACCTAAATCCTTTTTAATTGGATTCAAGCTAGAACTACCTTCTACCACATTTAACCCTGGGATGCCTTCCTCGTGTGAAGTTATCTCTGTTCGTTGGGCCCCGGGAGAAGGAACAGTTCCTGCCGTCCCCACGGCAGACCCACGGCGTCCCCACGGGGACCCATCGCTGCCTCAAAACTCTGAGGAGGCCTGCCCGGCCAGTCACACCGGTTTTAGGGAGACTACTCCCATGTGGCCTTCCAGTTGGCTTATCAGACTCAACCTAAAGTTATTTTTTTCTTACCTTCAGAGAAAAATTACAGTCCTCCTTCTAAGTCCAGAATTTGTCTTTTCAAAATGAAAACGCAACCAAATCTGCAGTTTGCCTCTTACCTTGCATCCCCAAGATCTAATGACATTCTCCCACAAAGGAGGCTGCTTGCTTGCTCCGCCCTGTCCGCCATGGCTCGTTGACAAGCACGTGCACCGAGGCATCTGGCCTTCCCTTGCCTAGCGTGGGAGCGATCGCGAAACGGCTAAATGCAGTGATGGGCCTATCTGGGGGAAAGGTGACATTAAAATTCTTCAGATACCTTTGCAGCTGTTACACATTTGAAGTGGTCTAACACAAGTGGGTTTTTTTTTTCAGAGGCCCGGGGACAGGGAGAGAGAGCCGATTCCAGAAACTTTGCCCTTGATGTCTTTTCTGTCTCTGCAGTGCTCTTGCTGGGATTTACATAATAATGGTGAGGAAGCGTTGCAATGCACACAAAGCTGTGCACATTCCTCAGTTGTTTTCCCAAAAGGCTTAAAAATGCGGTAGATTTAATCTAGGTCAAAAAGAAAAAAAAAGAACCCTCCATTTTCTTGGCCGAAGATTTAGAGAGTACTCCTAGGGGTACCAGGAGACAGATCCTCCAGGTGAGGTCCCCAGGACAGCAGGAGGCTGGGGGTGGCCTAGATCTTGTGGCCAATTAACAGAAAGTGGTCACGGCGGGTCAGGTGCAGGGTCTGAGGGCAGCGGGGCGGGGTTGTGCAGAGTGGGTGACATACGTTCTGTGTCCTCGGGTTGAACGGCCGGCTCGAGTTTGTTGTAGGGCAAGTAACCCTGCTGGGGACGTGAGTCACGCTTCTCGCTTCTCGGAGGAACGCAGCATCCGTGCCCCAGGCACCCGGCCATGCTTTGTCCCAGTTTTGTCCCTGAGGTTCCCGGGGGATTCCCTCGGGATTGCGCCTGGCGATCCAAGCGGTGGGGTCCCCCCCTCCCCCCCGAGAGCAGAATGGCAGCGGTGTCCCCCTGCTTCCTAGGTAATGGCCAGGTGGTAAGCCTTTTTTTTTTTTTTACGTCAGGGCACCAGTTTGCTCAAACTCCGTAAAGCGAAGCTGATTGGATGCGGTTCCGTTAAACGCTGATTGCTACAGGATGTGGCGTTTGCTCTGGGTAGCTAGGGAAGTCCCGCTCTTAGATAGACGGGGGTGAAAAGTTGGTCTCGGAAGGCTGGCTGAAGTTTCAGACAGAAGGTTTAGGTTATAAAAAGGTATTTCTGGCTCCGTGAAAGCGGGCTGCGGCAGTTCTGGGGGTCTCAGAGGAAGGCAGAGCCCGTCAGGTGGTTGACGGCATACCCTGATGATCAGCGTGGACACCGCAGAGTGCGGTCAGTCCCCAGTGACTGAGATGGTTATGCCTTTGCTCTTAGCCCCTTGTGGGTACTCTGTTAACTACCTCTGGGGGTGACGGAGAGGCAAGTTACTAGCATTAACTGGTTGTAAAATTCCGTGAGGAGACGGTACCGAAGCCCAGAGAAAGCTGTGCCCCCTTAACGTCCTCTGATTTTTTTCCCCTTAGTTTTGAGTTTAAAGCAGAAAAGGAGGGGAGTGCAAAACAAAACTCATGTCTTTTCTTGCAGGTCTTTCCCATAGCTACCTAATGTTTGCTTTGATGGCTGCTTTTTTTTTTTTTTTTTTAATTTTTTTCTTTAACGTTTATTCATTGCTGAGACACAGAGATTGAGCATGAGCGGGGGAGGGGCAGAGAGGGAGACACAGAATCCGAAGCGGGCTCCAGGCTCCGAGCTGTCAGCGCAGAGCCCGACGCGGGGCTCAAACTCACGGACCGTGAGATCATGACCTGAGCCGAAGTCAGACGCTTAACTGACAGAGCCACCCCGGCGCCCCATATTGCTGCTTTTTTTATTCCTTTACTTCATGTCTCTCATTCTGTCCTTGCAGCCAGCCTGGTTCAACACCCACGTCCAGAAGAGCTGCCATAAGGAATTCGCACACAGGAGCACGTAAACGTGCTCAGCAAGGGGGCTGGGTTTTCAACGTAGCTGGTGAAATTAGAGCATTAATGGTTTGGTCCTATCTTGAGCTCCCCTAAAGCAAGCCAGATTTTGAGGCCTGAGAGGGAACAAACAGCTAGGACCTTGGAGGCCATGAGTTAACAATGTTGCATTTGATTGGGGACTTGTTTCTTGGTGGGTGGGCTTCTAGCTGAGGAAAGGGCTACATGCCTGCCTCTCCAGGGTACTGGTTCGCGTCTGCTTACGTTTGAAGAATGACATTCTGTCATTGTCTTTTTCCTCAAGATGCGAAATGTCAACCTTCCAGCCACAGGAAAATTACTTCTCTCTCTCTCTTTTTTTTTTTAAGGTCATTGCTAAGTTTTAAAAATTTTAATTCAGGGGATTTTTGATGGGGCTTTTTGAACCTTTAACTGCTTTGTAGAAACTGAAAGTCGGGGGTCTTGGCAAAGGTGAGGCCAATGATTGAGAATCTAAACCTCCCGCATGTGGAACACTTACTTGAGCACAAAATGTACCACTTAGATCAACAACCTTTGGACTCTGAAAAAAAAGTATTAAATTCTCTCTATAGAAGCTAAAATTGAGGAAGAAAATAGATTACCCGGGGAATCAAGTATGGGGACTATGTCCTCTTTTGACTTAAACTGGATCGTGTGCTACCGACTTGACCAGAAGCCAAGATCCCAATTGAGGGGACTTGTGTAAAGCGGGCACCTGTTTTGCTTACAAATGTGTGTACAAAAGAGAGCTTCATTCACAGAAAGGGGGAAAAAAACATAGCGGGTTCACTAATTTAGCCTTCCAGGGCCTTCGGTCCCTTGATCTGTGGGCACCTCAGAATTCAAAGGCAGCCTTTAAAAGAGTTCTCAATTCACTACATGATGGCTTTGTCGATGTCCTGAATTCGAATATATCTTGAGCTAAATTTGTCTGCCAGAACTGTTAACTTTGTTTTTAAAAGAAATAAGTATAGTGTTCAGTCATCAGGTGATCATTCTCTAGTTGTCTTCAAGGGTTTATTTGCTTAGATTTGGAAAGATAAATTTTGTAAGTTTGATATGTTGAATGGCCTTGGAGGTGTGGACAACCCCTGCTCTTTACCCCACGGATGGAGTTCACGTGGGGAGACAGTTGTTCAGTGCACAACACCTTAAGCTCCACACATGAAATACTTTTATTTTATCAGCTTAGCCAGAGTTGTGGGAAATTACTTTTTTCCTTGCCTTCTTTCTTCCATCATGATGCTACTCTTCAGTAATAATAACAATATGAAAGAGTTATGTATTTCAGAAGATGTTCCACAATTTTCCATATTAAGATGTTACTAAAGAATAGCATCAAAAAAAGAATCAACAGTTAGGACTAGAACATTCCAGAAAGGCCCTTTCTCCCATTTATGAGAGTGCCTTTCAAGGAGCATTTTCCTCAGTCCAGGAGATTGGTGGCTCCAGGAGAGTCATGAGGGGCTTCTCAGAGGGCTGGCCCCTGTGCCATGGTGAGTGTAAATTGTGGGCCTGGGGTCTGAGACTTCAACCCTAGGGTTGACAAGTGACTATTTCAATAATTGAAGACCATTCAAGTCACTGACCTCCCATCTTTAAGCCTTGGTTCTATAGTAAAAACTGCCTTATCATCCATACTTTAGAGTAAAAGATAACGCTGCCTTTTTAAAATGGCATCTCTACAGCATTAACCCTTAGTCATTCCCCCTCATATGGAAAGGTTCAGAAAACTCAGAGGAAATTTCTTCAGTGAGTACGTTGTCGATTTTCCTAAGGGCAGAACTGGTTTTAAAATCTGGTTTTGGGGGCACCTGAGTGGCTCAGTTGGTTAAGCATCCAACTTTAGCTCAGGTCATGATCTCACAGTTTGTGAGTTTGAGCCCCACATTGGGCTCTGTCTGACAGCTCAGAGCCTGGAGCCTGCTTCGGATTCTGTGCCCCCCTCCCCCACTCACGTTTTCTCTCTCTCTCCCTCTCCCTCTCTCTCTCTCTCTCAAAAGTAAATAATTAAAAAAAATTTTTTTAATCTGGTTTTTGGTATCATTCCCCAAGGGCTGTGTCTACACTGCCCTCCACACTGAAGAGTAGACATACAGTGCTGTTTCACTCAGGGCAAGCCATGATATAAAGTGGTTATGTCTACATAAGCAATGCATTTTTTTTTTCCCCAGTGAGTATTATTACCAAGAGTTTCCAAGTAAAGATTTTCAAGAGAAACAGCTGTGGTTTGAAAAGATTTGTGATAATCCAGATGGTGTCTTTGAGGATAAATCTACTTGATCATTTAAAATTAAAGTCTTTCAGTAGAGTTGAGTGTCTTTATGATTTTAAATACACTACGTGTGTGTGTGTCTGTGTGTGTGTGTGTGTGTGTGTGTGTGTGTGTAGATACCATTGGCCTGTCTTGCTTGGGGCTTTATCTTTGGAAACAACAAAAACCTCCTCACAGTGTCTCAAATTATTCTGCAATTAAGCTGGCAATATACCTGAGGGAACTCTGGGTGACAGCAGAAACTATTTGTGAAGAGTTATAGACAGCAACTACTCTGTCTGGAGTATATGCACTTAGCCTCTGTGGGAATTGCCTCCCGCACCTTCCGAGACAAGATGCCTAATCATATTGCACAATTATAATGCTGATTGCGCATTGCTTCACACGTCGAACACATGCCATCAGATTGCTAGCCTTGTCAACTTGTGGGAATCGGGGTGGCCAAAGGCCCCTAGTTCCCCTGACTCACTCCTTCGGGGCCCAGTGTCCACTTGGGGCTCACTGACCACCCACAGAGGCTCACCATGAGGTTTGCGCTGGTCACCCTTCATAGACGGCACTTGGCACCCCAAGATCTTTCTAGACCTTCTTGCCCATCAAAGCTAATCTTATGTTGCCTTCCTGGGAGCTTTCCTGGATGTTCCAAAGTGAAGCAGCAGAGTGAATTCCTCGGGAGATGTGAGTGGCCAGTGAGCTTTACTGCGTTACCCTTCCCCAAGATGTGCACAGACTCCTCAGCATCTCTTCACGATCAGTAGAGGAGTCCTCACTGGTGGACGTGTTAGGCTCTGTGTGGGCCTGACACGCTGGTATTTGGCTCTGGAACCTCTTCCCAAGTTTTACCACCGAACCTACTGGCAGCCGTGAATTTAAAAAGCTGTGGTGAGGAGCAATGGGGAGGTGTTGATAAATAGAGCCATGGAAAGTGGGTTATTATTTGGGGGGCGGGGGGCTCTTAAATCCAGAGCTCTTAACTGATACAATGAATTGTCAAAAAGAAAAAAAAAAAAACCCTGTTACCATGGGACAACCATAAATTAATCTGTGGGGAGAACATCATGTTTATCTTTTCAAAATTTCTGCTACGGGCAGAGACCCCCTGAATGGGTGGATAAAGGTGGCGAGAGTTGTACAGTCCACGTGCGTGTGAGACTGTGTGAAATGGACAAGGAAGAAACGTGGGAAACAGCACAACTCAACGGCGTTGAGTAGAAACCGGAGGGCGGAGATGTGGCCAAAGCACCCGGCTCATCAAACTGCGTTAGTCTCTGCTAATCCCCCAGAGGCACCTGCCAGGTCACTTCCCATCTCTGAAACGGAACAGAACCGTCTTTGGTACCGCCACCGGTGGCAGGGAGAGAGGGGCATTCCAGAGTGATGCTGACCCCTGAGGGGTCGTCCGCCCTGGTGCCTGCCACAGCCGCTGACCATTGAAGGGCATCTGTGGCCGTTGTCGGTGTTTAACTGCCCACCTTACAAGGGTGTTTGAAAAAGAAACGGGCTAAAGGGGGGAGGTCCATCCCCCGAATCGGATTGCTAAGCCATCTGGTGCTGCAGCTGACCTGAAAATGAATCCAGTAAATTTCAGACCTGAGTTACAGCTGGCATAGGGAAATCTAAGAGACAGGTGGTTCCCTTAACAGCTGTACATCCAGTTAGGGTAGGCAAGAAAGAAAATTCCAACTCTGTTGAACCTTCATGGATTTCCTGGGATCTTTAGTAGTCCCCGGCCCTTTTGCCTTGATAATGACCACATCGGGGCAAATAATCTATCTCTCCCTTCCTTGGTTGAAATAATCTGTGTGGGTCAATGCATCTAAGATTTCAAGTGGGCATGTCAAGTGGTGGATGGAGGAAAAAAGACTATGGTTGTTAGCCAGGAGGGTACTCCCAGAAATGAGAGTCTTTCAAGCACGTTTCTACTCTGGATTAATACAGACTAGTGTCTCTTGAGGGGAATAACCACACATTGCTGTATCTAAGGTGGCTACTTAAATTTGTAGTTCCACATACCATAAATTTTAAGATAACTTTAATCAAACACTGTTTTTATTCAGTGAATTAGTATGCATGCTGAATGAAGTGCAAGCAAAGAATCATTTGGACTTAAAAAAAAAATGTGTTGTGAATGGAACACTTCGGCTATATAGCCATGTTGTTTTGAGAAGGAGTTGAGGCAGACCTGGTTTTTATTCACTGATTGAGAGGTAATGAAACTAACTAAGGTACAGAGGAAGTAAGATGTTTCTGTCTAAGTCACTCAGGAACCCAAATGTGTGAAACCAAAAGTAGAATCTTGGGGTGATATTCCCAATCCTAATGTCTTCCCCCCGGAACCCCCACGATTGTGCAAATTGTTCATTGCATGCGGGTGCCCAGCTGAGACCACAGGTAGAGGCAGAAATTCAGCCCGGACCCCGCTCACCAAGCCTTGGGCCATGGCAAGGAGCTATGCCCATCTGGAGATGGGACACCTTTTCCCAAGGTGCCAAGTCTGTTAGTGGAGTCTGAGGGGCCTGCGCTGTTGGGTTGGGGTCGGGAAACATCACCATGTTAGCCAGAATATTCTTCTGTGCGTTACAACGAGAAGCATAGCTTATCTTGGCGTAATCTCTAAAAACTCTTGTCTAAACGGATATAGAGTCAGGGAGGCGAGAGCTATGCACAATTTGAAGGGGGTCTGTTGAGGTGACCCTGATTTCACCGTAGCAGTTGTACAGGCAGAGTGGGCCCTGGGTGAGACTGGACAGTGTTTGAGATCTGGGGTATCTTCCCATCTCCCCTTTTGGACATGAGGCTCCTTTCCCCATTCCTTTCCCCTCTGCCTCCCGATGCCGCATCACTCTGACATCAGCTTCAGACTTGCCCTTTCTACACACACAGTGACACCCACACCCACAAACACCTTGTGCTCACTAAGAACGTCGTTCAAAAGGAAAGCGCTTTAACCAGATTCATACTAACATGTAAATAGCTGGGAGCGATTAGATGTTTCCATCCCCAAGGGCAGCATTTTAATACTTAAGTAGGAAATGAACTGCACCTTCCTGGTGGATGTCAGGCAGTGAGAAGGCGTAGGGATTCTGTTGCAGGGTTAAAGGCAGGAGAGCCTTCTTTATTCCCAAGAGCATCGCGCATTGGTCTGAGCTCTTCCCGTTGTCCCCACACATGGGGTTCACTCACTTGGATCATCGTGCTTCTCGCTGCTTTCATCTTACTGTCTTCAGCTGTCTGTGTTCGGGGCCCCTGCCCTTCCACGGTCCCCGTGGGCCAGAATGAACTCCGTTCTCAGCTCTGAGCCTGGCCACGCTGGCCTGTGTTCCTCGGCTTGTGAATTGCCTTCTTTCCTGGCGAGCCTTACAGCCTCACAGCTTCCACTCCACCCCTCAGTCTTTTTCCTAAGTGTCCCACTCCCAAAACCTGTCTGCTTGAGAGCATCAAACTCTGCCTCAGTTTTGAAGCTCTGGTGACCAAGGCTGAAGTCAGGGGCCTCCCCCATTGCCCCTTCTCCGGCAGCCAACGTTGTAAGCCCGTGAGACGGGGAGAGGGAGAGGGGGAGGCGTTACCGAGGTTCTCTTAGGAGCTTTCAGAAAGCAGAGGTTATGTCTCTCTGTGCTTTTCTTACTCTAGCAAGCCCAGTGAAGCATAGTTGGTATTTTTTTTTTCTCCTTAGGGTGTTTATAGTGGGTTGCTGGAAGCTGGGATTTGACTTCCCTGTTTGAAGTTACTCCTGGATCCAGGGCGCCTGGATGGCTCAGTCGGTTAAGCATCTGACTTCCACTCAGTTCATGATCTCACCATTCATGAGTTTGAACCCCGCGTCGGGCTCTGTGCTGACAGCTCAGAGCCTGGAGCCTGCTTCGGATTCTGTGTGTGTTTCTCTCTCTGCCCCTTCCCCCCTGCCCTGAAAAATAAACATTGAAAAAAAAATTACAAAAAAAAGTTTACTCCTAGATCCTAAGCACATCCTATAGCTCATCTTGGGTTCACTTTATGCCACTGAAGCCAAAGCCACTCATTAATTTGAAAGAGTTTTGTTAAAAAAAAAAAAAAAATCTACCGTCAGGTCACATAACTCTGGGCAAAGAAGTCAGAATAGCTGAAGCGAAAAGCACGCTAAAAATAAAAATGGTCAGTCTGTCCATCTGTGATTTTAATTTTTTTAATGTTTATTTTTGAGAGACAGAGAGACAGACAGAGTGTGAGCTGGGGAGGGGCAGAGAGAGAGAGAGAGAGAGAAAGACACAGTATCTGAAGAGGCTTCAGGCTCTGAGCTGTCAGCACAGAGCCCGACGCAGGGCTCGAACTCACAAGCTGTGAGATCATGACCTGAGCCAAAGTCGGACACTTAACCGACTGAGCCACCCAGGCGCCCCTGTCTGTGATTCTTTCAAGAAACTGCATAATGTTCACTTTCTTCCATTGTGCCAATGAATGCCTACATTTTAGGAGTTCCTAATCCTTGGATGCATGTGGTATGAGTGCCAGGAAGCTATGATTGTTTTCTGCTTTCTCTAGAAGGTGATGTTTTGTATATTTAATTTCAGTAGACTGAAACAAAATCAAATCTACAACAAGTTTCCAAATTTCTTTTCCGAACGAGGAGGAAGCATCATAGATGTATTTAGGAAGGCTGAAGGAATGGAACTGCACTTTATTTTCCCCTACGTTTTTGAGTGAGTTTCCTTTTCAAATTTGTATTTAAATTCTAGCTAACATACAGTGCAATATTGGTTTCAGGAGTGGAATTCAGAGATTCATCCCTTACATACAACATGCAGTGCTCTCACAACAGGTGCCCTCCTTGATGCCCATCCCCCACCCACCTCCCCCCCATCAACCCTCAGTTTGTGCTTTTAAAGAGTCTGTAGTTAAGAGTCTCTTATGGTTTGTTTCCTCCTCTCTCTCTTTTATCCCCCTCCCATACATCCATCTGTTTTGCTCCTTAAATTCCACATGAGTGAAATCATATGGTGTTTGTCTTTCTCTGATTTATTTTGCTTAGCCTAATACACTCTAGCTCCGTCCACGTCATTGCAAATGGCGAGATCTCATTCTTTTTGACGGCTGAGTAATTTTCCGTTGTGTGCCACATCTTCTTTATCCATTCATCAGTCGATTTACCATCTAGGCTCTTGCTATAGCTTGACTATCGTTGACAATGCTGTTGTAAACATCAGGGTGCATGTGCCCCTTCAGATCTGTATTTTTGTCTCTTTGGGGTAAGTACCTAGTAGTGCAGTTGCCAGATCATAGGGTAGTTCTGTTTTTAACTTTTTGAGGAACCTCCTTACTGTTTTCCAGATTGGCTGCACCAGTCTGCATTTCCACCAACAGTGCAACAGAGTGCCCCTTTCTCTGCATCCTTGCTGACACCTGTTGTTTCTTGTGGTGTTAATTTTACCCCTTCTGACAGGTGTGAGGTGGTATCTCATTGTGGTTTTGATTTGTATTTCCCTGACGAGGAGTGATGTTCAGCATCTTTTCCTGTGTCTGTGAGCCATCTGGATGTCTTCTTTCGAAAATGTCTATTCATGTCTTCTGTCCATTTTGAATGAGGTTTTATTTTGAAAAACCAGAATGCCAATTTATGATTCTGCACTTCTGCTGGCTTATGATGCCAACCCCCTGTTCTCAGCTGTGCCATGTTTTCCAGCTCTTTGCCATACCCCCTTCACTCCCCAAAACAGAACCGAGGTCGATGCCTCAGTTACGCATTTCTTTCATGCTCCTTGCTCTGCTTGGTGTACGAGGACCTCTCAAAGCCCGCCCCAACTCTGTGGCTCCGTGCTTGAGGACCCTTCAGTACAGTCAGGCTGAAATATTTACAGTCTTCATGAGTGCGTCTCCCCACTTTTTTTTCCTCCGTCCAGCTTACAAAGACAGCTCAGAGGCAGCATCTTTTTTCTTTCGATTTTTTTTTTTAACATAATTTATTGACAAACTGGTTTCCATACAGCACCCAGTGCTCATCCCAACGAGTGCCTTCCTCGATGCCCATCACCCACTTTCCTCTCTCCCCCACCCCCCATCCACCCTCAGTCCATTCTCCGTATCCAAGAGTCTCTTAGGGTTTGCCTCCCTCCCTCTCTAACTTTTTTTTTCCTCTTCCCTCCCCCCTCCACCTGTGAGTGAAAACATACGGTATCTGTCTTTCTCTGACTTATTTCACTCAGCATAACACCTTCCAGTTCCATCCACATTAAATTTTTAAAGATTTTGTCCACTCCCTTTTCCTGAGCCTAATTGTGCTAAGAAACTGTATGCTAATGAACAGATCCTTAACTGGTTTCTTTATCCGATTTAAGCAGCTACCTTAACCAGTATCTTTAGCTACAGGTTGGAGGTCAGCCATCCTTCAGAAGACAGAAGTGATGGTCTAAGGCTTCCACACCATTTTCTTTGGTAGAGGACATTGGTTAGGAAGAGGGGTTTTGCTGGCCTCTCCGGGGGGGCGGGGGGGGGGGCGGCATTTAGCCTGGACTCCCATCAGCTCTTGGAAATAAGGAATCAGAAGGTTGCCCATTGATGTGCTATAGCCGTATCTAACAATACATGGGACAGTGTGTCCAAACAGATGTTTGGAGACGTGACCACCGTCCTGTAACTAAATTTCCAAACTGGTTAAAATAGTCTTTCATTTTGGCCGACAAAAACTAAGTATCTCTCATATGGACCTTTGCATTATGATACCATGGTGTAGATAAGGAATAAAGCACTCTTTTAGCTTTTAAGAACCTTATAAGCCAGTGGTCTAAACTATTGGGTTTAAGAGAGTGTTTCAAAAGTGTGACGTTCTAGAATATCCCTTCAGGAAATTATAGTTGCTGTAAGTTTCTGCCTTTGTCACTGTGATTAAACACTTCTCCATCTGTACTCGCTACACACGCCCCATTAACACGTCACCCACCACTTCTGCCCTCATTCCTGAAGAGCTGTGTTCCAGGTAGTTGGTGCATAGAGTTATGAATTGATCTCCAACGTGGGTAAAGCTCATAAATGTGGTTTGGGTGAAAGGCATTGGTAAATGCTTTAGATGTTATTACTGTTCTCATGCACTTGATTATTTTTAAATTGTGCATCCTTTTAAGTAGATTATTTGTTCGCCGTAGTCTCCATTATATCTAAGCAAAGCACTCACAGAAATTTCTAAAACCTTTTCATTTCTCTCTGTAGGTTGTTGTTTCGTAACATTTTATACAAGAAAAGCTGCACTTGAGGCCCAGAATGCACTGCACAATATTAAAACTTTACCTGGGGTGAGTCGGTTTACTTTTGTACCAAAATCACTTTATTGCTTGAAAATGGTCCTTTCAACTGAAGGTTCTAGTGGCAAAAATGACTTTGGTCTTTTGAGGAGTGTGTGCTAACCCTTCTGTTCCCCTGCAGTAGCCAAAGCAGCTGGCCGACCCATAAAGGAGCATTGGCATTAATGCTGATGGAAAGAGTTCTCAAATAGTATGTCCCCTGGTTAGAAAATCAGAGTGACCCCACTGCGCAGCAGCGGCTGCCAAAGAGTATTGGGTGGGCTGAGATTTTAAAAGGGGGAAAAAAAAAAAAAACCCGATACACACGACAGAAGCAGATGGAAAAGGAAAAGCTTTTACTCACCAGGAACCCCTTTTGAAATTTAGTCTTAGATTTTCCTTTGAAAGGGCAAAATGTACCCTGTATGGCCATAATATTAAACCTCCTCATGGTTTCTCAATAGTCAGTGGCGGTTAACAACAAAGTCAATGTTTTAATGCCTAATTTGTGACTTCGTGTTGATAGAGAACGGAAAATACAAAGCTTCACAATTTTTTGCCATTTCCTTCCTGGTAATATTGGACGATTAGTACAATTGACAAGAAACGAACTGATGTTGTGTTTAGCTGCTTCATCAGAATACATTATTTCTGGGGTTTCATGGCAGTGTTATTTATTGCATGCTGGTATAAAGTTCCTGGGCTGTTTGGTGTTTTCCCCACTGACCCAAATATCAGTGATGAGTTCATTCAATGTCATGACAATGTGCGTTGGTTATAATGAAGAAGGTGTGGTGAGCAGAACAATGATTTTATTGACCTCTGTTTTGATCAAAAGAAAAGAAAGATAACCCAGTGTCCCCGATGTTTCCAGGGCATAATTCTAGCTGTCGTTTTGTTGTCTCTGTAGACACACACGAACACACAAGCTCACACACACGCATTTGCTTAGCTACCTTAGATCCATTGAAAATTTCATGGGATTTGTCACGGCAAGATACTCAAGAAAAAGTTTTCAAAACATTAGTCACCCGAAAGTACTAAATTATGAACCCTGGTCTTCAGTCACACCACTGTGGCTTCTCCCTTTTCCTTAGAGCAAATCAAATAGTGGAAGATTCAAAAAAGCAAGCATGTGATACCAGAATTCTCTGTCCCGGTTTCACGACTTCTTCCTCAAACCCTTTAAGTGGTTTTATTTAGTAAGGCAGCTTTTAGTACATTTCAGTGCTTTGCTCCATGACTTTTAAGTATTATTAAAAAAAAAAAATCTTTTTAAATGTTTATTTTTGAGAGAGAGGGAAATAGCATGAGGGAGACAGAATCCAAAGCAGGCTCCAGGCTCTGAGCTGTCAAGCCCGTGAACGGCGAGATCATGACCTGAGCTTGAAGTCAGACACTCAACCAACTGAGCCACCCAGGCACCCCTAAGTATTATTTGAAATAATTTTATTATTTAAGTATTTATTTTGCTTATAAATGGAAATATTTTCTCCAATGGAAATTCTAGGAGGTTACAGTGTTTGGTCACATTTTCAAATGAAGCAACCAAGGCAAATATTTATTAAATTTTTTTTTTTTTAAGTTTATTTATTTTTGAGACAGAGAGAGACAGAGCATGAACAGGGGAGGGTCAGAGAGAGTGGGAGACACAGAATCAGAAGCAGGCTCCAGGCTCTGAGCCATCAGCCCAGAGCCCGATGCGGGGCTCGAACTCAAGGACCACGAGATCGTGACAGCCGAAGTCGGACGCTCAACCGACTGAGCCACCCAGGCGCCCCAACCAAGGCAAATATTGACTGGTTCGGCCAACTGTAGGATATTCTTGTTTAAATTTCTCAGTCTCCTGATCAAACCCAAAGGCTACTTTGTATTCCCACTTTTGAAAATAAATACTTTACAGTAATCCGTACACAAAATCCGTTCTAGGTATGTTTAAAAAAAGTACTTGAGATGATGAATTTATTTAGCATTTAGGGTATATTGATGCCAAATCGCATTCTGTTTTAAACTAATGCAAAGCTTGGGTAATTTGAATTCATGTGCTCCACTGAAACTTGAACAGCTACCTGTATGCCATCCTTACGGGTGAAGACACTCTCAAGAAACCCAGAGTCAATATGATGAGTGAGCCATGTTGAAAAACATACGAGGGACTAAGTCTGCCTCTGTTGGGGACATCTTATCCTGACCCTTTCTTAGCAAACAAGTAGCATCTTCCGTATTAAAAAAAAAAAATTTGGTGCATCTATCTGTTTTTCTCTTCTTAAAAATTCTACATGCAAAAGTCGCGAATGGTGATGCTGGAGATATGTTATTAAGGGCAAGAACTCTGGAGTTGGAAAAGATGGTTTGGGGATTGTTTTGGTTTTCTTTAATCCAGTTCAGTTTCATTTGCCCAATGACTTCGGGCGGGTTAAGTGGAAATTTTGAGAAGACAGGTCTGATTTGTAGGCTGATAGCCTTCACAGTGCACACACTGTAGCTACATTTGACGCTTCAAATTAGGTAACTGGGAACAGGGTTTCACATCTTGCATTTATGTATACCTTTATCTGATAAACATCACCCTGAACAGCTATAGGCAAAACCTGAAAGTAGTTTCCTTTCAGCTGTGAGCTTTTGGTGGACAGGAGGCAGGGGGACCAGACATGAAAGATTAATGCTTATTTTAGGGGAAAAAATATTACAGGGTGCCTTGCTGTTTGATTACAAGCCTTGGAATTAGTCAACATTTCCATAATTCTAAACCAATATACACCTGTTTTCCCACTGTGATGTGAAGGCACAACTTAATTTAACAGAAACCCTGCTGTGCTAAATCTCTCATTAAATACCAAGTGAGTTCGGTAATTTAAAGTTGTAGCACTACTATTTTAACTGGTTGCCTTCATATTATGAAATTAATAAGAAATTAATGATGCACTTTGCCATATGCCTTCAATTTCTCTCTGAATAAAAATAAAAGGGATAAAGAAAAATGCATCACCAGCTGACACTTTAAAGCTTTTCTGGTTGTAATCATTTTTCCTGCGGATAAAGTCCATTAAAAAGGCACTTGATGCCTTTTTTTTTTTTTTCTAAAGTATCCAAAACTTTCAATTGAAAACAAGATCAAATAGCACTGAGGCTTCCGCGCCCCCCCACCCCTCCTGTTTCATTTTTTTCTGCAGTTGATGTTATGTATCATAGGGAACTTTTATCATGCAGCCAAACTTGATTGATATTTAGGGACCATCTTTGGGTCTTGAGAGAAACAAATAACTCAGTATGGCAGAGGACAAAGTGCTGATGGGACCATCTGTTATTGAGTTGAATGTGTTTGCTCTTAGATTTCTATTGGAAGGCACCCTTCCTTCGTGCCGTGTACAGGTCATAGAGACCTTTTCCATAGAGGACGGGTGATGAGGTAAAGGACCAGGGTCTTACTCAACAGTGCAGAGTCACTGAGGACACATTTTTCACGCCATGTGACTAAGGAAGAAATGCTCGTCATAAACCTAGAAATACAGTATTGGGAATAGGGAGCAAATTCAACAGCTCAGCACAGGGAGGAGCAAAGACTGAGCCTCTGGATGGCATTTCCCTGGCGTGACCAGCTCTCCTCTAGAAACGGAGGCTTGACGCTTAGGCAGCAGATCACATCTCAGGCACGCTGCCTTATTTATTCCTGACATCTCATTAGATTAACAAAACACTAATAATTATTGAGTGCCTACTGTATGCAGTAAGCTGCGGGCACTAAGCTGTGGCATTTCATGCCTGCATGCCTGTCTGCCAGCCCTTGAGATGCCTAGTGAGTAAGACTTCCATCACCTGAAAAGAAAACCTTCCGTGTGTCTGCACAGGCAGAGCTTCTTGGGGAACCTTTGTGTTTCCTGCAGAACTGTTAGCCTGACTTTTTCTACAGCTGAGCCATTGGTGTTCCCGGACAGATTTTGGTTGCCTCTGCCTTGACAAGTTTGGCACGTCGGGCTAACACATAGCTTCTTTTGTTTAGGACGGCACAACCTAATTGGTAGAATTAGTCAATAGAAATGTCATCGTCTGCCCTTGTATTGCCCAGAGAGAAAAATCCTTGTAGAGGCAACTTGAGAGATTCATTTTGTGTTCACTGACCTAATTTAGCTTAATTAAAAAATAAAGCAAAGACCTTAATCGAAACACAGAAAAACTACCACGATCTTTTCAATAATCACATGTCCAGGACCAAACATCCCCATGCCAGTGACAGCACTGGGCCTTACGTTGTTCTTTTCTCAAGGTCTTAAAACATATTGTCTCTCTCAGTAAGGCTTTCTGATTGAAAACCTACAGCAGTATCGTTAGGGCATTCACTGTATAAATTAATTTAATTAAGGATGTAATAACAGAGAGGAATACAGTTTTGGAAAAGCTCTTAAATTTTAACAGCAAGGAGGAATCAGAATCTAAATGTCTTGTAAAATATTAATTGCAAATTTCTTCCAGACATTTTCTCTGCCTATGCCTTCCTCCTTCCTTTCTTTTTAGAATCACTACCAGTTTTATTAAATGCAGTCTATATTAAGGTGTTACTGCCCTAAGAGAACATTTGTTGAGAGCATTCCATTTCAGCGGTGGCTTACCGAAAGGTGTTTTATAAGAACACTTGGAGTGTGAGCGAGGGCTCCACGTAGATTGGAGGTATAAAAACAAATGAGGCTGATCCAGTAGGAAGGAGCTGTGAATAAAACTGCCTCTTGGGACGGGTGTGTTCACCCACATGAAGTGAATGAGCCCCTTCTTGGCTTCCCTGGAAGGGATCATTTACCTACACGGGCAGGCACTCTCCTTCCTGCCAGGCGGCCTTCCACACAATTCTCCATAGAATTGTCCCCCTGTGTCCTTTAAGAGCAGAATGCTGGGGTTTAATATTCTTCCAGCAGAACAGCTTGGCTCTCACTGGGACCAAATTCAATTTGCCCATTGTAATGCATTTTTGAGGTACTCATTTTCTTTGAACCACCTCTTCTAATTATTAATATGTATTTAATGCCTTTGTGCTCAGAGCCATGATGATTATTTTATCATTACCATCATCGTCATTATTTCTGTCGTAAAATCCCTCCAACCCCATCTCATCATATCATGGAAATCGCGCCCCCCACCAAACCATCTCATTTGAATCCAAGCCTAACTAGACCAGGCTAGATAAAGTTTTGTCTCAGATGCCATTTATTTAGAACAGGAAGACACCGCCAAAATGTCTACATAAGCAGAGTTAAGTCTTCAAAAGCATGTTATCAGGTAGAACAGAGCATTCATACACTCATTCATCAAATATCTACTGAAATTTTTTTTAATTTTAAATGTTTTTATTTATTTTTGAGAGAGAGAAAGACAGAGTATGAGTGAGGAGGGGCAGAGAGAGAGGGAGACACAGAATCCTAAGCAGGCTCCAGGCTCCGAGCTGTCAGCACAGAGCCTGATGCGGGGCTCAGATTCATGAACCGCAAGATCATGACCTGAGCTGAAGTCGGACACTTAACCGACTGAGCCACCCAGGTGCCCCAGTATTTACTGAATTTTTATTGTTTGCCAGGAACCGTTCTGGGTACCAGGGAATACAGTAGCAACCGTGCTGTTTATAACTGAATCACCCAAAAACAAAGCCAGCCACCATGCCTGTACTTGGTTAAGGTTTCATAACTAGCTCTTGGATATTTCATGCCCAGATGAGCTACTTTCATAAAGTGTTTCCCAAGGAGTCCACTTTTGTTCCCAAAAATGGCACCTTTGCCCACACGTCTTCCAAGTACTCCAAAATAGAGGGTGAATGTAGATTTGCTGTGTTGTGCACTCCTGTGTGTGTGTGTGTGTGTGTGTGTGTGTGTGTGTGTGTGTGAGATAGAATTTGTATCCTCTACACAGACCCGTATGTATGTCTCTATATACTTAAGATGGGCATATATTCACACACATCCATATGTGAGTATTAATTCAGCCAAATAAAACCAGGAAGATATAGCTTAAAATCCCCCCCCCCTTTTTTTTTTGGCCTGCCAACATATTCTTAACTACTTTGCAGTCACCTTTCTTATATTGGGCTTCATGAACTGTGTAATTCTCATGTTTGTCTGTTTGTTGGTTTTTGCTTTGAATCGGGATCATGGCTAATTCATAGTGCATGTGCGAGGGTACTTGAGAACCACCATTTAATGGTGATAATCCCTGCCTTCCACCTTCTTAACAGAAGAGTAGGCGCCGAATGAGATAATGTATGTAAAGCTTTCTGAGCCCCTGAAGAAATGTGCTTAGAAGACATTGTTTCTACTTGACAGATTCTGTAGGTGTGAACTCTTCTGGGGTCGCAACCCAACATATAAAATGTGTGTGCTGTGGAGTGTGTAAATCGGGACATTTGGTGCGCATTCTTCAGATTTGCATTTGCGGGACTGGGCCTGGGCTGAAACGTTTGGCCTTCCAGGACTTTCCCAAAGCAACTATTCCCCTGAGAACACTACGTCCTGCCAAAACGAAAGCTAAACAAAAAGTGAGGACCTTTTTCTTTTTTTTTAAGTAGGCTTCATGCCCAGAGCAAAGCCCAACACGGAGCTTGAACTCACGACCCTGAGATCAAGACCTGAGCTGAGATCAGGAGTCAGATGGTTAACCGACTGAGTCACCCAGATGCCCCAGAACTTTTTTTTTTTTTAAGATGACTTTGTAAGGGACTATGATGGAGAGCGCCATGTTGTGCCTAGAGGGCAGCTCCCCAGGGCTGTAGCCACCAACTGGAGCTAAGCCAGTGTGGAGGAGAAGCGCTCAAGCTGCAGAATCAGGCCCACATGGGATTCAGGCAGGCATGGCAGGGGTGCTGGGCTGCTCATTGCTTTGGGCCTGAGACAGAAAGTTGGAGGATGAGGGGCGCCTGGCTGGCTCAGTCGGTGAAGCATCCGACTCTTAATTTCGGTCATGATCTCATGGTTCATGAGTTCAAACCCTACGTCGGGCTGTGTGCTGGCAGTGTGGAGCCTGTTTGGGATTCCGTCTCCCTCTCTGTGTTCCTCCCCTGCTCACTCTCTGCCTGTCTCTCTCAAAATGAAAAAGAAAGAAAGAAAGCCAGAGGATGAAAGAAACTCCAGGCCCAGTGGTTCCCAGTCTGGAGGCCAATCGCAAGGGGTCTGGGAAAGCATATTTTAATATTTCACAAAAGGCCACTGGAAGTAATGTTTCACCCACCGTAACATTTTACATGCCACCTGAGCAAGGCTTCTTTTGCTTTAGGCTGGCAGCCAGTCAGGTCAGTAGCTTTGATTGGCAGTTATTGACCTACGGCTTTGATTTTAACTGTAATAAAAAGCTAGTTAGTTTTATTTATTTTGAGAGAGAGAGAGAGAGAGAGAGAGAGAGAACACGTGCGCAAGTTGGGGAGGGGCAGAGAGAAGGAGAGACAGAATCCCTAGTAGGCTCTGTGCCATTGTCATCAGCACAGAGCCCAAGGTGGGGCTTGAACCCACAAACCGTGAGATCACGACATGAGCCAAGATCGAGAGTCAGATGCTCAGTGACTTTTAAAATAGGGCCCGCTTGATACAAGGAAATCTGTGGGAGAAAATTAATGAGGGGTCCTTAGTGGTGAAATGTTGAAAGTGACTGAGCTGAGCAGCCCAGGTAGCATGGGGTTAAAACAGGGAGCAGTTACACCAGTTTTTGATAATGAGGTTTCCGTGGAATGCCGTGCAGAGGCTCAACTGCATTACCTCGTTACCAGGACTGTTGTGAGGACTCAGGAAAGCATACGTGCAACCTACGTAGCCCAGGGGCCCAGCCAGGGGTGCACAATTGCCCCATGTCATTGAGCAGCACTGTGGTCTCATTGGTAACGTATGAGGCCACAGTAGGATAGCACAGTGGCAGAAAGAAACAGGAGTCGGATTTCAGAGGTACTCATTTCTCTCTGATATCCCAGGACTACATTGGGAATATTAAGTTCACTTATTAGATCTCAGTTCTATTAGAGGTTGATAAGCTTTCAAAAGAAGATTGTAGGGAAAATCCATGAATTGGATTAAAGTTCTGGATGGAATTGCATAGGAAAGGACTTGTGACAATCAAATGAAAGGGGAAAACTTTTTTCAAAGATTTTATTTTTAAGTAATCTCTACACCCAACATTGGGCTCGAGCTTACAACACCAGGAGAAATGTTTTTGTGTTTTTTTTTAAGTTGGAAAGTAGTCCAGATTTTGCCCGCAGAGTATGCAGTCCCCATGAGAATTCATCACCTGAAAATATTACTGTTGTGCCAGACAGACCGTGAATCTGTCACATGTGGGGTGGGCACAGCTAGGGGACTGTGTCCAGTAGAGGTGGGCTGTCCAGTTCTTCAGTCTCAGGCTCCAGGCCATGAAAAAGTATGTGACGAGGGTGGGTATGGAGAGAGCTCTCCCAGGAGCCCCAAGGTCCTTACCCACCCACCAAGACGCGGAGAATGGCTGAGCTGGGGGAAGGGACACGAGGATCAGAGGGAGTCTTGGAAACCCCGCCTGGGCCACATCTAGGTTGGTGAGTGCAAGGGAAGCAGGCTGGCCACGGCCACTGGGAGGCAAGGAGGGAAAGAAGTTTCATGTATCCTTCGCTCATTTGAGCCATAGACTGTGACCGAACACAGGTGCTCAGGAAGTCTCATTAGTATTGTGACATAAGCTATTAAAGTTGTTTTGGTAATAAAGCGGTACCTCAGGACCATATCGTTACGGCTCTCCCTACCCAAAGTCTCCAAGATGAAAAGATAAACAATAAACAGTGCCTGTGGGAGATTGCAGAAAAGGGACACCACGACAGATGTTCTCTTTCACGTTTTTTATTGTTCCTGACTGTCATTTCTTCCCACCAGTAGTCAAAACACAGATTTGTCCTGTCATCCCCTTCCCCACCTGTCATTAAGAACTCTTGAAAGCCCTTCCTGTCTTCATCCGCAAAAACGAAATGGTTGGACTCAGTGGTTCTCAGAGTCCTTTGCAGTCTCGTAGGACCAGTCTTCCTCCCGTGCGTTGTCTACGGTAATGTCCTGTTTAAGGAGAAACATCTCTCTGTACATCTATCTCTCTGCCTGTTTATCCAAGTAGGTAGCCAGGCAGACAGCTAGGACTTGACTCGCTTCAGGTATCTGTTAGTAGAGTTACACTTGACCCTTGAACAACACAGATTTGAACTGCGTGGGTCCCCTTACAGGTGGATTTATCTTTTAGAAAAGCAAAACTGTAACATGTAGTTTCTCTTCCTTATGATTTTCTCACTGGCCCTTTTTTCCCTCCAGCTTACTGGATTGTAAGAACATAACATATAATGCAGAGAACATACAAAATATATGTTAATGGACTGTCTGTTGATGCTATGGGTGAGGCTTCTGGTCAACAGTAGGCTATTAGTAGTTAAGTTTTGGGGGAGTCCAAAGTTATATACAGATTTTTGACCACACAGGGGGTTAGCACGCCAACCCTCGCATTGTCCAAGAGCCATCTGTACCTTACATAGACTCATCTGGCCCGTTCGGGGCTGGCTTCCCACTTTGAGGTTCTCTGGACATCTGCTTCCCACTCCCCTCTGGCTGAGAATCAACAGGGAGCTGAGCACTCGTAATTTTTTTTCCCAAGGAACAAAGAAGGAGGGAGAGGCGATGAAGGCTTAACAAGTCCATCTAATTCCTTGCTTACAGCCTTGGTTTGATAAGTAAGGGTGTCTAACCTAATGAGGTTTCGGGATTTTTGGTGGATTTCTTGCATCTGTTTGATTCCTGTCCCCAGTTCACATGGATGAGTGAATCGCCTGTGTTTGTAGATGGCTTTATGGTATTCTTTGTCGTCCCTTCTAGAAATATGTCAGGTGCTGTATTGACAGTGTTCACCTTGTTATACGGAGGACACTGGGGCACCAGGAGATTAAATTAACTCCTCTGACCTCCCCTAGCCAACAGTGACAGCACTAGAATTAGAAGCCACCGTTGCTAAAACTCCCCAGTAGCATGGCCGCCTGCCCCTGGCCCTGCCCCTGGATCAGGCATGATGTTCACCACGTCTTAGGGGGTAGGGAGTGGGACCTGGGTCGCCAGCACAGCACTACAATGCAAATCACTGCAAAAGTGACTGTCTATTGATGGCCCACGTATCAGGCACCACGTGAGGGCTCTGTGACTATATTTCTTTGCATTGTCACAGCACCTCCACAAGGTCTGTGTCATATGGCCCTGTTGGCTGGTGAGGAAACTAAAACTCAAGAGTGACCTGTCTGGGGTCAGACAGCTGGTGACTGTGAGTCTGACCTCGGACGCCAAGGGCCCCACCGTTGGAGACCCCCAGGAGCAGGTGTTCTCTCTCGGCACTCCCACCACCGCATGGATAAGCTCGGGATGCCCACGTTTGCTCCCTTTGGAGCTGTCCTGAAATCAATCTAAATCCTCAGCTCTTTTACTCCTACAACTAGCGGCGTCTCACGATGCGCTCACCCGGGAGGCAGGGCGCCCGGGTCCTGGTGCTTCGCTAAGCAGGCCTCCCCAGAAGGCAGCTGGCGCCCAGAGCCGGTCCTGATGCCACATGGGGCCCGGGCACTGTGCTGTGCAGCTTTGCCAGAGATGCCGAGCCCCGCCCTCTTGCCCAGCCGGAGACCACTGACGTCGCTGGGCGGGTGTGGCCAGGCATTTGCTCCTGTCTTGGGCTGGAGGCTCCCGGCCCCAGGCTCTCCAGGAAGGAGCTACAGATCAAAGGCAGTCACTCCTGTAAGAGGAACTGCTTTGCAAAAATGATTATAAATGCAACACCTTTCTTCAGAGGAGTGCAGCTTTACCAACACCATCTCATTAACATTCATGTTATTAGGGCGCCTTGCTTTATCTGCATCCCCAGGCTTTCGGTCCCAGTCCCCAATCTGCATCCTAATGCCCCGCTCTGTCCAGCTGGCCTCCCCGCCCCCCATCTCTTGGCTCTGTGTCCTTCCGTAGGGGAAGGGCAGAGCGGGGCCCGGCTCATCCTGGAAGATCAGGCACGAACCCTGTTACTCAGCACACCAAGCAGGAAGCGGCAGGACAGCCAGCAGGCTGTGGCTGGGCACGAGGACTGGGAGATAAATAGGAGTTCTCCGCCCTCCATCATCTCGCCTTGCTGCCCCAGGAGCCCTGACGCCTTTCAAGAACAGCTGAGCCCTACCCCCTTATCTCTGCTTCTGGAAACGGGGGGGCCAGACCCCGCACCACAGACGAGGGCACCAGGAAACCAGTGAGCGCCGCACATGGGGTCTACACGGCCCCCTCAGCAGCCCCACGGCCGCGCTCTCAGCCACGTGCTCTCTGCCTTGGCAAAGTCAGGGGCAAGGACGCTGGGTCAGCGCAGCGTTTTTCCTCGTGTCCTGGGAGCTCGGGTGCCCTTCTCTCTCCGTCCCAGCCACCCACCTGCTCTGTCCTCTCCCTTGGTCAGGAGGTGAGTTAGGACCAAAGGCTCAGTGTTGACTAAGACATTTAGGGTAAACCATGTGGTTGATTCTGTCCGGTCGTCGTGCTGTCATTGCTGTGTTGATGTGAATGTAGATATGTGGACATGTCGTGGAGACTTGGTGGTACATCCCCCCCATCCCCCACTGGCCTGGTCTTGGGAGCAAGAGCCGGGATGCCGTGTGACAGCACGTGGGGTTAGACCGAGAGTTCTGTGATCTCTGTGCCACCAAGTCCTCCCTCAGGGGCCAGAAGGCCCAAGTCAAAGTGAAGAACAGGTTCCCTGGAAACTCACCTCCACCCTGAAGACTGAACTTGGGTGACCGCAGGCCACTAGGGTATATTTCAGTCTGTCAAATTCCACGCTTTGTGAGCTTGCCCACACATACACAGTTTTTAATTTCTCTAGAAAAGCATATATTTAAATGCAAACCGGGAAACTGTGCCAGATGCTTTGTGCTGAGTGGTACGTGAGGTCCAGTGTAAGCAGACCGGCTGTCAGCAAGTCATGTAGACCAGGAAATAGAAAGCTAATTGCTGTCATTGCCCATATTACTGCAGGCGGGTGTAAATTCAGAACAGTAGTTCTAGAACTCCAGAAGTATCTTTCCGGCAAGTTTTGGTTTTGTAAATGTTCTCTCTACGTGACTGGTATTTTTCAGTGACTTTTGGAATTTAGATAACTTTAACGGAATAGCAATAGATGTTTGATTAATAAAACTAATTGTAATAGTTAACGTGTACCGAGCACTTACTGCGTCTTGGGCACCATGCCAAGGGTTTTTATATACGCCTGAGCTCATGAAAATAATAAAAGGCTAGATAAATAATAAAACAGAGAGTCATAATTTGTTTTCCCACTCTGGTTGCCTTTTCAGTGAGAAGTCTGTCATTCCAAATTTAAGGGCATACTTTTGGCTATTAGAGGAAAAATTCTCTAACAAATCACTGAGTGTCGCTTACGGCTAATAATTGGCCTCTTCCATCCAGATACAAGGAGATGTGATAGACAACTGCCCTCAAATTCAGCTTAACTTCACCTGTAATCCTACTCCGTTATGAGTGTCTGATGGTTTACTAATATTTATAAGCCATCATTTAAATAGGAAGAGGCGCTTCAGCCTAGATTTGGATGAGTTGTATCTTAACATTTCTTCGGCAGCTCATGGAAGGCATTAACTATAATCACAACTCCTACAAAAAGTCATTACGTGCCTCTGAGGCATTTATTAGAGAATCCTAATCGCTGTGTTGCCCAGCCTGTCCCTGAGTCAGCATTGCCCAAATGTAAAACCCCTGGAGGTCATTAACCAAAACTAAATATCATCAGTAAGGAAGATCAGAGTCCCAGACCTAGGAAATCCTGGGGCTAATCTCAGTAGATTTCTGTCTAGTTGAATGTGGTTCTCTGGGTCAGCAGAGGAAGAGAGGGCATGCCGAGGAAAATAGACCCTATTTCATCAGAGGTCATGGACTGTGGAAGCTAAAAGTTTTTTTTGGAGACGGTCCTGCTGCCCTTCAGATGACAGATGAAGAAGCAAAAGCCCAGAACAGTTCGGTGGCGAGGTCGGGATGGAACAGCAACATTTATCTGCCAACTCCCAGCCTCTTGGTCTTGTCAGCGTCTCAGGCCCCCGCGATTTCTGTACGAGATTATTCCAAACACGTCACTTAAAGAAGCAGCGGTTCAGGGCCCCTACGACCCATCTGTCGGTGACATGACACTGTATGATGTGAGGCCACTGAGCGTGGTGATTCCTTTTCTCATTTCTACCCTCTGAGAAAAGACTCTCATAGTCATAATATTCTTCCTGGCCATTTACCTGAAATGACACATGAACTAGACAAATTTTTACAGAAGGGATGAAGAAAAAACCAAAGTGGTCCTAAGTTTGAGTCCATTTGCATCTAGAGCTAGTTCTGTGATTAGTAGCCCCGACTGGGGAGCTTTTGAAATGACACATGTCCAGGCCATGCCTCGGGCAGATTAAAGAAGAATCTCTCAGGGTATTTTTAAAGCTTTCCAGGTGATCCCAGTGTTCAGGTTCGAGAACCACTATTGGAGAATGACCGCCATCAGCCCCAAGAGTAAGGTGGTGGCGATTAACCTGTTTCCTCCTGCTCATCTGGCTGTGCGGGAGCCCTCGCAGCTGCTGATGACCCTCCCGCAAGTACAGGTAGCCTTGCTGTTCAGAGCCTGGTCCGTGGCTAGCAGCCCCGGAACCGTCAGGACTGTGTTCGTCGTGCTGACTCTCGGGCCTCTCCCTGTACCTGGATTTGCACCAGATCCCGGGGACTGTGTGTGCACAGCACAGTGTGATGCCTGTGTGCTGGTGGGAACAGTCCTCACCAGTACCGCCATCCTGGGAATCGATCACAGTTCTCTTTAAAGACCACACTGACTGTGTGTGCACACCTGCCTCCCGCAGCGGAATCGATAGGTTTCCTCGGTGCTCAAGAGGGCAGAGCTCCTCTGTCACTGCAGATGCTGCCACCTTCCCAGATTTCCTTGCAGACATTGTAAAAGGGATCTGGGTGACCTGAGCATCTGGGACAGGTCGGGAAGGAGGTAAATCTGCGAACGGCATATGAGGAGGTCTTTTGTTCGCCAGTATCTTTGTGTGGGCAACTGTGTGTTTTCCGTCCCATCAGCTCTCAAAGACCTGCCAGAAAATCTCACATGAGTGAGACTTACGTAGAATTAATATGTCCCGGGCTGTAAGAGGATGAATGGAGTTAGTGCTATTTTTAGCACAGTTTTTTTCTGGCCAGAATAAGCTAATTCTAGAGAGGAGCAATTTTCTGCCACACAGAGTTCATCTGTAATACTCGGCAGCCGGGTCCCACCTTGCAGAAACGGTGGGCGTGTGGAGTCCCTGCTGGTTCATCCTCCATGGACCTGCGCTTCCTTCCTAGGGAAGCAAAGCACTTCTTATCCTGTCCCTCTCCGTAGCCACCGCTTGAGAGACTCTGGCTGACAAAGAAGATTTCACTGCCACAGGCATGCGAGGGTAGAATGCCCTGCCTCCTGAGAAGAGGTACTTTATAAACACATATGATACGTGTGTTAATTTGGGAGGGCTAAGAAGAATGTCACCTGTCCTGAATAGTTGTGAGATTCCTCTGGAGTGGGTTCTGGCATTCCATCCCTACTTCTCGTGGATCGGGAGACGTGTTTCACGTGTTGGGTGGTTCACGATTACTTGAAATACAACAGGCACCCCAGGCAGCAGTCTCTAAGCACAGAGTCATTTGTTGCCACAAAAACACTAAAACCTACATGGCCACCGTTTGCCTGAGTCACACCGTTGTCTGTCAGACCAGCATCAAAGCGTGAGCTGCGGCTGGTTAACTGAGTAGGAAGCAGAAGGTGAACAGAGGAGCCAGCTGGGAAAGGAGGCCAAAGGGGCAGGACAAGAGATCAGTGCCCCGTCCCAGGAGGAGGACACATTCGGGGTGTAATACCTGCTGATGGTGGTTTGGATCTGCATGGAATAGGGGACCAGGAAAGGCACATAGAAGGCAAGAGTAAAATTACCAGGCCTTCCCTGTAACTTACAGGCAGACACCCGTGTTTATTTCACTCAGCAGAACCGACTGGCTGACTCGTGAGGACGAGCCCGCGGCAGAGTGCATGCGGCCCCCAGGACTAAAACATCCTCAGCCTTGCTCTTTGCTGACGTCACCTCAAAGTCAGGCCACACCTCTCTCGCAGGCTTCTGTCAGCTCAGGGTATAATCCCCAGCCCAGCCTCCACCTCTTGATGGGGGAGATCCTGAAATACACGTGAGGGCAGGGCTGTATGTCAGGTGCTGTCCTTGGACTTCAAGTCGCCCTCCCCACTTCTGTATTTCACTGATTAGAGCTGAATTAATAGATCGGGGCTGCAAAGGAGCTTCTCCTTCCTAATTATGCATTTTTGGAGAGGCACAAACCGTGCTTTTCCCTCACTGCGCCTCTGAGTCACATGTGCCAAGCCCCTCACCCTTGGTCTTGGGAAGAATCACGAGTCAGTGATTGCAGGCTGCCGTGACCGTGGTCAGCACATCAGCTCGTTAGTGGAAATGAGCTCTAGGCTCTCAACCCAGTTGACTAACCATGAAATCTCCTTACCGCTTGAAAAGGAGGGAGTGAGCCACGGCGAGGATGTTTCGGTCTACGCGGCCATCTTTGGTAACGCCTCCTGAAGGCGCGTTGGTGATGTTGGCTAAGAAGAAGGGTGTTGTGCTGGTTTTTAAGGGCACACCTATGTTCTTTTTCCATGTAATTCGCCTCACGGAAGGTAGCCACTCAGGTTCGTGGGTGGGAAAAGGAAAATGGAAGAGCACTTTACTTGCAAGGCAGGGGCCTCTTGGGAGGCAGGTCTCTCAAAGGCATCTGTATACAGTGCCTGGTTCCCAAAATAGCCTCGTATGGACCATGACCTTCAGTCTCTTTGGCAGCATTTGGTTGGACAGATGTCGTAGTTGGGATTCCTTGGGTGTGTTCATAGGCATTTTATCTTGACTCTCTTCTCTAAACATGATATGCCCTTCAGTTTTATGGCAGTGCGGACAATAAATATTTCCCATGGTAACTTTCAAAGGCCTTAATGGGAAAACAAAAATTTAGCTTAGACTTTAACAAAATTCCAAATAATGAAAAAGAATAAATACACCAGCTGGCTAGGCAGGGTGTTGATTTATGAAAGGGAAGGTTGGGTCTGGCCTAAAGCTTGAAAGGCTGAAGACACTGGATTAAAGCAGAGCCAAGTGCAAAAGAGAACCTTTAAAGACATCTCAGGCCATAAGCCTTCCAGGCGCCTTCCTTACACAGCACAGTGACAGACAGTCGACTTTTCTCCCAATAAAAAGGAATGTGCTGTTTCTCATAAGGATGGCGGGCAGAGAACTAGGCCTTAACCACGAATGTGCCCCCCACCCCCGGGTTCCGTTTTTACCCCTTCGTTCTCACTGCACGATTTCTGTCATGCTGCCTCCCAAACCTTGATCTTGAAAGTCAGACTTCTCTGCCAGGCCCCAAACCTAGATGTCCGATAGCTGTTACTGCAAAGTTGCATGCAGTTGGTCCCCAGGCAGTTGCAATACTAAAGTCCTCTTCTGACCAGTACCCAGGCCCTCTTCAAGTGTGGTTACCTGTCCACGTGGACGGGTGCACCACCCGAGACCAAAAGCCAGGAGTCATCCTCAGCCTTCCCTTCTCCCCTACTGCCTCATCTCAGTACCCCATTTGTGATCAGCGAGGAAATCCTGCGTTCTCCCTTAGCATCTCTGGAATTCTGCCCTCTTTATCATTTGGGACTATGGTTGTCCCCACAGCTAGGAAAAGCACGGAAGGGGTTAGGAGATTTTTGAAGTTATCCCTGTCATAACTGCGATCTCACTCATCTCCCAGGTGCTCCCTTGAGTCGGAAAGGATGGAGTGGAATTAGGACCCTGGACTTGCACATCACCCCAAGCGCACTGCGGGAGTGTGTGAATATGCTTGTGTTGTGTCTTGTGGCAGAAAAAAATGGACACCTGCTGGGTCCTAAGGGTGAGATTCGACCTCCACGCTGTGTCCCTGACTTTCTCTCCAGCGTCTATGACACTCTTGCTCACACACTATAGTCCAGACGTAGGATCACACACAGGTGTTGTTTCACTTCTGTGAAGGTAGAATCGAATATTCCTTCATGTGAATCCACCGTAGTGGGGTGGTGATTTCATCCTGTCATGCTGAATTTTACTCCCCCCGGTTATTTACCTCTTAGTCTCTCCTGGATTAAGCTCCAAATGCCTCAAAGAGAGAGAAGGTTCTCAGAGCCCAGCCTCATACCATAGATGCTGCCCAACAAATGTGTGTTGAATAAATGAGCTCTCAGGAAAAGCTTTTATTCATCGACACTCTCTGACTATAAAATATCTCAAGAGTTGTTGACAAACCGAGGGCGGGGGGTGCAAGAGGGAGATGGGAGAGTGTCCTCAGTACTTTGATTTTCCATTGCAGTCCTTTTAGTCAGGTTAGACGCCTCCTCCACAAACTACAAGACACAAGCATGGATGATCACAAAGCATTTTTCTACTCTAGTAACACCTGCGTCAGTTAAGAAACTAAGACCTTACCAAGGCTTAAAGAGGTCAAGTGGCTTGACCGTTAAGTACTGGGGGTTGGCAAAGCCAAGTCTCAAACCCAGACCTTGTGATTGTAAGTGTGATATTCTTTCCACTACAGAACAAGTAAAGCTGGCCAAATTTCCCAAGACCTCTTTCGTAGAAGAAACCATCAAAATAGATGAGCCACTGCCAATCAAGCATTGTCAATAAAGAGTTGTTACCTTATTGCCTTAATTTAAGATGTCTCCCATATTCATTTTTTTAATTTATTTTTTGAGAGAGAGAGAGAGCATGAGTAGGGGAGGGGCAAAGAGCAAGGGGGAGAGAGAGAGAGAATATCCCAGGCAGGCTCCACACTGTCAGCAGAGTCCAAGGGGCTCGAACTCACGAACCGTGAGATCCTGATTTGAGCCAACATCAAGAGTCGGATGCTTAACCGACTGAGCCACCCAGGCACCCTAAACGTCTCCCGTATTCTTAGTGTATCCCCTATCTGAGTTTATCTCTGCCATTTGAATTTTGGTGACAGTGCTGTGTATATGAAGGCCTAAACCTGAATCCGATCTCTAGAAGACTGAGCTTCAGGGTAAGGGTATTTATAGAACAATTGAACCGTCATAATTTCCCTGAGCTCTGCCAACAAGTAATTTCCAAAGTTGGTAAACGATCTCACACATGAGAGTAGAAGGTAGAAATCAAAATGAGACAGTAAAATTAAACTCAAACTCATAAAGAAATAGCGGCACTGGAAGGGAGTTCTTCATTTGGCAAAATATCAACCAAAGTTTAGTACTGTTGTGGAAAAGGAGATGAATAATAGAGTTGCTAAAAACAATATCAGATGTCTTGCTCAGATGTTTAATGGATTTGCATTTTAAACATGGCTAATATGAAATAGCCCTTAAGGCATATTTTTTTCAAACTTGCCGACTATTTTTAGTATAGGGAATAATTTTTTAGAAACCAGCTTCATTTGTTTAAAAAAAAAGGTACTTAATCATTTTTGCCTAAATATGATTAAGAGAGGAAAATTACACTAGTTATCTGCTCTCATTCGCTTAGTATAAATCCCAAAGGCCATGGAGGTAGCTAAATAAATAAATGGAGAAAGATCACTGTGCGAGGTATGGTATTTATGTCTGTTGTAAATGAAGTTGTCATTGCTAAGCCAATCAAACCATGCATTTTTTATGAGAGGTTGCAACTTGCAGAGATGAAAATGTTAGACACTAATTAATAAACGTGGCTGGCAAAGCAACTCAAACAAGTCAGGACTCTGGCGCTAAGCTAGGGAAGGATCAGTAGAATACGAAATTCAGCGGGGCTTTTCCGTGGATTTGATGAGACGTCGGTACCCTGTCAGAAGGTTCAAGGGAAGATACGGTTGGCTTAAGTTTTCCAAGTTAGTTTTGAACCAGAGGTTTTAAAGATTTGCTTGATAGAGGGGTATCCTTGTGGGGGCTTTAGTCTGCCTTGAAGTTGAAAGGAAACCCGAGATTACTGGATAAAGCATCACTAATCTCAGCAGCGTTGAAGCCGCAGAGAGTGGGTGAAGGGAGTCCAGCACTGCACGTGGAACACCCATCGATTCTGCGCCTGGTGTAGGGGGTGGTTTTGCTTTGTGTCATCAAGTTCACGTGTAATTGAGCTCATACCCTGGTAAATATTGCAGACGAATTGCTGGAAAGCTCTCCAAACCTTACAAAGGAGAAAAACCTACATGACTTGAACTCGGGGAGCTTTTCACACGTCACCCAAAAAGAAAATAATGCAGTTCTGTTGCTGTGCAGTGTACGAGGTTGTATCCTATGAAATCGTCACCCTTCAGCTATTCACAATCTACAAAATGGGAATTTCACATGATTCAGCCTAATAGCATATAGGTGTTCCTATGTAACATATACAGCGGTTATATTAGTGAAGGAAGTACTGTGTTTATATGTGAGAAAGGTCGTTGTGCCTTTTTGTGGAGAAGCATATGGATGAGGTCCCAGTAAGAGGGAGTTGTCCAGTTTGAGTAGAGTTGAAGACAAGTGTTGAGCAATCAGGAGAAAGAAGCCTGGAAAGGTAATTCGGGGTCAAAGCTTGGAGTTGCGTGAAAGGCCAAAGAGCTGGAATTTAATTTGGCAGATCATGGAAAGTTTTGGGGCAAGGGACAGAAATTACTAGAGCAGAGTTTCAGGCAGATTAAAAAGGCAGCGGTGTATGAGATGCTTGGAAGGCAAGGACCAGAAGTAGAGAGGGGGCCACTTCCGGAATCTGAGGGACCAGGAATCAGGAGCTAACAAGGTAGCACCAGTGGAAACAGCAAGGGGTAGTGCAGAGAAGAAAAACTGAGCGGAAATTCTAAACTGGGAATTGAAGGGGAAGAAAAATCAGCAAATTTAGGCCCAAGCCAGAGCGTCAGTCCGGTGAGGGGCTGGGAAAACAGACCTGCCAGCTGTCTCTTCCAGCGTGCAGGTTTCCAGCCGGGGTTGGATATTCAAGTGCAGGCTGGCAGGTTGCACTGTCCAAAGGGTGTTTCCGGCGGGGATGCGGCAGGGGTGTGGCTGAAAGCAGCTGAGTGAGAGGGTTCTGGGAAGCAGTACCAGGGATTGCCAGCAACTGGGTCGAGCCCCGGGCGGCAGGTGCGCTCCTGGCTTGGCCAGGACCGGGGGCTGGGTTTGCACAGAGTGAACAGGTGCACAAGGACCAGGTCAAGCAGCAGGCATCCCCACACAGAGTGAAGGTGAACGAGGGAGGCACAGCGATCCACTCCCCAGCGCACAGGGCCCAGCTCGTCCCCGTTCACGGGGTGATGACACGTGGGGAGTGGCGAATGACCTCAAAACAGCTGGTGTTGGGGAAGGAGCCCCCGTGAGCCTGGCAGGCTGGGTTCTCCTTTATCCCAAGGCTTTGACAGAGCCGAGCCCAAAGATGGCCGTTACAGGCAGAGGCTAATGTCAAAAGGACAATTTATTTTTAAAGCAGACTCATTTGTCTTAAAATACGAGATTATGCTGAGTTTGTGGCATGTGGAGTCATAGTATTGGAAATATAAATGAACTACCCAGGTCATTAAACCACCCCTTAATGGCTGGCCTGGCCAGGCGTTATTATTTCAGTGTGTATTTTGCATGGCTCAGTTAGGCAGCATGTCTAATTTAGCATCTGGGTAACATCTGGAAGAATGACTCTCGGAGCATCCATCACTGGTTTTGGAAGACAATTCCACAATCAAAAGGAAATCATGATTAGAAAGGATATCTGTGCATTTCCCATTTAGTAATAAGGGCAAATTATTACCTTTCTGCTAATTTTGGCTCATTAATCAGCGGTGATTGTACTCCCAGCTGTCACACAAAGTCCTCGTGCGGTCTTCTGCGGTTCTCGGGGCTGTCCCAAGTATCGCCTCAACAGCGCTGTAATCCTACAAGCCTTTTGTTCCATTGAGTCTTCCCGTTTGCCTTTGTTTCCGAAACTTTTTATGCCCTCCAGTTTTCTCGTCATTAAAGCATATGGATCTCAAGAATCGAGACAAAAGTAAGGTGTGCCTGCAGCCTTACAGTTGTCACTCATTTTGCTGTACTTTTCACCAAATTTATTTGGGAGCTCAACTGATCGGATGAATTGCTCATTATATTCCAAAGATGCAGTGACCGAGACGTGAGGACTGAAACGTTATCAAAGAAAGGGCTTTCTGTTCACGAGAACGTTGCGAAACACAATAGCAGTGCCTTGTACAGAAATAACAGCTAATGAGGTACCAAAGTTGAAGGACTGGAGGGGTTACAAAGAGACCTAGGTTAACCTCTCCAGGTAACGTAGTGTAAGAGCTCCGAGAAAAATCAAACTATGAAAAGGTGAACATTCTTCGTGAATAGCCGTGCTCCGGAGAGCGTTACACTCCCGCATTGGTGTCACGATTCTTTTTCATTCACATCCCCTGCCTCCTACTTTGAGCCCATGCATTTTTCTTGTAATTTTAAGAATAAATAAAGCACAACGGAAGCTTGCGTTATTACTTAATCTGAAAACACAGAACCTAATCACAGCTAATGAGTATAATAGGTGCCGGGCTGTACCTCCTCTTGTTTGTATGTGTTATGTATGTCCAGAAGGTAACACTGGCTGAGTAACTAGGACGCCAAGTTACAGATGGGGTTGCGGAATGTTACTTGACAGCCAATTAGAGTAATCTGTCAGAAATGATGACTTAATCACCATAACAGACTCCACATTCCCTCCTAGAATTCCACCCAGGGTAATCTAATTTTCCCGCCATATTTTGTTTTATTGATTTTATTTAAAAAAAATTTTTTTTTTCCAGGACTAAATGGCTATATTGCTTGTTTTTCCCCCTCTGGTATAGCACACGATTGTAGGAGAAATGTAAGCCATTGTAGCTAAACGAGCTTCCCTACAACTCAACGGGCCAAACGCAGATCTATAATTCGGGTTCTCTAGGTTTTTCTCCATCACTGGATTGTAAAAAAAGCTGAGAGTTGAATGAACCTAGCTGCATACCTCCCAGGTGAGCGAGAGAAGCTGTTCCCTTCCAGTATGTTATCTTGGCTTTTGAATGGGACCTTCCCCCCCACCCCTCGAGGGAAACCCTTACGCTTTTGTAAAATCGTAATGGTAGTGATGACTTCTTTCAGCGCCTAAGCACTCAGTGCTGTAAGCATTTCACGCATATCAGTCAGTGACTGTCAGGAAGAAATAGTTGTTTCCACTCTGAATTCTCTCCCCTGGTTGTGATTTGCCATGGGAAGAGAAAAGGTAACTTCGGTTTCCTTACTGTTACCATGTTCAAAACCACGTTTTTCCTTGGCTGAGATCACTTTTATAAAAACTGTGGTTAGCAAATATTGGTTGAAAGTTTTCTACGCACCTGCTTGTGTTAACCTAACTGGTGGGAATGCACAACAACAATTTGGAGTAGCCCTGGGACTCCCCGAGTGTAGACGAAGCCCACGCACTCTCTTCCCACCAAGAAGTTCCATCTTCAGAGGGCAGTTACGCACTCTGTTTTCTCCAGGATTTCCAAAGCTTATTCAAATACACAGGCATCGTACAATCCAGTCAGTTAACAGAAAGTCAAATGCCAGGCTCTTCTGGTGTGAATGATGGCTTTTCCAACAACGAGTGGTCCACACTGCTGGGGCGCCTGGATGGCCCAGTCGGTTAAGGGTCCGACTTCAGCTCAGGCCATGATCTCACGGTTCGTGGGTAGGAGCCCGGCTGACAGCTCAGAGCCTGCTTCAGATTCTGTCCACCCCCCCCCCTGCACCTCCCCCACTTGTGCACACGCTCTCTCCCTCAAGAATAAGTAAACATTAAACAAAAAACCAAGTGGTCCACACAGACTGATTTTATGGATTCTAGTGTACTTTCTTGCCCCATCCGTTGGGAAGGAAAACGCAAAGTGTAGGCTCAATTAATGTCAGGGATTCAAAATTATTTTCCTGAGGATAACTGATAGCTAATCTTGTTCCTCATCAGTCCATTTATCATCGATGGAAGTGGGGAACGTTTCAGATAGCTTGGCCCATGGAACACACCTCTGAGTCTGATTCTGTCGTGTGTATCTTGTTGAGGAGGGGCTGACGAGGGGGTCGTGGAAGAATGAGCCCCGAACCCCTGGATTAGGATGCACAGCCCCTCCACAGTCAAATGGCACATTGGCCACGGTAGCCCTTCCCCGCCATGGCCACAAGGCTACGGTTTTTTTCCCTCTCCATTACAGCCTCTGGGGTTGTCTTTCCTGCCCTTTTTCGTGGTGAAAACAGACAGTAACTCTTGTTCTGAAGCTCACTTAAAATGTTTTTATGGACGTGTGAAATATACATAGTCCCAGACATCTATGCGCACGCGCGCGCGCGCGCGCACACACACACACACACACACACACACACACTGCACACATTCGCACACGATTCTAAGTGGGAAGAAATTTAGACAACCTTTGTGTTTAGTAAGGACAAGGGAAATTCTGGTGATTTTATTGGTTCTTAGAAACCCGAAATTCACTTGCAGAACAGGTGTCCGGTTACATGCTAGGGGAAGGAGTAGTCAGGGACTTAGGCTCCCGTGAGACAGTCCTGAGTCTGAATCCCTCCTCCACTACTGACTTGCTGTCTGGCTTGGCCCAGGTTACTTACGCCTCCCTCTCTCGCTCCCCTCTCCCCGCTGGCTCCCCGTATGGACCTGTCTCAGGGTTACTGGGACAGTTAAGATATGTATGGAGCCTATACAACAACATTTGGCACAGGAATATTGAGAAGAAAAGATTTCCTCTGTTTCTCACAAAAACAGTTCCCCAAAATTGCCTGAATTCTCCACTTAGCAGGTGTAGCTACGGGCTGGTTGTGTCTGATGCAACACGATTTGTGTCATCGATTTCTTGCAGAGGTGTCTGTCATACTGTTACTAAAGTTCTTACTCAGTGAGGATAAGTCCACATTCCTAAAGCTACCTTTGTTTCTCCCCACCCCCCTCACGCCGAGCGGAACCGTGACCGAAATGGCACAGTGAGCTGCGGCCTGGGGAGGCGGGCCAGCCTTCACGGCTTCGGGGTGCCTAACTGTCACAGAAGACCCTTAACCATACACACAGTCTAACATCTGGGGCCACGGCATGCCTCCAAGAGGCGGCAAATCTTCTGAAACTTATTTTTGCCGTTTATAAAGGCTTTTCGAGACAAATGCAGAAAGTACAGGTGCTGTAGGTATTTCACGGCCTCCTATACAGTGAGAGGGGAGGTACTCCACTTGAGCTATATCGGCAATGCCACAGAGCGCGAGAGCTCTGCTTTGTCTTGAAGGGCCGGGATCCTGTCGTTTTCTCATTTGGTGCGTGGCTTTTGTGTGAAGTCACGTCTCCCCCCTCCCCTTTTCTTCCTTTAAATATTTTATGGGCAGTGAGCTTATAATATGTACTATCACGGCTGTTCCCTCAGGGGTCAGGACAGGCTTAATAATGAGATACAGGAGAGTGACTCTGTAAAGCCCACTTCAGGTTAAAAATGGCATGTTTTATTGAATCTCATGTTAAAGGTGGTTAACTCATCAATCGGTGATGGCTGGGGTTAGACAAGTTTCTACACGAGTTCTGACTCTGTGCGGGAACCCAGTGTCTCTCTCCCCCAGGCCCTCCAGCTCCCAGACTCGGCCTGTGTTAAACATTGGCAGCTGCAACTCAGAAGCTCCCTGTGACTCATCACAGGACCAGGGCAGAGAAGTTTGGAGAAATCACGCCAGACTTCGGATATAATGGGAGCTCTAGAGATTGCGGCCCACGAATGCTAGTGCGCTCTGGCCCAGCCCATCTCTGCCACTGTGACATGGCAGGACCCTGTACGTGCAGGGACCCCCCCCCCCCACCCTCTGCGGACTTGGCGTAATGGCTTTGCTCCAACGTTGTGTCCTCATTATCATTTTCATGAGCCACATCTGGGCACTCCTGTGATGATCTGAAGGTCAGCACATTCAGGAGTGAGGATCGTCGGGCCCTATCAAGAGATCTGCAATTCCGAAGACCGGGGGTTGGGAAACCCAGTTCTGGGGCCCTTTGTGTATGTGGGGGGATGAGAGGAGGGAGGGCCACGTGCTGCTCCCTCGTTAGGATGTGGGATAAAGGGGGAGGCTTTAGATCACAAGGCTGGCGTGCCCCAACGCCGACCCACAGCTTCCCAGGAGAGTTGCAGGTGTGGGATAGCAGCTGTCCCTGAGTCAGAGGGGAGCCGGCTCTGGGTTGCTGTTGATGCCATTGCTCAGATCGGGCATGAGATTCAGTCCTGAACCTCAAGAGGCTCCAACTCCCTGGAAGCCTGATCAGGTCCCCAAGAAATGGCCCCTGAACCGCAGTAACTGTCTTCTTCTCTGGGAGTCTCCACCTTCCGTAAGTGGGATGGAACGCTAAATCCGCAGGTGGAACCGAAATTAACCAGTCCTCTCCCCCACCCCTGCCAGGAGGGAAGGAGCTCTTAAAATTTCCCCTTTTGTTGGAATTCATTTGTTTTTAAACAAACAGGGCTAGATAGAGACCGAGAAGTTGACCCGCACCTTGATGTGTCACTTGAGGCAAAATGTTGTTCTACAATAAAATGAAAAATTCATGTGCAAAGAAGTCTTCAAGGAAATAGATTTGGAAGTCTTTCTTCATAGAAATGCAAACTTGATGAAATATGTTAAGTCACATTCACTGCCGTGAACAGGATCCATTTCCAAAACGATTGATCTTGGCATTTCCCTGGGACAAGCGCTCTGCCAACAGGGAGCCCTGTCGTTAGGTTTGCTCCAAGGACAGCTGGCTTGAACACCAATAATAGACTCACTACTCCTGTTTCCCTCATGCCTGGGGAAAACCACCCTGTGGATGTCACAGGCTGGTGTTTATGACATTCGTGGACTCCTCCAACAGTGTAGACATATCATGACAGTACAGACCAACTCAAGACTTTTTCAGACACAGCTGACCCTGGATGCTTAGGGAGATGCGGATTCAACTTCATTAGTGCAAATGAAGACTCCTTGCAAAAATTCTTGAAGATCACCCTCCCCTAGGGAACTAGCCTCAGCCTTAACTCTGAGATGGCCTTGCGACAGGTGAGGTGTTAGGAAACTGGAAGAGGGACTGCCAGGTTCCCCGGCCCTTCCTCTGGTCTGCTGCTGTCACCTGGGACCTCCAGGTACAGACACAGCACGGGCTCCCCGCCCCATCCACCCATCCAGCTCTGGGGGCGGTCCAGCCAGCTTCCCCAGAGTCTAGAGCTAAAAGCAGCAGTTCGGACACCCTGGAGTTCATCTCTAGTTTTCGTGGAGGCGGTCAGGATGTGGTTGTTGCTGGCCACCCATCCGGCTCCCAGTTTTAATTCAAGCTTGACTAGATTTGCGTTGTTTTCATCTTGAAATTCTCCAGTCTATGAGCACGTCCCTCACTATCAGTCTCGTGCTTTAGGTATTCCGTATTTGGTGAATGATCGTCAGTGACTTCTCTTGCTTCCTGTCTCGGTGAGAAGGTCGTCACATCATTCTTCAGTAGCACATGGCCTCTTCCTTACTCTGTGCCTTGGAACGTGTCCTCTACTCTGAAATGTCCTTCCCTCAGGCCCTGGTTAGCGTTAGGATTCCTTCAGGATTGAACTCAAACACCGCTCCAGCTGAGACGCCTTCTCCGGCTTGCCCTCCCTTCGTCTGTACTGGCCACCTCTCGGTCCTCATGCTGCGTGTCTCAGCACGGCACATGGCACCGGCGTGTCCCTCGCAACTGTCCTATTACAAGCTCCACTGGGACCAGACTCTTGCATTGTGTGTTCCTAGCGTGTAACTAATAGGGCATCTGGAAAACACAGACATAGGTGAATGAATGCATATGGTCCTGGTCATACTGGGTCAAATCTTTGAAAGCATTTCCTATTACAGGAAAGGAATCCCTTTATTACACCTTGAAACTCAACACTGGAATGCCTTCTCCTTTCCAGTAATTTCCCCGTTCCACTCAACAAACCTCCCCAAGTTCTTAAGAATCATGAGATTTTGAGGCAGTAAAACAACATTATGAGAACAACAACTACAAACCTTTTTTTTGTTTGTCTTCCTTGACATTTACGTCCCATATCTGATCAGAAATTTGTAACTCAAACGAACTGTTCGTGATGATGAGCCATTCTTAACACAGGACTGATGGAACACCTCTCTCCCCGAAGGTCACAGTGCTGTGCACACATGATCTGAGCAGTCCAGAATACACACGAAGGAGGGCGACCACCCGCTCAGAATTTGCCGTGCTCTGACCATCCAACTACGTGAAGTTGACTTTTTGCCTCTCTGGGCCCTGGAAAGACCAGAACCGAGTTCAGGTCTGCAGTGGCAGTAGCTGTGTTCTGACCGCCACTGTTACATTCCAGAACCTTCTGGGTAGTGTCAGGTCAGAAACGGAGCTAATTCAGCAGCGGCAGGAAAGCAAGAGTCAGGTCTTAGAGTAATGCCTGTCATAAAGCTACACGAAGTGGCCTGGTGGGAGGGGGGTGGGGGGGTGGGCGCAGACTTGACAGGCTATTACAGCGGCTTCGGTGGGCAGGGCCTGTAGTCCTTCATCGTAGGCTCGTAAGTCCAGGCCCCAGGTTGGGCATTTTGTGGAGAAGCAGCGTGATCTGGGGGAATCGGCTCTGGATTAAGAAGAGAGAGCTTAGGTTGTTTGATCGCAAAAATTGTGTGTGTCCTTAGTGAAGTCCTTATTCCCTTCAGACCGATAAATGGAGAGCATTGGACTGAATGCTCCCTGGGCCTCTTACCGCCTTGGAGTAGAAGGCTTTCTTGCAGAATGAAAGCTTCCAGAACTCCCGCACTTCAGAGGTCGGTCTCACCGCCTGCAGCGCTCCGTCTGGGCTCCTGTTCTCAGGTTGACCACCGTTTATTCTTCTTCATACGTGTCCGTACCAAACACCGTGATGGATCGTAAGCTCGCTGCGGGCAGAAGGCTATTCGTTCGCGTTTGTGTCCGTACGTGGTGTCGGCACACATCCCCCTCTCCTTGCCTTGACCTGTGACTCTCCTCTGAATCTTCTCTGCACTTTCGCCTGCACGTCTTTGCGGTCTGGGGAAGACGGACTCCACCTCCCCACCTCTGGCCCTGACTCCACGGAGCTTTTTATATTCCCACCCACCCTGGTGGCTCATCTTGAGAAAGCCACGTGCATTTCTCCTGTCTCCTGCCGCTGTCCCCCCTGTCACGCCCCCGCCACCCACAGTGTGGCATTCTGGCCCCACCGCCCCACAAAAACTGCTTTGGAGAAGTTTCCAGAATATCTTATTGTTGAATCCAGAAGGATCCTGGGGCGTTTTCATCGTCGCGGCTAGAAGTGCCTTGTTCTTCAAGCTCTCCCATGAGGCCCTGCCTCTGACCGCCCTCTGCCCTGTCCCTCTTAGATTCCTCTTTCTTGCTATTCTCTGTGGTGCTCTCCTGGGCTCTTGGCTCTTTCCACTTACATCCCCTCCTGGACAGTTCCATGCATGCCTGTGGCTCCCGCTGCGGGGGGCGCCCCCCAGAGCTGTCGCTGCAGCCTGAAAACCACTCCCGCAACTGCTCTCCAGCCCCAGTCACGTTGAGTGGGGCGTATCCAGACCTGGGCTCATCAGTCTCCCCGCAAATTGCTTTCTCGTGTTTCTTCTACTGGGGCCCTGGTCCCACAATGGTGGTCTCTCCCCCTCACCCCCACAACCAGCCAGTTGCCTCTGAGGTTTAGGCCTTCGGCAGTTTCACACGGACGCTTGCAGTAGCCTCTTAGCTGTCTCCCTCCATATCCCTCTTGTATAATCCATCCACCACATTGTAGCCAGAAAGGACTTTTCTAGAATTCAGATTTGACCTTGTGGCCCTTGCTACTCGAATCTTCTGTGCCTGACTTGACTGTTAGACACAACATCTGTTCCTTAGCGTGCAGGATCATCTGAGACCCAGGCGCCCACTGCGTCCGCAGCTCCCCTGGTGTCCTCCCCCCCCCCCCCCCCCCACGTGCGCTGGCCTCCTTGTCAGGGACAGGTGTGCTCCTTCTCACCACTGGGCCTGGCCCAGGACACTCTGTCGTTCGGATACCATTTCTCCCTGTCCTGCCAGCAAGTCCAGCTTGGCCTTTAGGACTCGAACCACTTGCCCCCTTTGCTAAGAAGCCTTCGCCTTGCTGCCCGGGCAGAAGGAGGTGCCTGCTCCGCCCAGGTCCTGCCGCACCCTGTCCTCGTGTCTGCCATGGCACTTGACGTGCTCGAGGGGCTGTTTACAGGTCAGCCCACCCCCCCATACATAGTGAGCCCCCGAAGCGTCAGAGCTTCTTCACTTGGCCTTGTTCCCCAGCTCTCCGCCCAGAGCCTGGCACACATTGGGAGCTTCACATGCCGCTCAGGGACTCGGCCCGTCTTCCCCAGGCATCACCTGTGGGGGAGAGCCCACACTCCTAGCCCAGACCGGGGCTTTGCACCGTTCACTTCTGCCTGCTTTTTGAGGGACGTGTTCCAGGCTTTTCCAAAAAGACCGGTCTACTTCCTGACCCCCGAACATCCCGCTCTCTTCCTAGTCTCTCCTTCACAAATTGAATATGTTAATGGAGTGGAGACCCGAGTAGACCCCACACGTCAGGGTCTACGTTCAGGGAGTAAGAGCGCCTTGCCTTTTAGAATAAACGGAGCAGCTCTGCATTATGTAGCCTCTTGTCCCCTGATAGCACTCCCTCATCCCTCTTGTGAAGACCCTGGCAGGCGTCAGCTGCACGTGGGCCAGCCTGCCTGATGATAATTGCCCGTCATTTAAGGGCCAGAGCCAAGTACCATTCCCCTCTCCTTTAAATTAGATAAAACCCAGGGCTGTGGCTTGCAAGTGATGGAAGTCCACTGGGCGAGTTAAAGGTTCAGAGAGAACGGGACCCATTATAATGAGAGCATTTGCACGGCCAGTGATTCCATCGACACTGTGGCTCCGAGGTTCCTTGGGGTATGCTGAAATACGAAGCCAGAGGACCTTTGAAAGTGGTTGGAGGAATTTATTTTAATTGGAAATGGTGGTAGCGTTCTTGCGCTTGGAGTGAACTCTACGGACCACGCACGGGGGTGAGACGGGCTTTGTGTAAAGAGCCACAGAGGAGCTCAGGACCTTGGCCCCACTCTGTCTCGGGTTCCTTCCGCTCCTGCACGCCTACAGAGGGGACGGGATCGTGAGGTCCGTGCCTCCCGCCCTCCCTCCCCAGTTCCCTTCTCCTCCTTCCTTTCCTGGGTCCGCATTCCTATTTCATACTCTGTGTTTAATAAAAATTACATAATGGTGCCTAAGTCAATCTAGATGAGAGGCCTTCAAATGACGATGAGATCTAGGGTAAATCCATCAGAATGGCCCCAAGAAAAACGAAGACAGTCTTGTGTTTAGATTTGTAAGAGTTACAAAGTAACTATAGATCATTTTTCTCCGCAGGTCCCGTGCCCTCTTAACTAAGCCCTTCACGTGCGTTTCCTTATTTCATACTCACGGTTCACAGATAAGGAAACTGAGGCTCAGAGAAGTTGAGACACTTGCCCAAGATCAGTGGCGATGATGACTGGCAGAGCGAGAATTACCTATAAGATACAGGCAGAAACTCTTTACCGAGTGGCAAAACCAGGTGTAAACTCCAGTCTGACTGCAAAGCCCAACCTTTTAAATACTGTGCCTCGATGCCCGGTGACTCCAAAGAATCCTGTTCCTGAATGTAACTGCAGGCTTGCCTCCTAACGGCGCTGCTGTTCATGGAGAGAGCCTGTTTTTGGTTCTGTGTCCTCATGACAGTATCCGTGCTCAAGTTGAACAGCGTGGGATTTCTGAGGCCGTTCATACACTTGTTCAATCTGCCTTTACTTTCTCACTTTTGTATTTTTAGATGCATCATCCCATTCAGATGAAACCTGCCGATAGTGAAAAGTCAAACGGTAGGTGGTGACCAACTGTCTCATTTAATACTGTCTGTTTCTTTCAATTAAGAAGTCAGGTGGGGGAGGGAGGCGGCGGCCCCACTTGCTTCGGCTCTGGGGGAGGAGGGGAGAGCTGCTGCAGGGAACTTGCCCTGCGGGTGTCTTAGCTGGAGCACCGCGGGAGCCGCTCCCCTGCCTCAGTTCACCTCTGGTGTCAAGATCTGTGAAGACGTTACAAGAAGTGGTTTTTGGGGTCCCTCCGTTTGAGGCTTGCTCCCTGTGGTGGCTCTGTGGCCTTTGCATCTTGTTGATCTCCTGGCACAGAGCAACCCAGGACACCCGATGGGGAGGAGGGACCTCACAGTGTGCGGAGCAGATGAGCTGGAAAGGGCTCACCCGCTGTGGATCGGGCCGGCTGTCTCTTTTCTCCCTCTGGCGTGTTCCTCAATGGCACTCTTTTCTCTCAGTTGTACCGATGCATTTGCATCCGAATTCATTCAGAATTCAGTGGGCTGATTAAATAAACGGATGCTCAGTACTAAAATATGCATGTGATGAGGTCCGGGAAGTAATTGAGATTTAGCTCTCCGACACAGGGGAGGGCTGATAGCCACATTGCGATCTCATAAGTTTCTGCTTCCGTTTACACCCGCCTCTGTCCCAGTTTTGTTCTTTGACTTTCCTGAAGTGCATGTTGAAGGAACCCTCTACCTTCTCAGACCTGGGCGCGGCTCCGCCCCACAAGACTGATACAATCAGCACTGTTTGCCTCCAGGAGCAGGTCTGCACCTCATTAATTAGTAATCAGGGCAGAAGCCCTGCGCTTGGAGAGCGGCATATCTGCAAATGTAAATGATGATTGGGGTCTAAGGCTCTCCGCAAGGTACTCAGGGTTTTTTTTTGTTTTTTGGGTTTTTTTTTTTGTTTTGTTTTGTTTTGTTTTTGGCTGATTGTAGTGCATCCCATTTTCTGGCTTCTTCACAGACGAGGTAGGAAGTTTTGAAGAAAAGGCCAGGTGGGAGCGTGGCGTTAGTAGCACCCAGTTTGTCTGTAAGGGAGTAGGCTTCTGCGCCCTGCCCACTGCCTTCTCACCTGCCGCACCCCTGCCCTAGGGTCTCTTCCCATCCCCTACCCCTACTACCTTAACCACGAACACATCCAGCGTCAGAGGGTCTGAAGTCCCCCGGGACCTCGGGCAGGTCTCTTGGGTCCTTTATTCAGCAGTTACTCTTTGGTGACCGCTGTGCACCAGGCGCATTGCCAGGGGCTGGGGCTGCCGCAGTGAATCTGAAGACGACTACGGCTACACGGAGACACTGACCTGACCCTTGGAACTTCCCGACCTTCAGTCTACTGATCCGGTGGTCACTTAAAGACTGAACTTTAATCTCCTCGTTCATGAAATGGGAATAAATGTAGCCGCCTCGTGTAGGTTGGCTTTTTTTTTTTTTTAGATTCATATAGGATCTTCATAACAATGCTTTGCAAAGGATAGAGCACCACTTCTGTAAAATGCAGATTATCGTTATGACCCAGATTTTTCCACGGCCTCAGAGAGCTCTGCACTGAGAGTGTCTACAGGAAGAAGGCCAGGTACCCATGCCGGTTCCTGAGCCTTTTTGCTCCAGAAGTACCCACTTACAGTCTGGTCTGTTCTATTCCTCGTGGAGAGAGGACTCATGTATTTGGGATGGACGCTGCCCGTGAAGGTCATCTTGGAGCTTCTGGCCACCAAGAGATGCTCTCTTTCCTTTGGACTCCTAATTTCCTCAACTGTGTCAGGACAAGGGCCACGGAGGAACGTTTGTCTTATTTCTGAACCTTAAGTCGCGGTTGTTAAAACAAGATGAATTGGAGAATTGAACTGGAAATACTTGACCTGAAATACCCAAGTAGTGGGACCATGAAGGGGTTTCTTCTTTAGCATTTGCTGCTGTGTGGGCACAGACCTGACTTAGAGAACCCATCCTGTAGGCTGGCCACCTGGAGGTCTCCAGAGTGTTGGTCGCCCTTGTTTCCAGTGGCAGATCTGGACACTGAGGGTGATCTTTGCTCTGGGTCTAGAACCGCAGCAACAGAGTGGATGTGCCATTGGCGAGCCCAGCAGGGCACGATCTCAGGTGCCAAGCAGGATTAGACACCGTTTTACTAAGATGAGAGCATCCCTAAAAATGCCATTGTCCAAGAAGCAACTCAGGGTGGCAGTTAAAAGCTCTCTGGGGGAGTCCAGACTTGACCCCTGACCCTGCATACATTAGCTGTGTCCGTGGGCATGTCCCGTGACCTCAGCTGTCCCCCGTATCTCCAGCTGTAAGAGGAGGCTACCGTGGTCTGCAGTCTGAACACTTCCTGTATGGCCCACCTTACAGGGTTGTTCAAGGAGCACATAAGTTAACATCTACAAAGAACTTAGCATAATACCTGCCAAGGTATTCACTCTGTCGTCGGCGCATTTGTGGCCTCCCGAGGCAGCCGGTTTAGTGCGTTCTGAGCAGCAGAGGCCGGCACTTCCAGCCTTGGGTTTTCATACCAAAGCACAGATCTGTATACACAAGGGAAAATTCACTCCCACATACCTTCTCGTTGGGCCAGCTCCTCCTTTGCTTTGTAGATTGACCTTCATTTTCTGAGTTCTCAGGAAAAAAAAAAAAAAAAAGCCAAAAAATATAAGTGGACTGAAGCAGCTCCTTTTAAATCATGTGTCTTTATGGAGGTGCAAAGTCTGTGCCTCACCTTGCATAGACTGAACCGGCTTCAGGGTTCTCCTTGGACCTGATTGAGGAGTCAGGAGAAATGTATCATTTTCGAAAACAAGTGATAAAAGCCACAAGCCCTTTCTGATTGCACATGGCAGTTTTGACAGGTAAGCATAGTTTCCAAAGCTCCTAGAGCACAAAGATTTCTTTGGCTCAGATGCTCTCAGTAGTTGTGAAAGAAGAATAACGAGGTCTAATTGCACCTTTATTGAGTTTGCTGACATTTATGGATTGCACAAAGGACTCATCACAGTTAGACAGTTACCGTCTTCATTATCAGTATGTTCGGCTTTCGGAAACTTTGTATTTGCTCAGCAAGAAAGGGCTGCTAATCACAGATTAATTAGTGATGGACAGATGAATTCCGGAAAGCAATCGCTCTTTGAAGCCTTTGTCCATCTAGAGATTCTGACAAAGGGAACTGCCATGGTGAGCCCAGAAATGTTAGGCTGCTCATAGATCTGCCCTGCCCTTCGGTATTTTGCCGAACGAACGGGCTCTCCAAATCTCCAGGCTTCCTATAGCCTGCCCTCTTAATTGGCTCTGATTTAAGCTGCAGCCTCTAGCACATTTCTGCAAACTCACAGCATTATACTTCTGCCCTGGTGTTTCTAACTGTGCCAGGTGTCAAAAAAAAAAAAAAAAAAAAATCCATTCCGGATCAGCAGTAAAATATTGGGGCCTTTAAGAAGAACACACACATTGAATAAATACCCAGATTTCCACAGAATCCAAGTCGTCTTGTTTTTCCATTGCATCCGGTTGAGTCATGGCAGGCGAGGAGGCTTGAGGAGGTGCGGGTTCCAGGTCACAGCTTACCCTGGCACCAACACAGTTACAGTCTTTCATTCTGTCTACCTTGAGAGGGCTGCTTTTCCGGCTCTCTTTGCGAGGCAGAAAAAGGTACCAGCTGCGCACAAGTCAAAAGTAAGTGCAGTTGCGAGATCTGCAGTTTGTCTAGCTCTAAGTGCTAAGAAAAGCGTAGAGGTTGCCTTTGGTTCTGTGCTGGGGGTCTCAGCGACCAACCAGCGTTCACTCTTCGGTCATGCTCCTGGTTGAGAGGGGTTTGTTTTGTTTTGTTTCTTTCTTTTTTCACTCTGTGGACAGAGCATAAATTTATTCTGCTTTAACCTTAACTCCAACCTCCCAACTTGTCAGGGGTCCTTAAACCTCACATCCAGAAACGCCACGTCAGCCCTTTCTCTTTTCTCAAGGCCTCCGAAAACCCCTGGTGTCCCTGTGTCAAGTTCAGGGCTCGCAGGGTCAAGATCACTAAATGTTGTCTGGGAGGTGCAGGCCTGCAAGCCTCCAGTGAAAATGGGATTCACAGGGTGTTCCCATCCGGTCACTTTGTGACTCACTGGAAGAGGAAGAAATAATTTTGAAATTCAAAGCAGAGAGACTCACGGATTTGGAGGCAGTAATTAAATGCCATATGTTAGCACTAACACATTGAAAAGTTGTTAATTAATTCAGGCCGCCCTGAATCCAGGTGTGACTTTGACAGATTATACACCGGGGTGTTAGCGCAGACTTACAATTAGGGATTTTTTTTTTAATGAAAGTTTCTATTCCCTAAACTGAAAAATCCCCCCTTAAAAACTTAAAATGTTAACCCTCTCTCCTACCACCGGAGGAGAACTTGCAACGGTCGCCGGTATGGAACACCTTTTCGGCTCTGTGGTTGTTAGCGATGGCACTTACCCCACACCTGCACAGAGTTCTCTACACAAAGTATCCGCCTTTACTCATTCATGGGTTATCCTGAAGGAAAGTAGACTTTCCTCCTGGAAGGCAGAGACCTTTCCTTTTCATTCTTTTTTTTTTTTTTTTTTTTTTTAAATTTCCGTAAGGCACTTAATACTATAAACACAGTAGGTATATTTCATGAGTCTGCATTCCCGGGGATAGAACACAGACACTGCCGGAGTACTGACGAAAAGCCCCACCAAGAAATTCATCAGAAATTGATGCAAAATGTTAAGTGAAATGGCAAGATAATTATGTTTATGTAAAATGGTGACAAAGCTGTTTAGGGGTCCTCCGAGTGGGAATCCCAAGAATGAGTCTTACAAATAAATTTCCACTGGGAAAACTTGAAGGAGGTTAAAGCTGGCACTGGGTAGTTATCCCCGTTCGCCACTAAAGCACGGGGAGCCCTCTGCTAAAAACCACAGAGGACTTCCGCTAACACGACTGCGAACATCCGGTTTCTCTGACGCGGCGCATGCGCAGGAGGAAATCCGCTTTTTGGAAAGCCTGTGGATCGTGTAGGTTTCCACTTTATTTCCTCAGCGGCTGCTTGTTAGTGGAGAAAGAGTTCGCCTCCGTCACCCTGCCCAGATTTGGCCCGTCGTGATGCCCGGGAAGCCGGGGCTTGTTTACTGGTGATTTCCAGCAGTTCGTACTCTTCATCTTGGGTTAAAAATTATTTTTTAGCTTAGTCACGAGCTGCCCATTTAGTCTGCTCCGGCATCACCCCGAAGCTCAAAACCGGCAACATGCTTCAGCTGCATACCACCGTGATAGGTTTACCAGTGAAACCAGGGACTCACTGGGGATTTGTCATTGGCTTTTGTTGGAAAGAACTAAAGCTGGATTCTTCAGGATAAGAAGAAATTCAACAGGATTTGTTTTTTGAGTTTGTTTTTTGTTTTTTAACTCTCAAGAAGCTATCAGCCATAGCTTCCTCAAGTAGGAGTCCTAGAGATGGGGTGGGGGGGGGGTTAAGGCTTCGACTGGAAGTTTCCCACTGCCTGCTCTGCTAGGCTTCAGTCCGGTCCTGCCCATCGCGGGGATGCCTCGTTCCCTTGGGGCCACCGTGTACTCCTGGTCACCCTGGTGTTGGTGAGCACGGATGCTTAACTCACTTGCACCGCTTCCCAGTCCCGCACTGGTGGCTCACCTGCTCCGACGGGAGAGAGAAGAGCTTCGGAGGCGTGAAATCGTTCATCTGCAGGAGGGAAGTCAGTGACGCCATTGCCCACGTCCAGCTTGCTGAGGCTCAACGCAGGCAGCGGCCGTGGACCGGGTTTTCCTTCCCTCATACCTTGAGCCACCCTGCAGAAGCCGCCGGAATCGCTGCCCCCATCCTTCCGCCAGGCTCTCCCCAAGCTCTTTAAAGTCCGCCTTAAATGCCACGTTCTCCGCCCGTCAAACCTTTCTCGAGCTCTTGGCGCATGCTGCGCCGCTCACAGTCCTGTGGCATCGTGGTCTCCGCTGGCGTCCCTCGGAGCCCTTGTTTTCCTGCCGGGTCTCAGGAGCTGCCAAGTGCAGAGGGTGGCTGGCAGGTGGGATCCTGGGCTCTGGCGTTGTCCTGCCCCAAGCCTGCAGCTGGGCCGCCTTCTCTCCGTTACTGAGGAGAGACAGCGAGGAAAGAGAAGACTTTAAACCTCATTCTGTGGGTGACAAGACTGAGGTCCACAGAAGTCCACTCGCTCACTCCCCAAGGTCACACATCAGCGTGACGGCAGCGCTGGGACCAGGCAAGTCTCCCGCCCCCGCCCCACGCTCCTCTGGAGGCCACCTCACCGTCCTCTGCTCTCGTAGGGAAGGGCTGGGAGTAGGGCATCAGGTGCGGCCCCGGGCAAGTTCCTTCACTGCCCCGCTTCAGAGCCAACGAGAACCGCGTCTTTCGTGTCTTCCTTCCGGTCTGGGGCTCTGTGGGGAGAGCATTTAGCTGCCTCACTGAGGCCCCTCGGAGCTGCTCCATCCAATATGGTGTCACATGTGGCTTTTTAAAATTAGATTAAAATTAAGTCACAGTAACAGTTGAGTTCCTCAGTCACACTAGCCAGGTTCCAGGTGCCCACATGGCTTTAGCTACTGCAGCGGGCATCCGAGACGGAGCGGTTCCCTTCCTGGCGGGTCCTCCCAGGCCGTCTGCTCCAGAGCAAACCTCCCTGTGTCATGATGCCCCAGCATCACCAGCGGCTCTCTCCCAGCTCCCCGGGGGCCCGGGCCGGCTTGACTCAGGCACCAAAAGCACCTGGCCCTGGAAATTCTATAACACAGTCTTGTCGGTTAAGTGGAAATGAGACACTGACTCTCCAGGGAAAGAATAACCGAGAGATAAAAGCCAGTTAGATGGCAGTGATGAGGTTATGGTACAGCTACGACAGCAAGGGTTCCTACACAGGGATGGATGGCAGGGCCCCTCCCGAAGCCAGGACTGCCTCTCAGGTGCTGGTGCAGCTGGCTGTCCTTCCTTTAAATTTCAAGAAATGGGTTAAAATGCGACATGGGAAATGAAACTCCCCATGGGCATGTAGGGTGGGTTTTCTGTTTTGTTTTGTTTTGTTTTCATTGTCAAATGGAGGCAGGGGAAGGTTTGGTTTTGTTTTTTGTTTTTTGTCTTTTCTCTTTCCTAAAGAGGACTGCAAACACTGTCCTGAAATCAGTTATAAGTGTGCCTTTGAGGCTAAACGTAGGCCAGTTATCCTGAGCACAAGCTTGTAGATTTTGAGGAAAATCTCCCAGGTCATCAGAGGTAAACCTTCCCTAGTCTGTACCTCCTGGCAGGTTCCAGGATGGAATTGGTTTCTTGTTGTCATGATACCCAAAATGTATTTTTGCTCATCAGGAGTCCTGCCTCTGGGTGTGTAGAACAGTATTATTCCCTCCTTGTTCTTTTTTGTTATGGGTTCCCGATGGGGTCATCCTGGTGCGATCCTCGGGTAGCCCCAGTCCCATTCTTTCCTTGGAATTGCCGTCCTCTTCACTTGCAAACCCTGTGTTGTCCTGCTTAGAGCTGCACAGCCAGTGCAACGGACAGACGGACAGACAGACGGCCATGGAAGGTCTTTACTGGCTCTCCAGAGAGATGAGCATCTCCCTTATCTCTTCTTACTGTCTGGATCCATGGATCCAAAGCTATTTGAAGTTGGGGGAGAAGGTTTTCCCCACTGAATGCTTTATTAAAAGTTCTGTTTCCTATCCCATTCCCTCTGTTCCTTTCTTTCCCTGACCTTTTTCTTTCTCTGCCATTCTTCAAGTTAAAAGAATATCTACAAAAAAAAAAAAAATGTTTTTAGCCTGTATTCTAAAGTATCTCTATGGAATGGTGGTATTTGAGCAACTCCATGGAGCTTGAACAAATTAGGGAAAACCGAGTTTCCAAACAGGGTTGGGAAGAGAGGACCTCACAGTGTTCCGTGTCCTCTGAAGATGTCATGTTGGTAAGAACAAGCCCCAGAAGGAGGCAGTGTTCAGGAAGGGAGAGTAGAAGCAGGACTGTGGGCCGGGGGGAGGGGGGGTGGAGAAGGGAAGGCAGCCTGGAAGTCGAAAGAGCTGGCCTTCGGCCCACGCTGGGTCTCACATGGCCGGGACCCGGTTTGATGTGGTTATGAAGCGTGATTACAAGAAACGGGATAAAATGGCCTTTGCTCATTCATTATTTTTATCTCCTAGCCGTGGAAGACCGAAAATTGTTCATAGGAATGGTTTCGAAGAAATGTAATGAGAATGATATCAGGGTGATGTTTTCTCCATTTGGCCAGATAGAAGAATGCCGGATTCTCCGGGGACCCGACGGGCTGAGTCGAGGTGAGTGTGCTGTCTGCAAAGTCTCTTCCCTCAAGTGCTAATTGGAAGTCTGTGTCACCATCAAGGTAGATGTAGCCACCGCACACAGCAAGAGGTCACCCTGTAATGCGTCCCGTGTGATCAAGTTGTCCAACCTGAACTTTTCACCGTAGTCGAAGTGATCACCTTGTATTTCTCAGGTCGACAAGGTCTCGATGCCAACTTATTAGCTCAGGCTGTCCCGGCCAGCCCGGAGGCCGACAGGCTGTCCTGTCGTTCACATCCCTTTCCATCTCACACTGAAGTAGATGTTGGCGGGTGAGGGAGAGATGGGGAGGAGGAGAGAGAATATCTGTTGTTTTCATCCGAGTCTCCAGCTTTCTGCCCATGCCCGAGAGAAATGGGGAGGGGACAGGCCGCTTGATGGCGATAGAAACCGAGGACAAACGTCAGTGGTCCCCCGTAGTGCAGAGCAGGTAGGGACTCAGAATAATAACTGGGCCTGTCCTGGGGTCTCAGGCTTTGATTTCAAAGAGCAGAACTCCTGGAGGCCTGAGCGCAGGAAGTCCATGAAGTGGCAGAGATGACGCGGTCCAGGAGATGGCAGGTTCCTCTTTGTCACCATGACGGAACCGGCCACTGTGGCTTCGAGCATTGAGGAAAACCAGTGTTTTTGCCAGCAGCCATCCACGGCAGCTGGAGCTAACTGTTTCTTTCCATGTTTGCCTCCCCTTGGACAGCGCCACACAGACCCTTCCCTCCACCGCTCGCAAGCGCTCCAGCATTCACCCTCATCTGACCGTGTTTCCCGAGACAGCCCAGGAGGCCTGAGTCAGAGTGTATCTGTAAAACATATCCTCCAGTTCTTCTAAGAGCTCCGTATGTTTGCAGACAAAGAGCATTTCATTCTCTTAATGTGCTTATCGATATAGTTTCCGTGGGGCTAATTAGAAACTTCTTTTCATTCCCGGTCTCAGGTTCTGGGACAGCACTGCCATCTCGAACCACATGCCGAAAGCAAAGGTTGGCCCTTGAGTCCCAGAGCGCTAATTTCCACCCATCTCCCTCATTTTAGCTAAGTTCAGCACCACGTGAGGAAGAACATTGGTTCCTTTGACTTAGAGACGTGACACTTCCCGGTGTCAGCTGCGGGAACCGCAGGCGCAGAGAACCGGAGTTTTCCGCCCACGTCCACCTGCAGAGCCCCACAAGGAGGTAGCCTAGGGGGACAGGAGGAGGAAGCCACGAGCCTGCGGTCCCTGTGCTTTCCTCCGAAGGTGGCTTGGGAATGACGGCCGGAGCGTTCCCTGATCGCTCCGAAGGTTGTCACTCGCCGCACGGAAAACGCGTGCCGCTCTGAAAGCTGAACAGGACCCGCACAGATGCGGTGCCCGGGGCCGAGCCATAGCACAGCACCCACGCTGTCGCCGGCGGCACCCACAGCCGCGCCCCGTGCCAGCGACCGCACAACCTCCGGTGCAAGGGGACGCGGGGGGACCTCGGTCCCGGGGCCCTCTGTGCCACCGCAGCACGTGGACTCCGTGAGAGCTTCCAGTCACGTCGGATCATCTGATTGTGCCGCAGTCGCGATAGATTCGTGCCCACTCAGGCGGGCCAGCCGGGGGGAGAGGCCCCGGGGAGCGGCGGTGCGGCTAGACAGAATAAAGTAGGGAGGCAACGCGAGATCGCATTTTCAGGGTCCTTTCCCGCTGCCCTTGTAGCAGTCAGAACCACCGTCCCCGCCTGTCCTTATTCACCGTCACACTTCCCTGTTGGCGGCTTTTCATGCACCCAGGCATGCAGCGCGGGGAAGGAACAGAAAGGCAGGCCCCTGAGGAAATCCCAGTGACATTTATAGTGGCTTAGAGGTCAGTGACCCCCGACGTCCAGTCCCAGGACTTCTGACATGAACTGTAACCAGAGTCAGTTCGTTTCCGTGTCTCCGCCCCTCAGTCTCCCCCTTTGCAGATGGCAGCAGTCACCACACGCGCCCCGCTCACCTCCTCGGGCGTCGCTAGCTCCCCGGTGTGGGAGATGTCCTGTCTAAGCGGACGATCCCCAGGGCCTAGCGACACCGTGACCGCTGCTCTCCCTCTGCCGGAGGGGGCGCGCTACGCACTCTCTCTGTCCGGCCAGTGCAGACCGTAATGAAGAGCGCTGTGCCTGCGGTGTGTAGAGCTCCTTCAGCATCGGGGAGGGATTTCTGCAGATAAGATTTTAAAGCAGCCCCAGCTTTCGCAGGAAAGAGCAGGACGCAGTACTCGACAAGAGCGCTTGGCTCATTTGATCTGCCGTGTGGTTGATGAGCCAGCATTGGACACCCAGAGCAGCTTGATTTCTGAGACAAGTTATGGGAGCAGCCTCGTCCGTATTTTATGCGGATGCCGGCCCGGTGTGAAGAGTCAGATGCTCCTCCCTGCCCTTTTTCTTCTTCTTCTCCTTCTTCTTCTTAACAGAAAAGTAATTTCTGGTGAACTGATGAGGATTCCCTGTGGCAAAAAGGAAAATACTCATTTATAACCGTTTGTTCTGAAATACAAAGGCAGACAGTGGTAGGTTTTTCAATTAGCGAGACCCGGGGACTCCTGGGTACAGGGGACTGCTCCTGAATCAGTGTATTTGTTAAAAGAACAATTCTCTTTCGTGCTACTATTTTGCTTTCATTAAAGAATTGCAGTTTTCAATCAAATATTAATAAGTGTCTCCCGTTAGTGGCTCTGCAGATAAAGGGGGCTCAGCGTTTCTGTTCTCAAGGCCTGTTGCCGGCTCGGCCACTGAAGGTGTAAATAAATACATAAATAAGTGAAAGGGAAAGCTTGGCTGCTCTGAAAAGCACTTTCTAATACTAAACCGAGTATTGAACTAGTCAGTAAAAAAGTTTTCGAATCAAACCATCCGATCATCAGGGAGAGGGACAGAAAAGTGGTTCACCTCTCTGGCTTTGCCTTTGCCCTTGCCCACTTCGGCTGCGGGAACGCAGACAAGAGAGGCAGTTAGTGAGTGGCGCTAGCTCCCCTGCGGGTGTCTCCTGTCATCTCTTCTCCGCTACTTCAGTAGTTTCTGCCCCTCCCCGCAGGCTATGAAGTAGAAGCTTCTCCGCCCCACTGATTCGGAGTGCGGGTAGCCAGGACCCACGGCTCTGCTATACTTAGAATCACCATCTTTTAAACAAAACTCCTCATCTCCATGTTGGCAAGAAGGGCTATTTACAGAGTCCCATCAGTGCTCCCCAGCGTCCAGATTTGTGCCATGTCCCCCCCCACCCACCCCCCCAAGGAATTGTCGTGACTGTCCACGGACCGCAGCCATCATCTGCCAGGCACACTGAGACCAGCACTCAGCAGATGTCAGGAGTCTGACTCTCCTGACACGGTATGCCCGCACCTAAGTGCGCATTTTCCCCTTTTGGGGGGCAGTGACCCGTTCTGCCATCTCTTCTAATTTGGAAAACCTGGTTTGGGCTGCTTTCAGGCCCCTTCACAACACTCTGATCCCTCTGCAGTGGCAGGCCAACCCCCAGGCTTGCCGTATGAACCTTGTTTGAGAAAGCGAGCAGGAGGCCACGGCGTCCATGCGTGGGAAGTCACATGGGATGTTTGCTCTCAGAAGCAAAGCTCACGTCATCCAAGCCAGTGCAGTTAGTTGTCAGCGTCCCCTTAGCATGTTGATTTCCTAAAATACACATGTTCTCACTTACCCATAATCCCACAGTCAGAATGGACTATTTGGGTACAGTCTACAGGGTTTTCTGCACCATGGCAACGATTATCTGTAACTCGGAGACAATGAAAGAGTTTATTTCATTTTTCTCTCCCATAAAGTATAGTCAAATCTTCACTGCCATTTAAGGTAACTTTCTGCTTGTTTAAGAATATTCCAGCTGTGTTTATGGTGTTCCAACATTCTCCTGCCAAAACCCTTGACAAATGAATTGGCAATATTTTCGGGGATGTTGGCGAGCACAGACTGGTTGTAGCCATTAAATCCTCATTTGTTTCTGTTATATCTGATCAGAATATTAGGATCGGGCTTTTGACTTTAAAAACATGTACACAGAGCAGACTCCGTTTTGATCACGACGTTGTAGGCTTGCCCACAACGTAGTATCTACACATATGTGGAAACTCGTATCAAATGCCCCTGGGTTATTAACTGCATTCTGTCATCTTATTCTGAATACAATCTTCAAATCTCAACTCAGGGGTGAAACTTTGTAAACTCTTAAGTCCTGCTCTGCCCTCAGCCTCGGGTGCCATAAACGAGTGATCTCTCCATGCCAATTTTAAATAAACTAACCCAACATCAGGGACAGTGCATTGGAGTGTTAGTTTTGATGCTCTCTTATTATACTGGTAACGTATGTTTTAATAAATCGTGCCACTGCTGAAAAGATACAGCAAGGAAAATTGGCTGCATTGAGAACTTTCTTTGGGAATTTATAAACAAGTTTTCCATAGGCTGAAAGCTCCTTCATGCTGCACAAGTTATTTTAAATTATGCTTCCCTCAGTTGAAACATAGCAGGCTGCTGCTTCCCTTGCAAAGAAGCAGCAGAAAAGCAGGAGGCCCTGGCATTGTATGTGCCTTAAAAGTGCCCGTTCTCTCTCTCTTTCTGCAGACCCAAGAATTCATCAAGTTCTCTCAAAATTCTCTTGCAGCTGAGAGAAAAGGTAGAACACCTGAGTGAAGACAGCTTTTCAGTTGAGATGACAAGTGTAATAGATGTGTTCCAGAATCTTCTCTGTGACAGGGCCACGTGATTTCCTTAGATCCTGTCTGTAGGAGGAAATTACTTGGAGAAACCTTTCCCCAGTCAATCATTTATCTGTTTTAGCAGCAAGAAGGCAAAACCTCACTGAACAGGGAGGAGTTCAGCTCCTTTCATTTCTGTTAGCAATCTGTGACATTCTGAAAGTGGAGAGCATAAATAATTGTAAGGTAAATTACAGGTTGGCCACATTTAAGGAGGGAATTTTTCTTTTCCTTCCCCCCCCCCCCCCCCCGGCTATTATGTTTTTGGAGAGGCTTTAAGACAATAATATACAGGCTATCTTACCTAACAACAACAAAAACCCTTCATTTCCTTGGTACCTGTGTCTTTTTCTCTGTTGTAGTGTTTCCTGCATTTTGGTCAGTAGCCAGAGAACTTACTACTGAGACAGTACATCCAGTAATCTAGAACAGAGGAGGGCTGGCCCTGTAAGGTCAGAGCAGTTAATTCTGTCAAGACCCAGTGGGCTCCATTGTACCCAAAATCTTGTTTTTCATAAAAAGGGGCCAGTTGACCTAAGTTACTTTTGTCCAGTGGAAGGCCAGTCCTTTGGCTTGTAGAAGAAGCTAGCAGCCAGTCTTGATGCAAGGAGCTTCTATGACCCTATATTCTTGAAAAGCCACGGATCTGAGGCCTAATCCTAAAGCCACGTAGAAAAGAAAAATTAAAATCCAGCCATAGGACTAATACAGCCTCCTGTTTTAACAGAAGCCACAAAGGTTCACAAGCTACCAAACCATGAAACATTCAGTCCTGAAGTTGTGGAACTTCATCCAGAATGGCATAGAGAGGGGAATTTTCGACATGTGCTCTCACTTTATAAACGACAGTAATTGTCTCTCCTAAGTAATTGAACACAGCACACGGTACCAAAGTTGACAGAGCCCCTGAGGAGACGGGTTCTCTCTTACTGCACCACTGCCAATAGAGTAAAAAGGTTAAAGAAGTCATCAGATTTGTCAGATCATTTTTCTGGATGCAGTAAGGGTTGTATAATTAGAAGCATCAGTCGAGCTTTTAATTGCAGGTTTCAGAAAGGAAAGAGCAATGGTTCGAGTTTATAGAGATGGAATTTTATCATTCTATTGCTAATCCTTCTGAGACCAGCTAATTGCTATTTCTTTCTCACTAAGTTACTTTAAAAAGTTCTACTTGTTCTGAAATTGTGGTAAATGCATCAACTGTGCCTTATTGATTTCTGTTGACATTTTACATGTGTTTTTTTTTTTTATGCATTCTTAACCTCCATTTGGAAACTGTCAGTTTGGCACATGTTCCTGGATAATAAGAGCAAACGAAGTGAATGACACAATCTCCATGACTGTTAAAGGCAGAGTTAGCCCAGGCTTCACACGATGTCCAGGATCTCTCCATTAGATTAATTGCATTTGCCCCCATTGTAGTCTCAAGAAATGGAAAAAGAAAATTCTTAGTGTTACTTCTTTCTGTTAATGATGTCGGTGATATTCACAATGTTCTTGAAAAAGGGTATTACTTTGAGGTGGATGGTAAATTTGGGGCTAATTGTAGAGCTGAGTTGGAATACAGAAGCCAAGTAGAGGTGGTATCCTATGTCCCACACTCTTACCCACGTCTTCTAGACGCCTTAGAGAAGGCTCCAGATAGCTTTACTGATGACAAGCTACAGCCAGTGGAGGTGCAGACAGTGTGCTTCAGTAGTGAGTTTCACTAGCTGCTATAATGTCAGAGAAGTATATGAAACAGCTCGGCATTCATAGCAAGCTAGACTTCAGGCTTCATAAAGCCAGCTGGACCGGGAGGTGAATGAGAGATGAATCTCCCATGTACTAAGAGTTTTGTTGTATTAAAAATTACAGCATGATGCAAAAAAAAAAAAAAATGCATTGACTTATTTTCATGACTGGATGTTTTTGTGCTTTGGGGAAAATGGACAGGTGTTGCTTTCTCTTATTGCTGTTTGATTAAAAGGTGCTAATGCAGTATTGACTTGATAATCTCACCAGGTACACATGCAGAGCAAACGAAGAAAATCTATTTGATGGCTCAGAAATTGACTTGCATAAACCAAACAGTCCGCTGGCTGTTTGGATGCGGAACAACCTATTTGGCTTACTGGCCACAGGGCAAGAGCCAGAATCCCACTTCCCGCGCATTCACTCCGAAATGACAACAGGCTTCAGCCACTCAGTGTTTAGATCTGCCTCATTTGGAAATCTTTTAAGTAGTAATAATAATAATGTTTTGAAGAAATTGAGTGGAACACTAAATTATTCTCTGATACCTAAGTTCAAACTGTGCAAAGCTAAAGAAGCTGAAAATCAATGCACTTTTAAAGTCATTAGAGATCATAAGTGAAATAAGTCTGCACTGCTTTAGCTAAGCTTTTAGTGTGCTGTGTTATTATTATAAAATCAGCCTGAATCTGCATTAATTTCACAGTCTTTTTCTCGAAGAAGCCCAAGGGTGCATGATGAATAAAATGTAAATTTCAGAAGGCCGTGTTTTTATTGGTGAAAAGGGCAATGGGCCATGTAGTCGGAGCAGTGACCTGCGTGGTGGCCAGCACTTGTACAAGGAGCAGGCAATATAGATTCTGGTTATTTTCCAGCATGAGAAACAAAGAGCCACGGAAAGTTGAATGGGTCTCCCAGGAAGCATTCAGAGAACTGTACGTTGTCTTGTGTACGTGAGGCGTTAGGCCAGATCTCTGATGCATCTCTGAAATCACAACTTGGAAAAGTCATAAAGATTTTATACGACTCAGAAACCCAATGCAGATAAAGGTTTGCCTTATATGCACTGTTGAATACACTCAGAGTAATAGAGCATTTGTTTTTGTTCGTAATCAATAATTACAAGTTTGTGCAGGATGTGGTGTATTTCTTTGCATTTAAATAGCATCAATGTATATGTATACATATATATATGTTTTAACAACCCAGAAGAGATTAGATCTATTTATTTGCTCACATTTCGAGCTCTTGGAATTTATTTGCTAATTTGCCCTTGGTGTGAGGATTTTATTATTTGCTGCTTAAAAATCAACGCTAAAATTTGAAATCCAAAGGCCAAATGCGTGGATGCCCTAAGTAAAGATAATCAGCCAAGGAGAAAATGTAAAATAGCAACTTTTTATTTTAGAAAATGCAAACTAGATCTTGCTAATTTCAACCCCCCCCCCCGCCCCCCGTGGCTAAAAAAAAAAAAAAAAAAAAAAAGAAAGAAAAAAAGGAAAAATAAAAGTACCTAACTACTTTCCCCTCATCTCCATTTTAAAAAAGAAACTAGTCAATAAATAAATCTTTCTGCTTCGGTCAGATTAGCAAGTCCGCACTGTGAGTAAAAAGCCAACTAAGATAAAGCCAAGAGAGAAGTTGTTGATTTTTATGTACTACTGAGAACAGTGTCGTCCTGTGGCAGTTCTCGTAGACTGTGTTGGTTTAACAAGCGTCCAACCCTTTTGTCTTGTTGTTTTTTGTCTTTCCTGCTCCCTGTCCCCTTGTTCCCCACAGGCTGTGCGTTTGTCACATTTTCTACAAGGGCAATGGCACAGAATGCAATCAAAGCCATGCATCAGTCTCAGACCATGGAGGTACTGTATCATCTGCCCTTTCTTTGTTTTCTTTGTGCAAATGATGGGGAATGATAAAGCAGCTCTCTCCTGCGCGGATTGTTCACGTGACAATCACGGATTGACACTTGCACTATCTCTTCATTCATTCATATTCATCCTCTCTCTCTCTCTCTCTCTCTCTCTCTCTCTCTCACATCCTCTCTCGCTCTCTTCTCTCTCTCTCTGAATTTTTCCCCTAATGACTTGAAATGCATTTAGTAAAACCTTCCACTTGCTGTACATTATTTTTTGAGCCTTTTATTGCAGTGGCCCAGGCCCTGCAACGTAGTGTCACGATGCAATTTAAACCAAGAATCATTCTCGATCTCTAAAGGATCGAATCTGTTCCTGGTCCAGGGTTGGTATGGAGTAAACCTTAACAGCCCTCACTCCAAATTGCAGCCTGCCCTGTGTCCGTCACAGGGTTCTTTTTTTTTTTTTCTTTTTTTTTTCCTCTCTCTCTCTCTTTTTTTTCTTTATTCTTTTTTTAAATATGGGGTCAAGTTCTCTTCAGTCCAACAGAATTGTGCTTTTGCATCAAGAGTGTTGGGAGAAAATTAATACTTCTCCTACATTGTTTAACCAGAAAATATTAACGTTTGAGAATTCCTTGAAAAACGAGATTTGTCTTTTTACTAAAAAATGTGCAGTAAAAGAAACATAAAGGCTCAAATTTGGTCTCCTAATGAGAGATAGTGGCTTTGGGGGAAGATAAATACGCTGATGCGGGTGTTCACCCACAACCGTAGAGAGACGGCTCTGTCTAGCCTGTGATTTGAGTCTGGCCTTTCAGAACTTTGCACAAAAGCATTCCAAGAGTGATATGCTGTTACTTATTCGGTATTGTCTGATAGAACCATTTGGGAATGCATGTTCTGCCGTACTTGTATACCGTGCCTCTGTGTATGGGTGATCTGTTCCAGAGGTGGCCCTGTGGCGTTACCTGAAGTTACGTTTTCACCTTCCGAAAAGCAGAATATTTTCGATTTGATTTAATGTGCAAAAATTTCTTTATGGATTGTTTGCGCTTCTTTTTTACCTCCATTTTTGGGGGAGGGGTTATTTTTTATTTGTTTGTTTTGTTCGTTTTTTGCAATGCTGCATCTCCCAAAGCATGCTGGGAGCTAAGTGATCATTCTGCGTCATGTTTTGTGGGCAACTTTTTTTATAGTGAGCCGAAAGGTGGGTGGACAAGGGGGGCAAGAGTGTGCATGGCCTTGTCATTAAGTGTTCACTGTACTTTTCTGAGTTTTGATATCAGCATTGCAAAGCCTATTGTCTTTTTCGAGCTTCATTTTGACTTTGATATTCCTAACATATTTTATATAATCACTGTGTTTTCCTTTCAGTGCAATGCATTTTTAAGATACTCACACCCCCCTACCTGAAGGCAAGCTCAGGTGAAAATCGGCCACAATAGGAGATAATTAGCAGGACTTTGAAATTCCTAGGGATGCAGTCTTGTACGACACGCAGTCACAGGTTGATGCTGTGTTTGTCCCCCACTTTCTCTTCGGCTGTTCCATTATTGGGGATCAGTCTGAATCCCAGCTACATTTCAGTTTGGAGAGAAAAATGAAAGTACCATTAGGGACAAAAAAAAGTCTTCACCTGTATTTATTATCTTCCATACATGTGCTTCATTCATAATTATTTTATTTCCTGTAACTTAGTGATTTGTACCTTAGATGATTTTTTAACCTACATTCTTTCAGCTCTAACCCAAGTGCCTTCATCTGGGCCCCTGAGTACAGCTACAGAGGATGCTGGTCTGTGTTCTCCTGTGTTCCTACAGGGAGAAAGTTCGGGAACGTAGCTCAGACCTGGGTATGAACCCGAACTAAGGAAGAATAGGCTCAGAATGAAAAGAATCTGCTATAGAGAATGGGGCATATTCTTTCTAAGAAATCCTTGATCCTTTGGTTATTAACGTCTCTATTACAATTTAAAATCAAATTTGGTGCATTTGTTTTTCATTCTGAACACCCATGCTCAGAGGGGCCTCAGACATTTAAATGTCTTGTTGAATTGAAAAATACTGAAATAGAAGATTATATATTATGCAGTCACGTTATAGTTGTCCAACTGAAGTTCATCAGGGGTTTTTTTTGTTTGGTTTTTTTTTTTTTTTTAACTAATTTTGTTATTTTCAGGACTCTGGCTCACATCTGTAACCAAAGATGTGTGACCTAAGAAATTTGAATTCAAAATGATTTGAATGTTAAGGTTTAAACGAACATGTTCTTAAGAATAATTAATTTTTATATCGTACCTTCTATTTTTCCACTTTCCTCCGATCTATGCCCAGCCCATTTTTCCTTTTCATGGTTTAAACAAGTTCTTTTGAGCCTAATTTTTTGCTTTTATATAATTTTTTTTTTTTGTATTTAAGGAAGAAAAACACAACAGTAAATGTACCGTTAGGAGGAGATGCTGTCATTTGTTATGGAACAAATTTGATACAGCAGTAACAACCCTTTCCATACAAAACCCTCCCTCTGTATAATCTCCATCTTCAGAGTATTTTGCTCACTTTAAAGTGGAAATACTGAAATATGGAGCAGAAGAAGAAATATGAAGTATAGATTTTTTTTTAAGGTGGAAATATTATTTTTGTGTGGTTGACATTTAACATTGTGTCCTGTGACCGTGGCTCAAGAGCTGAAGACCGATACGCTCGCTGGAGGTTCACCACTGAAACAGCCACCTCATTTTTCTCACATTGTTTTGGTAATACCAGACCCGCTAGCCTCCCACCTTCACAGCTACACCCTCAGTAACTACCCAAGGTTATAAGGGGGGGGGGGGGGGGAAGGCACACAGGTTTGTTTTCGAGGAGAGAGAAAAATGACCCAAAGGAAAGGGAAAGAGCTCGTTTAAATGGGAATATAGAATTTCTGAGAGGGGAGAAAGAAGTCTGTTATCATGCTGAGTTTCAACAAAAGTTGTTTTGTTTTTTTTTTTTTTAATCAGCTGGGTAGAATTATTTCTTTTTATCTCAGCAAAGTGTAAAGGACTTTAATGGTGAGGAGACGTGTAGGCAAGCCATGGTAAGAGGGAGAGGGAGGGAGGGAGGAGCTCGTGTCTCTGCAGAATGGTGGCCAAAGTCTCAGAGGTGTTCTGGGAAGGAAGTCTTCATGCTGGAGGCCATTATTTTCCCAAATGATCTTATCCACTTCAAACATGACATGAATTCATCCTATTCTAGAACCCTGAGCCATTCCCTCACGCACTGCCCCTACTCCTTGCCTTTTAAAGGCAATGAAAACTGAAAAGCGTCTAGAATGGTGATGTCCAGTGAGACAAAAAGCCAAGTCGGCGCCTCCTGCCATTTCAGATCCAGCTCCTCTTGCTAGAATATGCTTCTGAGGCTGGTGGTTTGTGGTAGCCCCGGGCAGGGTGGAGAGAGGAGATGCGTTAGAGAAGGAAGGGAGGCCCGTCCGCAAACACCACAGTTAGGTTGGTCGGGGCCTGCGTTCTCTCTCTCCTTCCCTCATCCACATTCCTAAAACAACCCACTTCTCCCCACCGATAGTGCCCAGTCGGGAAGATCCCCGCGCTCCTGAGTTCAAAAATGCATCACTGAAAATGGGAAAGAGTGAACAAGAGACATGAGCGAGGGACGTTTTCGTCCCCATTATGGCATCTCTCCTTCTTTGTCCCCTGCTCACGTGTGGAAACAGGCAGACACACAGACGACTCTGTCTGTCAGACGAGCGGAGCACGAAGCTTAATTAAAGAACGTTGATAAGGTGTCTTGTCTCTGAGGAGGTCCCGGAAAGGTTGGAGGAAGACACACGAAGAGAGGAGGAGAGGCAGTTTAATAATCAGAGCAAGAAAGCAAATGGCTGCACCGACCACCAGATCCCCAGAGAAACCAGTGACAGTATCTGGAATTTTCTGTTGATGGTACTGGTCAGAGAAGAAGAAGGAATATCAAACCGTTTTAAAACCATTCCAGACCGTTCCGTGTGCTCCACGATAGTGGAGAAAGCTAGACCCGGTGCTGAGTGTCACGAGAGGCTTCCGCCAGGCGGTAACCCCCTCTTCACTTTCCGCTGTGTCTGACCACAGGGCTGCTCCTCACCCATCGTAGTCAAGTTCGCGGACACTCAGAAGGACAAAGAGCAAAGGCGCCTCCAGCAGCAGCTGGCGCAGCAGATGCAACAGCTCAACACTGCCACCTGGGGGAACCTGACGGGCCTGGGCGGACTCACCCCGCAGTACCTGGCGGTAAGTGCTGGGCCCGGGCCGCGAGGAGGGGGCCGTCCCGCCCCCCTGAGTTCAGAAAGAGTCCGTTTGGGGGCTCTTCGAGTCCCAGGACGTTAGTGAAGTCGGCCTTGACGCCCGTTCCTTTTTCCAAGTTCAATCGATTAGCTTCGGGATGTGACTCGTTTAACTCTGGCCTGGCCCAGGCCGCGGAGTCCCACGGGGCGAAATTTCTGACCGGTGTGGCAGGGACCGCTGGCGGCCTTGCCTGAGAAGGGGGCGCGGCGCGCTTGCCGGTCACGGCGACACTGAGGCGGGCGTGTCGCTGAAGGGAGGTTAGTGCGGTCCGCGTGGGGACCGGCGGGACCCCGTTCACGCTTTGACTCGGCCGTCTCGGCTCTTCCCTGTGGAGCTGTGTTGACAAGATCAGATGTTTCTTCCTGTAGTTGAAACCCCCAAATGAGATCCTCCTTCAGGACGAATAAACCCAGTTCCCTCAACCATAGTTACATCGGTTTAAACTTTCATTTTCCTGTCATTCCTTGTGCTCCCCGTTTCTGTCAATATCTGGAGTAAAATACAGCGACCAGAATCGAAGACAATTCCCCCGGTGAGATCTAAACAGCACAGAGCAGTGGCCCCTAGTGTGGACTTGAAACTGTCTTTTTATTATTATTATTATTATATGAAATTTATTGTCAAGTTGGTTTCCATACAACACCCAGTGCTCATCCCAAAAATGCCCTCTTCAATGCCCATCACCTACCCTGCCCTCCCTCCCACCCCCCATCAACCCTCAGTTTGTTCTCAGTTTTTAAGAGTCTCCTATGCTTTGGCTCTCTCCCACTCGAACCTCTTTTTTTTTTTTTCCTCCCCTCCCCCATGGACTTCTGTTAAGTTTCTCAGGATCCACATAAGAGTGAAACCATATGGTATCTGTCTTTCTCTGTGTGGCTTATTTCACTTAGCATCACACTCTCCAGTTCCATCCACGTTGCTACAAAGGGCCAGATTTCATTCTTTCTCATTGCCACATAGTACTCCATTGTGTATATAAACCACAATTTCTTTATCCATTCATCAGTGGATGGACATTTAGGCTCTTTCCACAATTTGGCTATTGTTGAGAGTGCTGCTGTAAACATTGGGGTACAGGTGCCCCTATGCATCAGCACTCCTGTATCCCTTGGGTGAATTCCTAGCAGTGCTCAGGTCATAGGGTAGGTCTGTTTTTAATTTTTTGAGGAACCTCCACACTGTTCTCTAAAGAAACTGTCTTAATGCAGCCTCACAGCGGCCCTTGTACTAACCATGTCGCACGTGAGGCAGAAGGCAGCTAACGCTGGTCTGGGTTGTCATTGGTTTTTACTCTAACTACTGCCGAACCATGGTGCTCCGGCCCCTTTTTCCACGTTGGCACCTGAACACGGGACTTCACCTTGATTAATATAACTTCCCCTCTTGAGTCTGGGTGGCGTGTGCTGGCCTCTCTCGGCGCGCACGTGTGGGTGTGAGTGTGCGCGTGCGTGCTCCACATGTGTTCTGCCCCGATCCTGTTACTTGACACGGTAACTGTCCCCCTCGGGATCGCGTGGTCCGTTAGCCTCACCTTGTGACAGCCCGTGCACTTCCGTACGGCAGTCCTCCCTGGGATCTCGGAAGGTAAGAGCCTGCCTGTACCGGTGCAGACGGAGAGGCTCAGAGGGGCTCCGCAGCGTTTCCAAGACCGAGCTGCCGGCGGGCAAGTGGCACCTCAGTCCTCCGTGTGCTCTCTGTGCAGCTGGCTGCGGCCGTGGCTCTTGGCCCTCTCCCGGCCCACCCTGCCCGCTGCCCGGCGGGGTCTGGCTGTGATAGCCACTCGATACGTGTTTGCTCACCGAGCGAGGCGCGCTCTCCTCCCGTCTTCATCTGAGCCGTTAACAAAAGCGTGGCCTGAGTTGACTAGGTGCCTTCTAGCCATTTCTCTGTCATAGCCACAAAGGCACCATGAGAGATCTCCTCAGATGTCTTGCCAAGATCCGTACGTGCCGTGCCGCATCGTCTTCTTGGTCTCGCCACCTAAACTCGTACAAAACAAGAAATGAGTCCAGCTTAACGGTGATTCGGTTTTCCCGAACTTGTGCTTTTCGGTCGTTCACGGGACACCTGTTTAATTGCATGTACCAGAATTGGTATCAGGGATCGATGTCAGGCTCCCCTTCTTGTGATTTCTAAGAAACCAGCTTCCTACTCCGTCATTTCTAAAAACCAAGACACCTGTGCCTGTCCCCAGTCTCCTGGCACATCTCCCATGCCCCACGGCTTACAAAAGTCTGTGGCACGTTTCTTTGATTGCATCTGCAGATTAGTTCTGTACCCTGAAAGAGAATTCATCTCAGCCTCACAAAAACATACTTTCATATGCTCTTAACTATGTTTGTTTCTGCCACGGCTTTCCATTCTTTCTCTGCCATATCGGTTCTGCCCCTTTCAGTTGGAAGTCCCGTTTCTTCGGAAGGGCCGTCGGCCTCTCAGGCCTTCCCTCCTTCTGTGTTGAGGGGTAGATTCTGACTCTGTCCCACCCGAGGATGGTTATCAGTGGGTGGAACCCTTGGCAATCGTTTAAGGACACTTCCCACGAGTTCCACGCACCTCAGTTGGCATTATTAATTCCTCAAAATGGCCTCAAAGCTAATTTAATTTTACTTCCCTTTAATTTTTAAGCATACCTAATAGGAAAGGGAGTGAGGGCTCACAATCGCAAGAGAATGGGACACCCAAGATACCAGACCAAGATAAAGGATTTCAATCAGAGCGGTTCATCTCTAACTTCTTCCTCCTCGTGTGTGTCTCTGGGTCTGTGTGTAATCCCCAGACAGTCTATCTCAACAAGTCAGGAGGGATGAATCGCTGGCGTTTTTTGTTACCTGTCACTGTTAATCCCCGTAATATCATTGTAATTGAGACTCGGGTTGAATCAGCCACTGATACTCCACTCCACTTGGTGATTTTAAGTCCATGGAGAGAGGCTCGGTTTTGAATCCTACCCTATTGTAGGCCTGGTTTTGCACTGAACTGAAAAAAAATATCTACCCTTACCCAGAGCAAGGACAGTGCTGTGTGGTTCTGCAGCACTCCAAATAAATTCTGAAAGGTGTTTTTGAAGTCATGAATTGGTCCTGTTCCTCCTGAGCATATAGTATCATAACATCTCTCAGTAATAAATTTGACGAATTTGGTATCCACGTACATTTGCGTATGGAACTACGTGCTTGTTCCTATGTCTTTGTTGATCTACCTTATCCAAAAGAGTATCAGTAAATCCAGGTTAATGGTATAGGACGGAAGTTAATCTATAATTCAGCTGAATCAGACAGATAAAGGAGCCCTTGAGGACAGCAGCCACCTGCCTTTACCTTGTGATACCCCCTGACTGAGGGTGGGATGGGAGGGGGGTGTTTTTGAAAGCTCTAAGGAAAAGCTCAGAGATCCTGATTTTAACTTGGGCTTTAAAAGATGACGACGCATCTGCCCAGCATCATTGCACATCACACCAGATACTTGTAAGTTTTGACAACTAGTATGTTCCTCTCTGCCGGTGAAGACCACCTTAAAATTGTGACCGTTGTCTTGGTCGTGTGGTCACCGGCGTAGCTGTGCCCACCTATGCTTATGTCCATAGTTACCGTGGTGATGTCTCTGTTGGCCCAAGAGTCTTTGAGTTCCGTGTGCTTCTCATGAAGGACACCGAGCGGGGAAGGAAAGTGGGAGAGCGAGGGATGGGCTTTGATTGGCAGAGATGAGTGGTGGTGACCGCTAGGCTACAGAGAGAGCATTAGTCACGCCGCGTTGGTTTCTGTAGATTTAACACCTGGTTGTTAAAAAGACTAAATTGATTGTTTTAAGGCAGCAGCGTTACTGAGCTTCCCCAGTGTCTGTGTTTCTTAATAGAGATTAGACATTAATATGGATTTACAGCCCCGACTCTGGGAGCCTTCTGTCCGTGAATAGTCGCAGCAAGCGGCTGGGTACGCGCGAGGGAGAGCGGGCGGGCCCCCATGTGGCTCGGCGTGGCCCCGTCCTGTCCCTGCCTTGGTCTGACGGTCCACTTTTCTCTCTGCAGCTCCTGCAGCAGGCCACCTCCTCCAGCAACCTGGGTGCGTTCAGTGGCATTCAGCAGATGGCTGGTAAGTCCTGACACGTGCCTTTGCTGTTGAGCGTGCTGCTGTCCGCATTCGGGGTGGGTTCAGAGGCAGAGAACGCCAGCAGGGAAGACGAACAGACAGCGATTAGCAGCCCTGTTCACTTTCTGACTTGGGTGTGAACATGAGAGTCCGCCGCTGGGGAGTCACTCGGGAGTCACTCTCCCACCTTGGGCTTCTCCAGCGGTGGGTGGGAGCCAGAGAGGCCGAGAAGCCCTGCGTAGCATCCTCAAGTGTTGCGTTTTGGTTTTGGTTTTGGTTTTGGTTTTTAATGGGATTGATTGCGGGGGAGTTTCCAACAAGGTTCCTCTATCCGGGGGGCAGCCACCATGATTGACGTCCTTCTAAAATTTTAATAAGAAGCAGTCAATAAATATTCTGACCGCCATAATGAAAGCCAGGATCGCAGACCTATCTTTGATACAGTTTGCCATCCCTTGATAACCACAGACAATTAACAGGGTGCCTTTTTTTTACTTCAGTACCCTGGTTGACAGAATTGTGCATCAGAAGCTTTTATGTGGAAGTATAATCTTTGTTCTTAAGAAAATCAAAGTGGGGCTGGATTTGAAAGCTGGCTCGTAAAGGATTTCTTTTTATAATGAGCTGTGTCAGTAGTAACTGAGGTGCAGTGATTAGTGAAGAAAGGTCACTCCTACTGTGTCACCTTCCAGGCTGATATCCTAACTTACACGGGGCCAGGGAAGGCGGCCCACGCAATAAATCAGAACACAGGTGCCATTAACCTGCCGTGAGGAACAGCGAGAAGGCTCTTCCCTTGTTTGATTCCAGAAAGATGGGGGAGAGAGGGCAAGGAGAAGAACAGATTTTTGGCACATTAGAATCAAGCACCATTTGTTTTTAATGAAGGACAGACACCCTGAGTCAATGAAATGAAACCTGAATGTGCAGAATAAAAGCCAGATTTCTTTTGCTGTCACTACGAAACTCCTTTTTTCTCATTTTTTTTCCTTTTTTTTTTTTGCTCCCCAAATAAATATCCTTGGTTTTGTTTGTTTCACTTTGAATGGATCTGGAAGGACTTCCTCCTCACATGGGTTCTGTGATCGTCAGCCCAGCCTTCCCCTGCGGCCCCACAGGCTCATGGGAACCTGTTGTCTGATGGGATGTATTGACCTGTAGGGGGAAAAAAACAAAACTGCCGACTTACTCATCGGGCTTTAAATCTTCTCGCACTGCCAGCTTATTTTTTTTTTTGTTTTTTTGGGGGTTTTTTTGTATAATACTACTTTTTACTTATTAGGAAAAAATATATGTTAAAATGGTAAATTAAATCATTCAGCAGTATCTTTATGGACACAGTTTGGGAAGCTGGCTTTAGAGCGAGGAATCCCATTCAAAGGTTAATTTTTAGTTCTGTGAAGGGAATCAGAGAGTCATAAGTAAAATATTCAGGGAGTTTTCTGCGTTTTAAAGAGAAAACCTCCAGATTGCAAGCTCTAAAATAAATGTGAAGATTTGTCATATTTTCAGCCAGTGCAACATTTATTCTTCCTCCTAATAGTATGGACCCACCCAAATCCGAAATTAGGGTCTTTCCTTCGAGGAAGCCTCCGGCTCTTTCACTGCGGCACTTGAATTATGCAGAGAAGGTCACTGGGTCCTGAGGCTACTACCAAGCGCGTCTTCCCGGGTGGACACAGCGCCCTGTCATTTGTCATTAGACTCTGTGCTCCTCTGCCTTGACCACTGCAGGTCAGGATGTTAGCGTTTACATGCTCTGCGTGCTCATTTAAAAACTAAGGGTATCTGGGAGTGACCTTAGAAGGCGCATGAGCAGATGGCTAATTTAAAGCAGTCTGTAAATGCTCTGGGCCTTCCAGAATACCCCATTCTTGAACCTTCTTGAACCTTCCACATAGAAAATTCAGCACACTAAGTCCGTACAGGCTGTGAAATCAAATGCTGAGGGGTCCATTAGCTGCCTTAACATCACCTTGAATGTTTAGAGTACCAAGGATGTAAATGTCAAGGCTCCATCTGCTTGGTGAATTCCAGAAAGGGGGTTTCTTCCTTCATAGGGATAATCAGGTCTTATCCTCCTGAGTATTTGAAGCTCTGTAGTTGGAGGGTTTTTTGTATATATATAAAATCAAGTTGTACGGCCTCCTGCTCTTTTGTTTTCTCCTGAAGTAGGACTTAACTTTTGTGTTTGCCAGTGACCCAGACCAGTATTCTAAAGTGAGCTGGGGGGCTGGGAATGGAAGTACCTCTCTGAAGGAGGCTTCCCTGACTCCCCACAGGCGGGTGGGGCACCCTAATGCCCCTTCCTTCCTCACTTTCCTCCCCCACTTCCAAGTCGCCAGGCCCCAAGCCTGGAATGGCCTGGGCTGAGGAACTCAGCCAACTCAGTAGAGACGTGCTACTGACTATTTCTGAGCGGATGTGTGAATAAATTTATAAATCGACAAACGCAGATTTGTATTTTGGATACATTCCCGGGGGAGCTTAACTTAAATGCCCTGTTTTTTTCAATTTAAGAAATTTGACTTTAGCCTTACACCTGAGCCCAGAAAACATTATATCAACTAATGGCAGTATCTTCACGGGTGAGCTGGCGAGGATTTGGCAGTAGTCGGTGCAATATCAAACATGTTACCAAGTGCGTGGACGTGACATCCGGTAGAAACGATACGAAGAAATCCAAGAGCCCATTTATCCCAAATCCCACCTAGGTTAAGATGCTCGTGGAGGGCTGAGGATGTGGCACAGCCCAGCTGGGCACCTCCACAGTTCACATGCCGTCTCTATGTCTTACGGAGCCACGTAATAAACCCACTTGTAAAACTCAGTCCAGCTTGGAACGCTGTCCCCAAAGAGAAAGAAACGTCATTTCAGAAACCAATAATATTTTTTTGTGAACAACTCTCAAAATAGAATGGTCTATCCTTCAGGAGATTGAGGGTTATCACTAGAATCTAAAATGTCTCATTTCAATGACTAAAACACTGTCTGCTTAAGGAGAAAATAAAGCCAAAAAAAAGAAGAAGAAAGAAAGAAAAGAAAAGAAGAAAAAGAAAGTTTGGATGACAAGTCACTAAGTATTTGTGTCAGTAGAATCGCATGAGACATCAACTATGCTTTTTTCCCCAAAAGAATTTACCATTTTCCTTTCAAGCTAAAAATAACTTCACATGTGTTTCATGATTTTATAGAAGGGGGCCTTTAGTGAATGTGGAATTGAAAAGCAGAAGCTGGGGCTGCCCGGGTGGCTCAGTCAGTTAGGCCCAGGTCATGATCTCACAGTTCGTGAGTTTGAGCCCCATGTTGGACTCTGTGCTGACAGCTCGACGCCTGGAGCCTGCTTGGGATTCTGTCTCCTCCTGTCTCTGCCCCTCGCCTGTTCATATTCTCTCCCTCCCTCCCTTTCTCTCTCTCTCTCTCTCTCTCTCAGAAAATAAACATTAAAAATTTTTTAAAAATAAAAGCAGAAGCTAGATTAGGATCAAATCTTTAGAAGCTGAATGCATTCACTTACACTTTTGAAGCATCCTTGATTGATACTATTTTCCCTCTAAGAAAACCTCTCAGAAAAACTTGCCCATTCCTCCCTCAACTGTAATCTTTGTCCCATGAATTTCTGTAATCTCAGAAACTTGAGCTAAGAGTCTGGATTTTTTTTTTCTTTTTCCTGAAGAAAAAGGAACAAGGGAAAAGTGACTTTTCAGTCATTAATTTCTTTATAACAGCTACCATCTCCAAAGAGCATCGTGGTACATAAACAAGGGTAATATTTTACGATTTTGTTTTGAAAAGAGCTCCTTGGAATAATCATGCAGTTTATCCTCGCAGCGGGCCAAGCACAAAACCTGCACTTTGTTACTACGTTGCGGTTGGGAAAATGAAGTATGTAAAGGTTAAATGACTGCGTGGGCCCACAAGTCCAGTAAGGGGCATAGTATGGGTTCCCAGATAGCACGAGGCTGAGAGGGTCATTAACAAACTTGCCCAGAGTCACTGTGCCAGTAAGTGGCAGGTCCAGGTTGCAAATACATCCAAACCCTCACTCAGCTCCCTACTGCCCAGAAGCCTGAAACGGCGCTCGGTGTCTCAGCAAATGCAGATACATTCGCATCAGCGCGGGCTGTGGCGACTTTCCTCTGCAAAAGGTTTAACAGGCCAAGTAACAAATCCAAGCCCTGGATCAGTGATGCAGAGAGCAGTCCAGAACTGTGCGAAAGGAAGAGATTCAGAGACAGTAACAGGAAGAGTGCCTCGCTTCATTCTGGAACGCATTTCACGAGCCTTGGGCTGTTTTTTGTTAGGGCAGTTGTTTCCTTTTCCCAGCGTGAGGAAGTGTTATCAGAGAAGTTAGAGACTTTACTACGGAGCTACAAGGAAGAGTTTATCTGTTGATACGCGAGAGAGGACTGCTGTATTTCCCATATTCAGTGAAGCTGGCAGTAATTCTCTCCCGGAATATCTGATCTCGGTTTTAAAAGTAACAATGAGGGGGCGCCTGGGCGGCTCAGCAGCTTGAGCATCTGACTCTTGATGTCGGCTCAGGTCACGATCTCACTGTTCATGGGTTCGAGCCTCAAGTGGGTCCCTGCACGGGCAGTGTGGAGCCTGCTTGGGACCCTCTCTCTCTCCCTCCTCCTCTGCCCCTCTCCCATTGTCATCCGCATGCGCTCTCTCTCAAACTTCAAAAACAAAATTGTTTTCAATAAAGTAACACTGAAATTGTACGGTGCAAATGTTGGCTTCCAACAACAAAACAGGTCTCCTTTCATCAGTTTGCCATCCTGTCTCCAGAGAAGACCATCCCGGACCGTCTGTGACGAGGGGAGCAGAAGGGAGACTTTTGTAGTGGCCTGTACACGGGAGGGCCAAGGGGCTCGCGCTGGAGGCCCCCCGAGTTGTGGGGTGCGCATTTTGGATTCGCGAAGATGGCCTGGCCTTCCTGGAGCGGAGCCTCCCACCCTCTCACCGCAGACGCTTCCTGCGAATGTGCTAATAGGCCTTATGAGAACATTCCATAACCACCCATCTGTCACTTTTTAACAGACCTGATTGGCAAGCACTTGTAACAACTGACATCTGTTCTCGCTTATTGATATGCAGATTTATGGTAATTGCTACGAACAATAAGACACAAAATTACCTAAGGTGAACATTAAATTAAATTTTCATGCCCTTCTCCTTATAAATAATTTTTTTAAATCTTAAATTTCAAGTAGGCATATTGCACATCTGTTTCGTACATCATTTCTTCGTTTTGGGAAGGAGTTTTCTTTTCCCAAGTAATGAATGAAAAGTTGGATGCCTGTATTTCCCCAGTTTTTGTTGTTTTTTTTTTTTTACCACCTTGATCCTGGCACACTGTGGGATTTCATAAAATGTATTTAAACGTTTTCTATTTCTAGTCACCCAGATTATTGCCCCTAGTTTGCAGGGTGCCCCTCTGAGCAGAGTGCCAGGTGAGGTTAAAAATGGTTGCGATATTGCCACGTGCCAGGCCCCAGCCCGCTTCATGGTGAGGCTGCCCCGTCTGGTCGCCCCTTCCTATCGCTGTGTGGGTGTGACCGAGAGAGCCACCCGCAGGCAGACAACCAGGAGGGTCCGTGACTCAGGGGAGAGAGGAAGGAACAGGGTGGCTCACATACCCCAAATAGACAAGAAAGCTACCGGAAAGGACAAACAGGAACACAGAGGGCCCCAAAAGAAGGCTGGCAGGCAGGGGCCGCCAGTGTTGTCTGGGCCCAGGGAGGGAGCAAGTCTATGGAGGAGAGGACCCGCGCCTCCCGAGCAGGCCAGCGTGCAAGCGTCTAGAGGTCAGACAGCCCGCGGACCGTCCCATGTGGTTCCAAGGGAGAGGAAGGCTGGCCTCACGTAGCTTCTGGGTTGCTTTCCCTAAACGGGGCAGGTGCCTTTTCCAGAACAGCATGGCCCCCGGTGCCCTACCCTCATTAGGACATAGCACACGTGGGATGTCCACACTGGTCACAGGAGCACGGGGGCCCAGAAGAGCCAATACATCCGCTCCCAGGCTTGTGTGCTGTGGGCAGTGAAGGGTCCAGATCCGTGTGTCCTGGGGGAATGTCTGGGGCTCTCCACCCACCCAGGACGGGCCCTGTGGCCAGGGTGGCACAACAGTAGCACCTAGAAGGACCTCGCCGCTCATGGGAGGCTATCTTCCCGGAGGGGTGCACAGGAGGATGAGCCTCGGCCCTCTGCCACATCGGACAGAAGGTCACAGGGAGGGGAGCGGGTGCCTCGCTGCCCCGCAGCCTGACCAGTGAGACCCACGGCAGGGGGCGGGGGGGCTGTCCTGCTGCCTCAGCCCAGAAGTTCTTGGAGAGTCTCTGGCTTCCTTCACTTGAGCTAGAGCTATTTCTGTCCTCAGTTTCTCTCCCCGGCAGGCAGTCCCATGCCTTGGTTTCCTCCGATTCTCCATCATAGCCATTGCTCAGGCCGGGGCCTCCCCCCACCCACTATCCCCTCGAGACTCCCGCCTCTCACCTGCCATGTGGTAGGCGGGAAGTTCTTGGTCCCTAGGATCTGTCCCCAGAAACAGGCGCATGCCGGGCCACACACACCTTCACACGTGATCTTGGGGAGTTCGCAGCCCCCGTGCGTCCCCTCGGTGGACTGCGGTTAGGGACGCTGAGTTAAGGTGATGGACGTGCGGGAGGGACACAGTCGTGCGACACGCTTGGGGCTTTGAAGGAGGTCACGGCCCATCTGTTCCCTGAGGAAACTGAAACCAGTGGTCTGTGGTGTCAGGGATTCTGGTAATGGCTGGAAAAGGAAACCACGTTAAGCAGTTAAAGGATTGAGAACAAGACGTAGGACACAGGTATGGTGTGGTTCCCGGTTAACATTGGTTAGCTCCCAATGGAGATGGCGCACCCAGGGCCTTGCCCCCCGGGGGCCTGGAGCACCAGGCCCAGCGCCCCTCGCCCATCCCCCTAAACCTAAGGGTGCCACGTTGAGGGAAGCGGAGCCCGAGCACCAGGAGGAGGAGGAGGGACGAGCTCCAGGTAGAACCAGAAGAACAAGGAGCACGCGTGGGGAGGCCGGGTGGCGGGCAGAGGCCAGGCTTGCCGTGAGAGAAGGCACGACGCCCCTCTCCTCTCTGGGCCTCCGCGTTCTCTCTGCACAGTGTGTACAGTGTCAGTAGTGACTCGGTCACGTGCGTTTGTTACCAGTGCTGAGCAAGGGCGCACATGTAGCGTGAGGAACATGCCTGGCACATGCTTTATTCTTAGCGCCATCATCATCGTGGCTGAGGCGATGTCGCTGCATTTTTGTACCTGGCTAAAAGAGCCTGTGCTGTTGGCTTCCTCTGCACTTGGCATTGTTCTCTGAGCTTTGCGTGTATCGAAGACTTTAATCTCTCAACCCTCCAGAGGGGTGTCGTGTTTTGGTCCCACCACACGCTTAGAGAATCTGAGGAACATACAGCTGGGCCAGTTTGCTCAAGGTGACAGAGGTTGTCGGGAGGTGGGGTGAAGCCAGGATTTAAACCCAGGGGTCTGAGAGCAGGGCCCGCGCTCTCGGTGACCAGCCTGCACCGGCTCTAATGTGGCTCCTGTCCCCAGCAGAGGATGCTGTGTGATCCCAGCCCTAGCAGCACAGGACAGGGTGAAGGAAGGGATGCCTGCCTCTGCATTAGGAGAAGCAGAAATATGGGGGTCAGTGCTGGGAACTGGTCCTCACTCCACAAAGTTGGCAAGGAAGCTGCCCTGTCGGCCACCGCTCACATGCTCAGCGCTTATTTCTCAGGGGTCGGGGGTGTCATGAGAGCTTTGCAGGGTCAGCATACAGGACCACAAAAGGCCTAGAGTGGAAGGATTGGCATGGTCCTCCACTGGGAAGCCCCTGCCGCCTCAGCTACCCAGTGCAGCGCTCATCCCCATCAAAGACTACGGAGAATGAGCTCCTGAGTCTGGGCCTCTTTCCAGAAACAGATGAAGTAAGATCACCCTCCAGTCCCTCTCTTCTTGCTCTGATACAGAGCAGCCTTTCTGGGGGCAGGCGCTGTCTGGTTTTCCACGTAATCCTTCCTACTGTGCCTAGGGTCTGGCCTAAGGCGGCCTCTCCATAACTGCCTAGTGGATGGACGGATGATGGTTGCATGGATAGATGGATGGTTGGATAGAGGGGTGGGTGGATAGATAGGTGGGTGAGTGGACGGGCAGATGGATGGATGGACAGACAGACAGACAGATGGGTGGATGGTTGGATAGGTGGGGAGGTGGGTGGATAGATAGGCAGATGGATGGGTAGAGGGACGGATAGACAGATGGCAGGTGGACGGATGGACAGATGATGGATGGATGGACAAATGAATGGATAAATGGATACATGGATGGATGACAAGAACGTGGGCGAATGGACAGACAGATGGATGAGCTGGCAGACACACACAGGTCCTCCTGCTTGCTGCCTCTCTCCATCTCATCCTTCTCATCTTCTTTTTTCCCCAAATCCCTCAGATGCTGCCCATCACCATGACCACTCCTTTCCACTCTTGGTCTCTGCTTCCCTTGGCCCATATTTTCCTTTCCCTTGCAGTGTGACCACTGAACACAGTTGGCCCCACACACACTGTGGCGCCCCAGAGCTGCAGTCCCCTCTCTAGTTTGCCAGATGGAGGCAGGGAAAGGCCAGATAGGATTGCAGACACTCTCGGGTGGCAATGTGTGGGAACAAAGGTAGAGGGGACATTGTGGAGGACACACCAGGCTTCAGCCCTGGGTTTCCAAACAAAGAGGACAGTGAAATACAGAACCCAGTGTTGTCAGCTGGGCTCTCAAGAATGCCAGCGGGTGAGATCAGGAACACACATAGTTCTGATAAATACTTGTAAAATGGATTAATGAACAACTGAGGGAAACAGTAGGTAAAGCTGTTATAAATACGGAAGGACTAACAGCGGAGAAAATGAACACTTGGTTGGGTCTATGGATGGTACTCTTACCTGCCGTTAATGAAAATTTCATCCTGTTCGATGCCCCGTCCATTCATTCTGTGTAGATTCACCCGTCACCCACCATGTGTACAGCTGTGAGTGTGTATGTCTGTCTGTTTAGGTGGACTTGAAAATCAGACAGGCTGTTTGTCCTCAAAGAGCTCAGTATTTAGTTCAGAAGGTAAGAGATACATATGCATAAGATCAGGGTAAGATGTGGTGACTGCCATGGGGTTATAAACACCAGGACAAGTGAGTTTGCAGCTGACACAAAGAAGGGGTGTGTGTTGAAGGCAGACTCTCAGTCTTCTTCTGAGGGAGGCTGGGAGGTGTGGCAGGATCAATGCCCCAGACTTGGGGAGTCCACCACCATTTGCCCTGACGCCTCGGCCCAGGACCTGAGTCCCTGACCACTTAGTTGTGAGCTAATAAGTTCCCTCCAGCTCTGGAATTTCCTCCGTGCCAGTGCTGTGGCCCACACTTGGGGCGGGTCAGGGGCGATGTCTTGGAGGGCCCCCTGAGCTCACCGGGAGAGTGGTTCTGCTCACCATTAACTGATGCCAGGCGTGTGCTGCAGATTTTCATTTCGGTCCTAAACCATCCCCTTGTCAGCACAGCTCTCGGTCAGTGACACAGTCGGTCACGTGGTTTACATCATTACAGCTTTAGAGGGACCGTCAGTCACAAGAAGGCCAAGAGAGGACAGACGGGTCAGAACAAATGTACCTCAGTCCTCTCAGCGTCGCTCAGGTGTGAAGCACGTTAGAGCCCCTGTCCAGAGCTGAGCCCCTGGCTGTGTCCGGGTGGCTCTGCACTGAGGCTGTGCAGCTCCTGTGCTTCCCCCATTTTCCTCAAGCACCCCAGAAGAATAAGACCAGTGCTTTCTCAAGTCACACGTTCTTATAGATAGGACCCTGTCTGACCCTTGATCAGAGGGAAGGAGGGAGAGCCTTGTTCCGAGTTGCACTGACAGGAGAAAACAAGGTTGCAAAGTCTACACTCTTCTTGCAGAAGTTGACAGGATCCCTCAAGTACTTGTGTCCTCAGAGCATCCCCAGGACCTAAGTGGATTTTGAAAAACAGGTGTTTGGCGGTTGGCTCTCACCCTCAGCCAAGAAGGCTGGGCATCTCCTGGAAGAGGACAGAGCATTGTTCTCAGCAAAATAAGGAGCCCTCTTGCAGCAGAGGCATCAGGAACTCTTCTCTGAGCAGAAAGAAGATGGAGGCAGCCAGGACGGAGGAGCAGATAAGCGAGCCTAGCTGCCATGCTGTGAGCGGTGCTTAGGTGGAGGGCTCCACACCCATGGCTGGTAGCTTTCACGGATGTGTTGCTAGAACATTCTCTCACCATTCCACCCACCACCACCCCCAATGAATAAGGACGCTGTGATCTGGCCAGTCTCTCTAAGGCAGATTAAATTGCTCGGTAGGCATTTATTAAGTACCTGGATTTGAGACATGAGAAGAAGGTGAAATTAAGCTGATTACTTAACTCTAGTGTTTGTCTGTATAAAATTTCTCTGTACAGGGAGAGAACCATTGTGTCCTGCTTCTTAAAGGTACATTAGTGTGAAGTGGAGAAAGACTCAGAGACCCTTGGACTGAGATAAAAATGGAAGAGGCCTCAGCCGATCCCACCCTCACGTTCTTGTAAAGTTTCACTTCTCTCTGCTGTTCTTTTCTTAATTTTCACTAGCCAGAGATTTGTCCTGGGTAAACACGATCCTTCTTTAAAAAATAGATGCCTTTAAAATGCAAATACAAGCACATTACAAATAAAAATATAACCACGATGCCATTTTTATTTACCCATTTTCTTTTTAGTCATGAGATGTTATTTGAGTCCCTACTAGGGTCCCATTTAGACTTCACATTTAAAATAAGTCTGGAGAGAGGATGTCAGTGGCGATAACCACCATGAGGGTCCCTAACTCTCATCGGGTGTTTACACTGTGCTGAGTGGTTTGCATCCATCATCTCTTTAAATCTGCACACTGCCCTTGGAGGCAAGGCGCAGTTAGTGGTGCCGCTCACTAAGCAAGCAAGAAAGAGGGTAAGTCATTGGCCCAGGGTCACAGGGCTGGTACAGTGGCAGAGCCAGGAAGCCATCATAGCAGTTTAGGTTCAGAGCAGGAGCGAAGTACTGCTTCCTCTGGAATTCCTTCTTCTCCGTGCAGCTGACGGGCTTCCCAGGAGCCCTTCCTCCAGCCACGGGGCCCCAGTCTCACGAGTTCTGTACTGCTGCCCTGTCGTGGTAGAAGGCTCCGGTGTGGCCAGTCTGCACAGAACCGTCCTGCTCTTTCCTCGAGCTCTCTGAAGCGCCAGGACAGGGTGGTTGGGACACGTCCTGGGTTAGGACAGGCAGCGCCTCACACGGCGGGCGGCTCCACTGGCAGGTGTGGTGACTCACGGGTCACCGGGGCAGTGGCACAGAGCGCACCATCCCAGGGCCCGCTGCCCGGGGCCTCTGATCCTGTCACCCGCCCTCACGCTTGGAGCCGGGCCGCGCGGGCCTCTTGCTAAAGTGGCGTTTCTCTCCCTCCACAGGCATGAATGCTCTGCAGCTACAGAACCTGGCGACGCTGGCAGCCGCCGCGGCCGCGGCCCAGACCTCAGCCACCACCACCAATGCAAACCCTCTGTCCACCACGAGCAGCGCCCTGGGAGCCCTCACAAGTCCGGGTAAGGCGGCTGCTCTCCTTCCCGGGACGCGGTGGGGATGGCGCCCGGGGTGGGGCCGGATCCCTGGAGAGTTTCTTAAAGACACCAAGTTCGAACGCACGTGTGTTTGATTTTCCCACGAAGACAAAGAGGAGGGTTTTCCCAGAGAGAACCCACCGAGCCGGTGGGTCTCCGGCCTTCACCGTGCTTGGTGGCCGTGCTGTCGGTCACGCTGCTCAAGCTGGCACCTGGTGTGGGTGTGGGAGGAGCCTCCCTCGCTTCCTGGTGTTCGCTCTGCTTGTTAGCGGTTCGAGGGTCCTCTGTTGAATCTCAAAATCCCTAATGATTCCAGGGTTCTGTTTCACACCAGCTCCATGCTTCCCGCTGGCTCTCAAAACCCACGGTCCGGAGGGGACCGTCCTTGCCATCGCCTCCCGGTCGCGTCCCGGGCTCTGTAATTTCAAGTCTTTCTGCTCGGAAATGTTGTCGCCTTATTCAAAAGCAGATGCCGTTTTCCTTTTCATACGAGCCAGACATAACGCGGTTGCTTAGATACCAGCATTTGTGTCTTAAAAAAATGTTTTGCTGGCTTTTCTTCCCCTCTGAATTTTCGAGACCTTGCTGGATGAGCTCCCTTCCCCACCCCCGCCTCTGCAGATCCCATACCCTCTGCCGCCTGTGCCCCAAAGATGAGCTGCTTGGTGACCGAGCTTGCGTGTGCTCGTGCGGGGCTCTCTTTCGGGAAGACACAAGATGAAAACACGGCTTTCTTAAGGCTTTTGGGGGCAGGAAGCGGTGAGCCCGTGCGACAGCCAGAAGCCGCGGCCCGTGGTTCGTTGCTGAAACGCTGGGTGTCTAATCTGTCTCCCCATGAGGACCGTCTGCAGGGAACCTCAGAGACACTTAGGCGAGGCTGGGGGTTGGGGGTGGGGGGGGCATCCTCAGGCACGGTGCTCTCCTAGCAGCACAGGGGTGCGTGGACTCCGTTTTCTAGAATGCCTTCAAACGTGTCCGTTATCCCATGGGGGCCTCATTTGGGGCAATAGATGGCATTTCCGAAAAATCAACCTGAGGCCCTTTTTTCCCCAACAAACTAAGTTATAAATCTAATGCAATACGTAAACCTGTCACTTATACAAATCCTTAAGTGACCCTTGTTAAGCAATAGATGTTTTGACAGAAACTCCCCCTGTAAAAATAATAGTGATTTTTCTTAAAAGCAAATTAAAAATTTGACCTCACCAATTTACCTGTTTTATAAATCAGATTGAAAAGTAATTTCTTGGGATGCCTGGGTGACTTGGTCGGTTGAGCCTCCGACTTCGGCTCAGGTCGTAATCTTGCAGTTCGTGAGTTCGAGCCCCGCGTCGGGCTCTGTACTGACAGCTCGGAGCCTGGAGCCTGCTTCGATTCTGTGTTTCCCTCTCTCTGCCCCTCCCCCACTCGTGCGCGCACGCTCTCTCTCAAAAACAAGTATGAAAAAAATTTTTTTAAGTATTTTCATAAATAAGAATGTTTTTCTGTCCACGAGGACAATGAAATGACTACGTTAAAACAGCGCAAAGTATTTGTCATACACACATTTTATTGTGTCTTTAGTTAGAAGCTCGTGTTTTTAACTATAACTTATTTGGAGAGAAAAAAACTAAGTCATTTACAACCTGTATGCTCCTTTATTTGCTTATATAAAAATAAAGATAGCTGTGTTTTTTAAAACACACTTTACCTTTATTTAGCAAAAGTATATTATTATAGTTTTCCCAACCTTGGCCTTCATCGTGTCTTCCTTTTATCAAGAGTGACCAGCAGAAACTAACCAAATCATTGGTAGTAAACTGGAGGAAAAACAAGAAAACTTTTCCTTAAATGGCAAGGAGCCACAAAGCCCGCAGCTTGGACCACCGGCCTTTCAGGGCTTTAACTTTGATATATTCAGTATTGTAATGACGTTAAAATTGTCCTGCCTTTCCAGAGATGAACAGACCATTATCATAAGTGGACATTTTGGTTAAGGGTATGTGGCCTATTATTTGCTTGTGAGGGGTCATTTGACTTTGTTGAACTATGTTCTCCCGTTGTGATATTTGGGCTGGAATGTGCCTTGGCCGCAGGGAATCAGAATTAATATTTGAACAAAAAGAAGACTGGTTAGTTTACGAAGTCAAGTGCAAGTGGGATGTAAGTTGGTCGGTGTAGACAACGGAGTTGATACCTGACAGCTGTCCGAGTGGCTGTCCAGTGTCAGGCACCAGCCCCGGGCGCGGCACAGACCTGCCCCTGCCCTCGCGTCCTCCACTTGGTCAGGGTGTCTGATAGCGAGCGAGTGCGCGTGCCCCATAGATGCCAGGCGGTGTTGTAAGGACGCACCAGAGTACGGTGGAGAGTGAAGGGCGTTGGGGGGAGGCCATGGGGGTATCCAGGGCAAGGGCATTCGGGTGAGGCAGGAGCAAGTGTGAAGGTAGGAGGGAGATGGCACCTGCTGGGCGGGGAGGGGTGGGGGATGGCCGTGTCCCCGGATCCACATGCAGTCCAGCAGTAGGGTCGGAAGCTCAAATAATGTAACCTGTTTCAAATGGGGGGTTACTCAGACAGCCGAGGAAGATGGCCTACATACTTAAGAAATTTTAAACATATTTGACCACTTTCAGGTTTTTCCTGAGCTCTTAGTGAAAGGGAAATTGTGTCCTGAGATCTGCTTTCCTTCTTCTCTCCAAAGCGGAGTGTCCTTACCTTTGCTCTCAAAGAAACATTCCGCCCTTCCATTAATTCTGCTGAGGTGCCAGACCACCGAACGTGGTTTTTCTCCTCTCTGTTGAGCAATGCTTTGCATAATAGCTGAAAGTATTTCATTAGAATCCTGAAGTGTAGCAGCCGAAATGATTTAAATCTACATTTCAATTATTTTTCTTAAGCGTAACTAAAAAAAAATCTGACATTTAAGTGGAAGTAAATTATTTGTCTAATTTCCATCAGGGACTTTTTCAAAGTCACAGAAAATGTGGTTGGTAGAATTCACGACCCTCCACTCCATCAAAGCAATTTCCTGTGAAATAAAAGGGGTACACGGTAGTTCCCAAGGCCGATGCCATTATTTATCTTTTAAATAATAAAAAATAGGACTTACCATCGTTGTACCTCTAGCAAGACCAGTCCAACTGTGAAACGCACTGATGCCCCATCACTCAGCTCCCACACAGACCCTGGTTTTACCCTGTTTTTAAAGATGCCCCCTACACTTCCGACCAATCCATCTCGAAGGGAAAGGGACAATTCAATCCCCCAAACTATTAATTTTTTTAATAATTGTAAATTTATCATTTTAATTTTGCATACCCAGGCACGGTCTCCCTACAGCATTATTATAAATGATTTTAAACAGTCTGTGCTTTAAAACATGAAAGATTAAGCTTTAATTTTTGTTAAAAAAATCCCCTTAGGCAATAAATAGGTTCCCTTTGTCTCATGGCCTTGAAATAAAAATTAAAATAGTTTAAATTGCCCATGGTTAGAATAAGTGTTTCATGCAATTATCAGATGGTAGTGAATAAAATTAGAAATTAAATCATGAAAGAATAAAAACCAGGTAAATGCATATTATGCCTTTCATGGGTTTCTCATGGGGTCTTTTGAAGCCTAATTTAATCGTGTTTCTTGTCTTTTATTTTGATATGATAATTTTTCCTTTGTTTACTTCATTCTCCTCTTTCATTAATTAATTCCTGGGTCGTTTCTTCTCCAAATTTTGAACTTGTTTTTGAGGAATGTGTCTCTGTGTTGGTATAAAGAAGACATTATCTCCAGGGTGTGCGGCAAGGTCTTAAAGAGAGATGATAATATTTGTCTTCTCCCCAACTCGTGGATTTGTTGGTTTGGGCTGGCAATTCTGAGAACTTGGGAGACAGCATTATAATTACCACACAGGCACGTGTCTTTGGCACTTTCTGTCTAAAACATAATACTGCGTTGGTGTGCCACATTATTCCTCTGACCTTCTTCTGTTTTCTTTTTTTTTAAGAGGTTTTCGCATTCTCCAAATGCTTCTGTAAGTGCACTCAATCAGGTGCACACTTCAGGATAATAGATAATTTCTCTTGATAGGATAAGGCAGTTTAAAATGCTAAGGAGGATTTTTTTTCCCCCGTTTCCACCGTTGGCTTTTCAAATAGTTTTCCCCTTAAATTCTAGCAATATTTTATCCCCCACGTCTTCCAGACGTTACCCGCCTCCTTGAAGGCTGTGACAGACACAAAGTCCCCAGGACACGGTGGCACCTCCTTGTGGACTGTTTGAGGTTCACGGAGCCTGGAAGTCTTTCCGTGTGAGCCTCCCTTCCGGGGGTCATCACGTGGGAAGGACCCGTGAATGGTGACCTTCAGTGTCACACACCCCTGTCACCGGGGCAGCAGTGGAGAAAAGCCGAGTGGGAGATGAGGAGTTATCCTCGGGGTCACTCCAGGGGCTTTCGGGGTGACGAGAGGTGTCTGTCCCCGTGTGTGTACCTGCGCGTGTCCCTGGGGGACCCGTGTCAGGTGAGGAGGTGCGATTCACAGGCCGATTTAGCCCACGTTGGTGGTTTGGGCCCCACCCCTCCGCCCGCCAAGCCGTCACGCACAGGGGACAGGAGCACAGGTGGAATTAAGGCGATGGGGCCAGGAGAGGCCGTCTGCCGAGGCTGCCACCCTGACCCCACGACCCCGGGGGTCTGCCCGTCCGTGTCATCCACGCGTCCAGACCTCCCCCTGCCCTCCCTCATCCCACTCCCCTCTCCTCGGCCAGCCGCCTTGAACCAGCCTCTGGGTTCGTCGTGCGTCTCATCAGCCGCGCATCCAGGCCGTTCTGGTGCCTTCTCGGGAGCATCGTATGGTCCCGCTACCCCGGGTGAAGCCGCGATTTTGCCCGCTTCCTGCCGTCAGAACGGCCTTCAGCTTCACGCTCGCCCTCCGTCCATTTTGCACGCCATCGGCGACACAAAACAGCTCCGTCGGGACACTTTCCGCGTGGTTCACGCACGGTCGAGAGGAAGGCAGATGGAGGCATTGGCGTGGCATTCGAGGCGCTCCCTGGTCTGCCTCCACGCTTCCCTGCCAGCACGACCCCCCCCTCACCGCCCCCCTGCAGCTGGATCAGGCAGGTCTTCATCCTCCCCAGACACGCTGTCGGCCTTTATTTCTGCTGGCTTCTCTGCCTGAAGTGCCTTCTCCTGTTTCCTCCTGTGAAAATCTTCTGCCGCTAATTTATTGCAGTGTTGGTGCTTAGGGAGATTAACGTATAGGTATAAATTCAGTGTTCTTAACGCACATCATAAAAAATAGAGTTTATGCTACATAAGTTAAACTGCAGTAAAAAAAAAAAAAAAAAAACATTTGATAATAATTGATGCAAATTGCTTTAAATTCTCTAGTACTTCTAAGAACCAGGGCAAATACCCCCTCCACCATAAAGCCCCCTAGAAAGAATTAAGAGCCTCCACATTACATTTCTAGCATAAATACTTAACTAGCTCTACACCTGGGTTAAAGGCAGACTCCTTTATAAGGAGCTCCCTTAGATGCACTTTGCCAGTGGAGACGGAGAGAAAAGTGCAGCAGCCAAGAGGCTTCTAGAAATGCCGCCTACCCTTCTGGGCTACCCAAGTATATTCTTCATCCTTTTCTTAGAACGCTTCACCTATTTTCTCTGCGGGATAGTTGTTGAGACACATGCCCTGTTTCTCCCTGTCTCGAGGGCAAGTTCTTTCAGAGTAGGAAGAGTTTATTTACCCATAATCCCCCTTGCTTTTGGAAAGTACATCACAGGCCCTCAAATGGTTTTCAGTTCAGCGGAGTAGCCAAGCAGCCAATAGCCAAGTGCTCTAAGACGGGGTCTCAAAGCCATCTGTTCAGCCCAGTGCAGTGCATACATCTCTAAGAAGGAACCTGGCTCTGCCCTGCTGACATATGACAGGGTCCACTCACCACCTCGGACCATGATCCGGTTCCTCAGTAATCCCAGAATAGCCACACCCTACAGGTGAATACGCAGGTCTGACAGCTTCCTGAAAAATGAATCATACTAATTATGTTAGTACAGAATCACATAAAGTGGTTTTTATTGCAGTCATTACAAAGATTGGCTTTCAAAATGTTCTCCTGTCACGATATAGACGTGAGAGTCTCCTATCAAATACGGGCATTCATTTTTCAGAAGCGCCATCTACTCTAGTGTGGGCTTTTGAAAGATCATCCTCAGACAACTCCCGTGAATCACGCGTGCCTCACCAAGGCCACGTGCCCCCAGTGCGCCGGCGTTGGTTAGATACAGCAAGAACCCAGCCAACTGTCGAGGGTGTTTTTACTTACACTCTGTTCAACATTGACTGCGTCTCTGACCTTCCTATTTTCCTCCATTCATCTTTTTTCACTGCTTATTACCAAAGAAAGTTCTCAAAACCGTCAGTGTTCCCCATCATTAGCTATACTTTTAAGTGTTTTCGTCGAGAAGGCTGTTAAAATTACCTGTTTATTTGTGGGGTTGAATCAGACAGGTTTACACCCTATTGCTACAGAAAGAGAACTGACAATGCCATTCTTTGCTCATTTCCTGCGAGTTTCAACATTTTATCTTTCTAGAAGGTTTCCGTGTGTTGACTTGCTGCTGACTTACAGGGCTCACTTTATTTTCATTGATGTTAATGGAGTTGAACATGATGTAAAAGCCCTGTAAATAAAATATCACCATAGTGACTGTAATTTCTGGATATATTTTTTCATTCGACAGATGTTTCCTGAGCATCTTCCATGTACCTGGGACTATTCTAGGCATTTGAAACACATCAGTGGACAAAGTAGAGAAAAATCCATGCCCTCATGTAGTTGATATTTCTAGCATTAGCTCTTTAAAAAATGTATTTTACTAAATTTCTGCTATCATCAAATGACTTGGTGAGCATTGAAATATAAGCTATAATTTCTACACCCTTTAAAATAACCATTTCGTAACCAACTTTTTGGCTTATGTTATGTTAAAATTTTGTGAAAGACCAAAGTGGAAATGGGGCGGGGGGGGGGGGGGGGGAATCTTCTTTCTCTACTTTCTTCCCTTTCTGTAAGCCTTGCTGTTTCTCTGCACATTGAATGAAGCAAAACTCTAAGAATAGTATGCACTAGTTAGTAAATTTGATGATGAAAGTCTAATGATGAAAGTCAAAACAAGAAGAATGCACACACTTCTGTGAGTGGCTTCTCAACAGAAGCATTTCGTGAAGGGGCGCCTGGGTGACTCCGTCAGCTAAGTGTCTGACTTTCGATTTTGGCTCAGGTCATGATCTCACGGTTGTGGGATCATTGGGCTCCTCTCTGAGCATGGAGCCTGCTTAAGATTCATTCTCTCTCTCTCTCTCTCTCTCTCTCTCTCTCGCTGCCCCCCTCCCACTCACACGCAGGCTCTCTCAAGAAATAAAAAAAAAAAAAAAGCATTTCATGAAAACCAAATTACTTCCAAAGTTCTTAGGCATGCAGAACATATTTGGGGAGGGGGGGGCTGGTAATTGGCCGTGGTCTGTCTTTTTGGTAAGTGGTTCTTTATTTGTTTGGCATTGATCATCCTACTCATAGGGTTTACAAACCAAAGACATGCAAATACCTCCCAGAGGAGTCTCACTGGCCCCTGCACGTGCTGGGTGTTTCGATGCAGAATTCACCTTAAGTTTTACTTGGCATCAGGAAAATGGATGTCTTTTGGGCTACATAGTCCAAACCGCGGCTCATTCCCTAAGTCATCCAGTGTGCTGAGCTGCCAGAGGGTTCTCCACTCCTGGCATCAGAACGACTCTGCATAGTATATGGGCAGCCCACGCAGATGAGGTGCTCTTGACGTGGAGCAGAGCCACAGTCTCTGAACGGTCCTGAGCTCATCTAAAGCTTCGTAAAGCTGCCGGGCTGAGGGGCTAGAGCTATTTTTGGATCACCTCTCTTCTCCTCGGAGCCCGCACTCAGGTCTGTGTGGCCAGTTCTACCTGTGCCCCGAGTACGGTTTGTCCTGCTGTCCTGGGGGCTGTCACTCACCACTCAGTGCTTTGTTCTTGCCTTGCTTTGGGTACGCTTCTTAATACGTTTAGATACCGGCTGTCATTCTTTGCACGTTTGCTTTTAGCGGCCCTGGAGTTGGAGCTGTGCCAAGCGTTAGTGATTCGTTGTAAACGGTGCTCTATACGGTCTACGTTGTGTCAGACCCACATCGGATCCCGTTGTGGCGCACGTATGAGCTCACAGGTGTGTTTTCTGTACAACACACTCAGTGTACTTCCGTTCCCACTGAATCATCGATGTTGCTGTCTGATAGAGCCATGTTATCACTGCTAGCACTGGGGGAAAGCCCATAGTAATCACATAATGATATAGTAAAGAGGAAAAGCAACCAACTTTTGCTAACAAATGTTGCTAGACACAGCTTCCCAGAGGTTTATGACCAAAGGTCCATGTTTTAAGACCTGAAAGCCACAAAGTATGAGCACTGAGTTCACGTGTGGTTTAATCCCACGAACTGCTTAAACCAGATGCAGTGGCCACATTCAAGAAACAAGCAGAATGCACCAACCCGGTCAACCTAGTTGAAGGGCGGAAAGTCAGAGAGATTGTGTCTTGAGGAAACGGGGGAAATTTTGAATAGAACAGCTGACATTTAAGCCCAAATTTTAAGACTAGGTAGGGTTTTGAGACGTAGAAATGGAATGGGAGATCTAACAAATGTGTCAAGTGTGCAAAAAATAAAAAGGATTTGGTGAGCAAATGGAAATTCATCTCCTTTTCACAGCCATGAGATGTATGGAAAATAATGACCAGAGAGGGTCCTGAAAGGTGTGGTTAGGGAGCCAGAACTTCCTCGTGCAGGCAGTGAAGAACATCTGAGGACTTTGAGAACAAGAGAGTCCACCATGGGACTTGAGCGCTGACTGGATGTGAGGATAGAAGGAAGGAGTTGAAGGTGACAGAAGCACATTTCCTCTGGGGGACAGGTGGCCCAGTGTTTTCATTGGTGTAGAGGGGAGGCAGGAGAAGGGAAAGTTTGTAGTAGACGAAGATTGGATTTTGTGCTGCACATGTGAACAGGCCTTTTGTGTACATATATCCACCGTGCACACGGTTGGCCATCTGACCGTGGAGTTTGTCGCGGAACTAGAAGAGTGGGTTGCAAACTGGCGGCAGAAGTGAGGTGGACTGATGTCAGCTTGGGGTGGGTGATACCTTTAAGTTAGAACCACCAAACAGAGCAGAGAAGGAGACCAGGCGCAATGCTCTGGCTGATGGCTGTATTTGTGGGGCAGACAGGAGGAACCACGTGGTGGTAGCGTGGTACCCAGGAACCACGCGGGAAGGTGACAAGGGAGAGCAGAGAAGGGGCATTTGAATTTAGCAATTAGGCAGCCCCACCTCCCACCCCCTGCATGGCCAGGTCACTGGCGGAGTAAATGTCACAGTTGTAGAGGCAATGAGAGAGGAGGAATGTGGGACTGGAGGCGAGAATTGTATCTTTATAAATGACATTTTCATGAAATTGAGTGTTTTTTTTTAAAAAGTCTACAAAAATAGCAAGGTCAGGAGAGAGATGAAGATGGGGAAACTTAAAAGTACTTCTAAGCTAAAGAGAAGGAGCCAGAAGGAGAGAGAACAGGAAGAGGCCAATGAGAGATGAGATTGATGGACTGAGTGGGAAGGCGGTCAGAGGAAGGGAACCAAACCCTCCTTTATGCCTGTCTGTGGCACTGGAGCAGCGCGTGAGGGTCTGTGACGAGCTGGGAGGGGGACCCTGCCACCGAGCTCCTGGACGGCGCGCCCTGCCCTGCTGTCCCACAGCATGGTATGTGTGTGACCATGTGCCTGACGGGGCATAAACCCATAATAAATGCTGGCAACGGGCTGTATAGTCTTGAAAGAGGGAACGCCTTCTTCGCCTCTGAGACGCGAGCACACAGAGGCCAAGACTGGGGAGGACGCAAGGAATTTAAGACACAGAGGTATTTACATCACGTGTAGGCTAAGGATTTAAATATCTAGCGCTACAAACAGAAAAGTCCATACTCGGGGCAGAAGTTTAAAAAGGAGGTACACTGAAGAATGTACTAGAGGAGTTACAGTTTCGTTTCCTTTCTAGAATATGTGGACATCTTGACCAAGAATTAGAAGACTGATTTGGAGCAAGTCATTTAATTTAATCTTTATCTAATTTTCAGTTGGGAAATGGAGTTGTTCACTTTACTGAAATATTGAGGTTAATACATACATAGAAAGCACGCTGTTGCTTTTATTTGAAGACAACGTTAAATTATCTTATGAGAAAGATGATTTCATTATTTTGGAATGATACTAAATTCCCCTGTTGACAACAGGAAACTAGGTTAAAACTAGAATAAGATCAGTGATATTTTTCTCTGAACCTTTTACCTTTGGAAATGAGTATCTCCCCCACCCTTGCTAAAAAATACCAGCATATAAATGCAGAAGTAGACCCACTCCTTCCTTCTTTCTGCTTTGGGGCTCAGCTGAACAAATTGTCAGTGACTTTCCCACGTACTTCGAGTGTGACTCCAGGTTATGGAACCACCACACCCTTCTTACCAAAGACGACGTGGCACTGTTGGATTCAAGAGTGCCAGCTAACCGTGACGGGGCAGGACTTCTGGGTAGCGGCCACCATGGAGGGTCACGCACTGAGGCCCTTGGAGAGCTGGGGGTTATGACTGAGTCTGTGCTCGTGGTGGGCCATTCGCAGAGGCAGCCGCCGTGCCAAGGCGCACGCTCAGACCGTGCCTACGGCCCACAGCTCTTCGTCTAGAACCCTGCTGGCTGAGCACTTGACCCTCGGCAACCGTGCCATCTTATCCAAAGGAAAACACTAGAAATGAGCGTTCGGTCCCTCTGGGCAAACTGCCCCCTTTCCAGGAGATCCGAAGACCAGACTCAGCCAGGTTTTCGGCGACCTGCCAACGACACACAGCTGGTTACCACGGAGGTGACCTCTCCCCAGGGTGCAGAGCCTGGTCAGATCATCAAGTTTTACTGTTACAAGGAGTCTTCAGGATAATCTGTCCAGGTGCCTCACGCATGATCCACACGGAAGCCCGCAGGGTTAGTTAATGATTTGCTGAGGAAACACAGGCGATCAGCAGCAGGTGTGCCGACGATCCTGCCACACCGCGAAACATGCAAAAGCAGGAACTCTGGGAGAACTGGAATTGTGTTTCTGGATTTTTCCACTTACATGTTCTCACTCTTGTGAGGAAATCCACACTTGTTTTTTTCAATCTGTGTTGATGACCATCTGTAAAAACAAACATCTGGAGCCATCCAAGTACTTGTATTTTCGTAAATCGTTAGCAGAATATCGTCGGAAGGGAAGACAGGTTGTTTTCTCTCTGCTCCATTCTTATTAGATCCGTATTTACTGAGTTTACATGAACGGACTTTTTCAAACTCGCAGCCCCAAATTACACCTTCGTTCTTCAGTGTCTGTCTTCTTGGGACCAGGGAGGACACTACAAACAAGGCAAGGCAAGGAGGTACCCAAGTTTGCTGACAACTAATGAAGCCAGTTTCTTCCTTAGAAATGTCAACTAATGAGGGGCACCTGGGTAGCTTCGTCGGTTAAGCATCCAGCTCTTGATTTTGGCTCAGGTCACAGTCTCACGGTTTGTGGGATCGAGCCCCACATCGGGCTCTGCACTGACAGTGTGGAGTCTGCTTGAGATTCTCTCTCTCCCTCTCTCTGCCCCTCCCCATGCTGGCACACACATTTTTTTTTCTATGTGTGCCTCTCAAAATAAAGTGAAGAAACGTCAACTAGCGAGGACTCCCAACAAGCATTTGCAAAAAAGAATTAAAATGAAGGAAACCATTTCTGCTTCCATTTCTGCACCACTTTCTCACCTTCCAGCATGTACTTTCCTAGAATAATGCCTCAAAAGCCAGTCAGGGTCCAGATGAGGGGCTTGCTTCACCCAGCCCTCTAGACTGAGAGTTCTTCCTGCGCATCTTCCGGAGAACCAGGAGAACCAGGGTGGCCTGTCTGGCCCGGTGTCGCCCGAAGCCACATCGTCGACTGTCCTTCTGAGGTGAAGCGATGTGCTGGGAGAAGAAAATGGGACGGAGGATATGGCCATCACAGACTATCAGGTAGTGACATCGGACCACCTCAGACCCTTTTAACACCATTTTCTGATAGCGGCAGCCTCCCCCTACCCTGTCATTCCTCCCCACCCCCACATCTTGAAAGTTAAGGGAGGAGACGTAACTGTGGAATAATTGGTCCCCTGGGAGAAGAGTCACTCCCTGTGTCACTAATGCCCTGGGGTTGTGATTAGCTAATAAGGCTAGCGCTTGTGTCATTGCCTAATTCTGCCTCCTCACAGTCTTCCCTGCGCCAGCCAGAGACCGCGGCCGAGCTCCTTTGAGGCAGGGTGGCATCCTCAGTAGGTTCGTGCAGTGTAGACGGTTTGCTGTTTCCTAAGCCGCAAAGCCACTGTGCTTTCACCGCCCGATGGCTCCGAGCAGATGTTCAGTGAGCGCACCGCAGGCAGTCTCCCCGTCTTCGGTGGTGGTTTGTTGTAGCTCGGGGACAAACCTCGTGCTGTCCAGGGGAGGAGGGGGTGCTTAACGCGAGGAAGCGGGTGCCTTTGGTTCCTAGAGAGCACGGTGGGTCGTTCCTCCTGCCCCTGCAAAGACCAGGAGGCCGGGCGGCCTTTGGGGAGGGAGAACGTTGCCGGCGGGGAGTGAGGCGCATGAGAGACTCCTAGGCCCCCCGATGGCCGGCCGTCTGTCTGCTTCCCTTGCTGGGCCTGGAATCTGTGGAAGGACGGAGAGGTGGCAGCGTTCCCCTGAGCAGTCACTTCACCCAGACCGCGCCTCTGGATCTTTGTCCCGCCTTCCGTGCGGAAGGGGAAGGAGCTGCCGTTTACCCGTGTGTCTCTGATCCCGCGGCGGGCGAAGGTGGGTATCGAGGCCGGTATTGGAGCCGGGCTGTGCCTGCCCCCCGCCACAGAGGCGCCACTCCCCACGGGAGTGCCAGCTGGGACAGTGAGCGTGGGCGTCTGCTACCCTCTGTGTAAGAGTTCTGTCCCAGGACCAAAGGGTGTCTCTTGTCTTGGTGACAAGGCAGCAAGTGGCTTTGTCCATTCTGTTATTTTTTTTTCAGCTTTTATTTATTTTTGAGAAAGAGCACAAGTGGGGGAAGGGGAGAGAGAGAGAGAGAGAGAGAGAGAGAGAGAGAATCTGAAGCAGGCTCCAGGCTCTGAAAAGTCAGCACAGAGCCCGAAGTGAGGCTTGAACCTGCAAACCGTGAGATCATGACCTGAGCCAAAGTTAGACACCTAATGGACTGAGCCATCCAGGCGCCCCCGTCCATTCTATTTTTTAAAATAGCCACACTCTTCGTGGCCTGTGAGCAGAAAGGGACAGTCTGAGGAGAGTCTTTTTTTTTAGCAGCTCGGCTGTGTCCTCAGGGGCCCTCATAAGGTGCAATGGGATCCCCTTGACCCGGCTCCTGAAGGCCTTCGATTGGCCTCATCCTAAGAGAAACTAGATACGGCGTTCAATGTACCTGCCTCAGCCTTCAGTATTATTTTCATTTATTCATCCGCTCAGCAAATATTTGGTGCCTGTTACGTCTTAGTTACTCCTGTAGGTTCTAGGAAATGAGGCAGAACTTCTCATTAATAAGCTTATCTGCTGGGGGGATTTTTTTTTCCTCGGGAAGATAGAACCATAACTCAGGAAACATTTTACTCCTGGTTTCCTGCCCACCCCCCACCCCCGGCATCTGTTCCCCTTTTTATCTCAAACCAAACCTCACCTCCCTTCCCCTCCCCTATAACCTTTACCTTCTTAGGCCCCAGACTCCCCACACACAGCCGGACAGGGTGAGGTGCCACTGTGCTTGGAGGCCTCTCAGCCCGGTGGTTCCCACACTTCACTGAGCGAGAGGCACGCCAGGAGGGCAAGTCCTGGGCCCTGCAGCCACGGATGTTGGTTCAGAGGGTCCGAGGTAACCTCCAGGCGAATGAGATGCCCGAGGGCCTAGACTCTAATTTTTAAAAAGCGACTTTGCTCCATCTAATGTGTGTACGGATACCACACCCTCACAGGGTAATGTGGTCCCTGCCTCCAGCAGACAGAAGAGCCCTCACCACGTGGCCTGCAGAGCAGGTCAGCGAGTTTTCACCCCCAAAGTCTGGCTTGTCTCTCCTTACATCCTTTCCTCTGTGACTGGGTCATTTAGGATTCAAGATGGCTGTGCTGGGTGGGGCGGCTCTTCTAGCAAAGAAGGTAGAAGCTGTTGGTGTCTGCAGCTTGGCTGGGCTCCTGTCGGTGTAGATCCCTGCGGTCTCTAAATAGACCCTGGGTTCTCACATTCTTCAGTTACACCGTGAGCAGTGAAAATTGGAACCTTCACAAAGTGCTGCCTTTAAACCAGTAGAATTCTGCCTTCTCTGAGTCCTGGTTTTCCCTGCCAGGAGAGGCAGCCAGCCTGCGTTTGGTACTCGTAGAGACAGTAAGAACTTTTCAGGAGTTGGAGTGTTGGACCTCCAAAGCCATCAGGCATATGTCAGGGTCTGCAGAAACCCCCTGAAACGTGACCACCTGACGGCCTTTGCTTTCATAGTTCCACGGACAGGGAGGACGTGCTTCTGAGGGCACTTCCAGTCCACAACCGGCCCTTCATACTGTGCCCGCCCCCTTACGGCTTTGACCCATTGACCCATCACTTTGGTCTCCTGAGCTACAGAGTGTCTTTCTGACGACAGCACCTAACCCTGGCCCTTCCCTTGGTTGTCTCCTCTCTGGGCTAAATTTGACCTCTTCATCAACGGTTTCTCTCACCGGCGTGACTGGCAGGCCTGGTCACCCTCTTCCTGGCTCTCAGAACGATACACATAGACCGAGATTCCTGACGGCCAGACCAGTGGTACAGGCCGTGGGATTGTCGGTCATCTGTGTACTTCCTTCCATCTCTCCTACCGGGAAATACTGAATCTGCATGAATCTGAGGACAGGATGACCAGATTCTCATCCTTCGGATAGACATCGTCAGCAATGTTTATCAGTCACCTACTGTGTGTCAGGCATCATTGCCACCTCATGTGTTTGATTATCATGTCAGTTCTCAGGGTGGGTCACATTATTCCCATTTTAAGCATCATTCGGAGCCTCAGCTAAATTGAGGGATTGCCCAAGGTCTTACAGGTGGAAGGGACAGGGCCTGAAAATTAAGGGTGAATATGAGTAATCGCAAGTTCATTGCTTCTGTAGATCTCAACAGCAGCCAAGATAGACACAAGATGCAAAACAGGAATTTAAGTTTATACGCGCATAGTGTTAACATTCTGGAGCCAGAGCTAGGTGAAGTCCTGGCTCTACAACCTACAGCCATGTGGGACCTTCCCCCAGTTACTTAGCCGCATAGGCTAACTGTAAACAAAAGAGCTGATGCACAGAAAGTACTTAGAACAAAGGCCGGCCCCCGGGTAAATGCTAGCGACCGCCATGATTAAGCTGTATTCCTGGTGAAGCTGAGTTGGAAAATGTATTCGTTTTCCATTGCCGCTGTGACAAATTACCACACACGTAGTAGCTTGAAACAACACACGTGTATTATCTTCCGACTCTGTAGGCCGGAAGTCCAGCATAGTCACTGGGCTGACACCCCACATAGTCAGGGGTATCAGCAGGGTGCAGTTCTTTCTGCAAGCCCTAGGGAAGAATCCACTCCCCTGCTCCTCCAACTTCCGGAGGCTGCTGGCTTCCTCGACAGACAGCCCCTCCTTCCAAGTCCTTGTCGCGCTGCCATCTCCCTGGCTCATGCGAGCCCCTCTGCCATTGACAGGACCCCTGAGATTACACTGGGCCCAGGCAGATAATCCTGGACAGTCTCCTCATCCCAAGGTCCTCTGAAGAGCAGCTTATAAACCCTCTGTGTTGTATACCCTCTGTATACCCTCTGTATAAAGCTCTGTGTCACAGGCTGCAGGAATCAGAACACAAGCATCTTTGGGGGGAGCCATAGAGCATGTAGTAGTAATTCTTGTCTCCCTCTGCAAACGTAGTCCTGGGACCAAAATGAACTTACCTGCCCTCTCCAGTAATGCAGAAGTTAGAACAGAAAGAGAATGGAGAGCAGGAAGGCCTTCATCAAGCACCCACTGGTGTCCTGTGTTTTAATTTGGCGGCCCCATGGATGTTAGATCTTTCCCAGTCTCTCCAGCTACATTCGTCACCTGCTTCCCGTTAGGGGGATCAAGGCTGGTGGGGGCTGGAAGGGAGGGAGTCCGGCTTATCCACACGGCAGAGAGAGGGTGACTTTTTCCTGAGAAATGAAGCCAAGGGCCTTTTCTCTCTGGAAAGCTCAGAAAGAATAAGCATTTATCTCTGGAACAAATAAATATAAAACAAATGAAGCATTTTTTTTTAATTTAGGTAAGATTCAGCTTGCTTGTTTTTTGGGCTGCTTTGAGAAAATTTCCCAAAGAGCCCTTCTCCCACAGCTGTTAGCTATCCCGATGGCCTCCTCACCGAGGACTCACCCACAGAGCTACGGCACCGGCCCCGTCCTGTGCCACTGCTCGCTGTGTGCCCTGGGCAGGTCCGCTCAGCCTCTGCTTTCCATCTTCTAAGTGGAGAAGACTCTCAGCCTAGTTCATGCATTGCCTCAGAGGATCCAAGTTGAAATGAAGGAACATATGTGCAAGGCAGTGCTGTCTGTCCCTGTCGATGGGGATTAAGGGAGAGAAACAAATCACTGGCCAGGGTAGGTGAGCCAGCGCTCGGCTCTCCTGGAGATACTGGACAGTGGATATTCCTCCGGCTCGTCTAGCACTCTTTTCTCTCTTTCTCTCCCTCCTCCTTTCACCTTGGCATAGCAAGGAAACCTAGTGATCTAGGCATGCCATCCATGACCTGAAGCTTTGACTTGGGCCAAGAAACTCTACTCAGTGTATTATTGATCCAAGACCTAGTGCAGTTCAAGGAGAAAGAACCCGTCTTCTCACTTAGATTGGGAGAGGCATATGGGAATTGTTGAGCTTGGCGTCTTCCCAGCAGTGAATTAACCTCAGAAGAGCAGAGAAACCCTGTGATGCTCACCACCAGTCTTCCTTTCCCCCACACCCCAGTCTCTAACCCTGTTCCCTTCCCGCATTCTTTCCTAAGAAGGCACAGAACTGTGCTGCCGTATGAGGTAATGAAAACAGGACTTGTGTTTATTGCATGGCCATTTTAGTTCCTGGTTAGCCGGCCAGTCACAACCTCTTTGGGTTCGTCGGTAGTTTCTAAGCAGTAGTAAAAACAGGCTGAAGATGGGACCTCTGACAAGACACGTCTGCGCTGCGTGAGCAAGGGGAGCCGAGCTTTGCTCCCCTGGCCTGTGTGCCTCTGGGCTTTGCCGTGTATGGAGCAGCCTTCTACTAAAAGAGGTGCCGTGGACGATGGAGAGTGCAGGTTTATTTACCACCCTTCTCCCAAAATGTGCCTTTGGCATGTCACAAACAGTTTAATGGAGAAAGTGAAGGATACAGTTCTTGGTGGAGACCAGAGGGAATTTCAGACGGGCAGAATCCTCTTGCCAGTTGGCCAACACAGAAATAGGAAAATATGTGTGTTGTTGGCATTGAATTTGTCTCTGTCTTTCGTGTCTGGGGTCTCTTTCTCTATTGTGTGTCTGCTGAATATTTGGTGTTGGAGCACATGATTAAGATTGGCTGTGTGACAAACTTGAGGCTTTTTGCTTTAAAGCGGTTATTTGCTAGAATTCAAAAGATTCTTAAAGGTGGCTAGATCGCAGTTGAGCCATCTTTTCCAAATGAGACTCCAGTTGGGGTGAATTTTCAGAGTATTGTCTGAAGCTGTGGGGCACACAGGGTCTTCTCGTTTCAAGGTCAGTTACTTAGTTCACTCAGCATTTTTTTTGTAATTTTTTTTTTTTTTTTTTTTGAGAGCACACAAGCAGGGGAGAGGGGCAGAGGAGGGGAGAGAGGGAATCTTAAGCAGGCACCACAGTCAGCACAGAGACCAACAAGGGGCTTGTTCTCACAACCCTAGGATCATGAACTAAGCTGAGATCAAGAGTTGGACGCTTAACCGACTGAACCACCCAGGCGCCCCATTAGTCCAGTCGTCTTACTGTCACACTTGATCCCTGTCCCTCGTGTCCTTCACCCACTCCCCACCCTTCTACTGGGTCTAGCCCTCAACCACATACTAAGAGGCCCACTTGACTGTATCCAGTCTTCCTGCGGTTTTAAATAAATAGCAAACCAAGACCTAAAGGACCTCTAGCTTGTATACTGTTTGTATTATCAGTGACAAGTGGGCCTGCTGAATTTCCCACCTCCCCACCTCACTCCTGCCCCTTATGCGTCCATGGCTCGTGTGTGTGTGTGTGTGTGTGTGTGTGTGTGTGTGTGTGTGTGTGTCTGTCTGTGTCTGTCTACATCTACGGTACACTCCCTCCAGCTTGCTGCTCACCACCGTAATTGAGAATTACCCAAACAAAGCAGAGAATGGCTTAAACCCACCTCTTCCTCAAGCCCATCTTACAGACATGGAGGGTGTGAAAGATCACCCACAGTGTGAGGTCAGCCAGTTCTGATGTCGCCCGGCCCCTTCCCCCTCTTGCCCCCTGTGAAGCTCCAGCTAGAAGTAGGTGACAGACAAGTGTGCCCGTGGCCGTTCTGGGTTTCCCTGGGTGAGTGCAAGCAGGCCACATCTACGGCCCATAGTCCCTGACATGGCTGCTGAAGAGGGAGAGGGGCCTGGGCCCTGCACACAGGCTTTTCTCTGTGACTGGTGGTGAGGAAGAGGAGGGTCAGCCAGCAGAAACAGGACCAATGGCCATCCAGTCATCAGTAACTGAAGCTGTGTAGGCAGAGATTGGAGAGAAGCTTACCTCCTTCCTTGTTTTACAAGACATGTCCTACGTAGGTTTGTCCCCTCAGTTCGGTGTGTACCCAGTAATGGACTATGATCTGAAAGTCCCCAGATGGTACCATTGTGCCAGGTTCATTACCTAGATCACCCTACTCAATCTTCACAACCTTTTAAGTTGGGTGTTCTTTTTTCTCCCATTTAAAAATGCTGAAATGGAAGCTTATGGAGAAGAGGAAAGGTTGAGTCCAGAGCACTCAGTCTCAACGACAGCCCCATTGTGACTCCGGTTTTCTGTCTGTAAACGGGGGTAATGAGATTGTAATGGTTTGTTGCTTAGAGCAGTAGTCTCACTTTGTGGTGTCTGTGAGGCCATGTTGCAAGCTTTCTCCTGTCCTTCCCCGGGATGCCTATGCTAACCCAACTTGCATGATCCTCTTCTGCCACCAGAGATCTCGAGATGCAGGGTGATGAGCCAGGGAGCAGCAGAAAGAATTAGAGACTAATGAGGTCTGTGCTGTAAACAAGGTCTGGAAAATGTAAGTTGCAGACACTGAGGTATTAAGGTCCGGTCATGTATTTCCTCTCCAGCACTAACAGTGAATACTCCACAGCAGCATGACGACTGGTGTCATAAGTCTTTCTAGGAATGTGCTGGTGTCCCTAACTGATAGGCACTTTCTCCAGGTCATTGACCTTAGTGCTTTGGCACCTCTGCTTCATCAGTGATGTGTGCAGCAATGGAGTTGGAGGCCTTTCTGATAAAGGTAGCTTGTGTTTCTCAGATGAATGAGAGACTGTTCTGATCCATTACTCGGCTGACTCCCTCCACACCTTATCCCAGTTTGTTTCATTTCCACATCTCCATCATTTCCTGTGCCGTCTGAGGAATATCTGCTCTCCTTATCCTATTCCTTTCTATCCCTTTCTTTCCCTTCTGAAAGATCTCAGTGAAGAGTCTGAGGGCATAAAGAAAAAGAGTGCTGAATAAAATGAGCACTCTTTTCTGACGTACCCACTGGTAGTAGTGTTCTCTTATGAGCTGTATTTCATCCGGACAAAGACACAGATGTTCATAGAAGTGTATCAAGGTCCTTTCAATGCAAGCAGTTGACCCACTTTTCTTTTTCTCTCTGAAACTGATGCAAAACTCTTCTGTCTCATTATAGCGTATAGTTTGTTGTTTGCATGGTATATATCTTTCCATCCTTTTACTTTCAACCTATTTGTGTCTTGGAATCTAAAGTGTGCCTCCTATAAGCAATACAGACAGCTAGGTTTTGTTTTATAATTTTTTAAGCCAGTCTAACAATCCCTACCTTTTGATTGGATTGTTTACTTCATTCACATTTAATATCATCAGGATGCATTTATATGTGACATAAGTTTACTTTTCACTTTCTGTGTATTTCAGTTGTTTTTGTTTCTCCTTTGTGGCTTTATTTTGCATTAAGTGAATATTTTCTAGTATAATGTTTGAATTTCTTCAGTGATTTTCCTCCATATTTTTGAATTTTCTTTTCTTAGTGGTTGCTCTAGGGTTTACAACATATATCCTGTCTTATCAGAACCTACTTCAGATATGTACTAACCTAATGCCTATGAGATGCAGAAACATGCCTCCTATACATAACTCTCCTTTCCTCCCCTTTTTTCTACTATTTACATACATATTATGTCTTTGTATGTTATAAACTTAACCTATAGTTATAATTATTACTTTATATATTTTAAATGAACTGAAAGAAAAAGGAGAGCATATACATGTATCTGTAGAGTTTGTTTATAACCTTATTTATCATTTCCAGTTCTCTTCATCTCTTCTTGTGGTTACTGTCTGGTATAATTTCCTCACTGTAATACAACTTTGTCCCCCTACCCACTTCCTTTGTGCCTAAAATGTCAAATATATTTCTGTATATTAGAGGCTCAGTGATACAATTAATATACATACTGCTTTAGGCAATTGATTTTTTAATCAATTAAGAGAAGAAAAATGCAACTATACAGTCTTTTATAAGTATCCACATAATTGCCTTTATTGGTGTTATGCGTGTGTATGTGTGTAGGGATTTGAATTATTGTCTTGGGTTATCTGCTTTCAGCCTGTAGAACTTGATTTCATATTTCTTGTAATACAATGACTGCTGGCAACACATTCTGTTTTTGTTCATCTAGAAATGTTATTTTTCCCTTGTTTACCGAGGATAGTTTGGCTGGATATAAAATTCTTACTTCATAGTGTTTTACTCCTTTCAGCATTTGCAGTGTGCCCTGCCACCTTCTGGTCCACTGTTTCTGCTGAGAAGCCAGGTGTTAATCTTCTTGGGATCCCCTTATACATGATGAGTCATGTTGTCCTCTCTCTCCTTGCAAGATTTTTTTTTCTTCATCTTGGGCTTTCAGTATTTTTACTATCACATGTCTGGGTGTGGATCTTCTTCTATTATCCTACCTGTAGTTTGTTGACTTTCTTGGATATATAGATGAATGCTTTTTGTCACGTTTAGGAACTTTTCAGTCCTTGTGTCGTTATTTTTTCTATTCTTTTCTCTGCTCGTGGTACCCCCAGTATCTGTATACTCTTGTATTTCATGGCATGCCACACCTCTGACGTTCTGTTCCTTTTTATTCATTGTGTTTTCTCTGATTTTCAGACTGCATGATCTACATCATTCTCCAAACTCATTTGTTATTCTGCCTTTTCAAATCTAGTGTTGAGCCCCCACAGTGAATTTTTCATTTCTGTAATTTACCTTTCAAGTCTAGAATTTCCATTTTGTTCATTTTTATAATATCTCCCTTTTTATTGGTATTCTTTGCTTGATGCAACTTTGTCATCGTACCTTTCGTTAAGCATGTTTTCCTTTAGTTCTTTGAACATATTTATAGGACCTGTTTTGATGTCTTTGTCTGCTAAGTACAGTATTTGGACCCTCTCAAACAGTTTCTGGTGCCTGCTCAGTGAGCAGAGGCTACTTTGAGGACAGTACTCCCACACTTCCTGGCCCAGAACAGAGCTTCCCATAAGACAGAGCCAGGGGTGTGGTTAAAAATGCCAGTGGCCTGCCCTTCCCTGGGAGAAACCATAGCCCTAGGTTTGGACCTGTGGGGAGAAGAAGCCCTTAGCTCCTTGGCCACAACCACCTGGAGTTGAGCTTCCATTCCATACACTGACCTTGGGGAAGTGGGAGAGGAGCAGCTGAAAGGGAGGGAGCAGGTTGTGGCTCAAATGCCACAGACTCTTGCTGTTCGTTCTGAGATTTTGCAGATTTACCTGAATTTCTTCTTTCAAGGACCTTACGATACTTTCACTGAAGGGCACCTGGGTAGCTCAGTCAGTTAAGCAGCCAACTCTTGATTTCAGCTCAGGTCATGATCTCACAGTCGTGAGATCAAGCCCCCAAGTCAGGCTCTGCACTGAGCATGGTGCCTGCTTGAGATTCTCTCTCTCTCTGACCCTCCCCCACTTACTCTCAAAAAGGGAGGGAGGGAAGGAAGGAAGGAAGGAAGGAAGGAAGGAAGGAAGGAAGGAAGGAAGGAAGACAGGCAGGCAGGCAGGCAGGCGGGAGGGCTAAAGAAGAAGAAACTAGTTTAATTCAGAAGAGCTTCTCTCCCAACCCATGTGTGGTGTATTCACATTGTCATGTATTGCAGTTCTAGCTCCAGTGTGTTTCATCCCAGTACACTGTAACTTTATATAAATAGCATTTATTTAAATCTGCCTGCATAATTACTACTTCCTTTGCTTTATTATTCCTTCTCTCATCTGGGATCATTTCTCCTTTAGTTTGAATCCTATCCAACAGAACATTTAGTGAGGGTCCCCTGGTTAAAAAGTCTTAGCTTTTATGTGACAATTATTTATTTTGTCCTAGTTTCCGAAATATATTTTTGTTGGATGTTCTAAGTTGACAGTTAATTTACCTCAGCACCATGTCCTAATCTGTCTTACATTACTATTGATATGATTAGCAATAATTTAAAAGATATTTTACAGTGCTTGTTACTCTTTTGGTGTTTACTGCCCCCCCCGAGTCTCTCTGATCACCTAGACCAATAAACTGCCAGAAACAGAAGTCCTCCTTTCTGGGCTATTTCCCATGGAAAAAGAGACTTAAATCTAGTGTCAGTCTCCATGTAATAGCCCTTCCCACACTGCTGTGCCAGTGAGTAAGGGGTGAAAACTATCCCTCATGTGTGTTCCGATTCGAAGCCAGTAATAAAAGCCTGAAGAACTTTCACACAATTTTAGGTGACACCAGGGGAATACTTCTAGAATGGTAATGTGAGGATACCTGTGAACCCTTTACCCCGTGAAACCACCATTACTGGTAAAAACTGTAAAAGTCAACCACTTAAAATCTCTAGAAATTGTCCTTAAAAGTCCACAGATGGAGAAACATTCTCGCAAATGTTCTGGCAAGAAATAAAGGTAATGATTACCTTTGATTTTCATAAGTTATGTTTGTTAAAATTGTTATGGTAATATATAAAAGAATAGAAATAATATACATTACCTCCAAAGTAGTAGAGGGGGAAATGGAATGGGGAAAAAAAAGTAAATAATGGTCCTAAGAAGAAAGGCAAGAAAGAAGAGGAAAAAATATAGGCAGGACATACAACACAAAATTTAAACACTTCTACTGAAAGACTGTTAGATTATTAGGCTGTAGTTTTTAAAACCTGTTTACATATTGATTATAAGAGATAGAGCAGAAATAGACAAAAAAGCAAAACGATGGTAAAAGATACATCATGCAAATAACCAAAAAAATCTGATGCTTTTATTTTTTATCATACAAAACAGACTTTAAGAAGAAACTAGAAATAAGAGCTGCCACAAAAAGTTGATTGCACCACAAGATACAATAATTTACAAACATCTACACAAGTAGTGACATAGCTTCAAGATGTATTCCAAAAAATGTCCATATTTACCCGGAGAAATTGAAATTACCACAGTGGGAGATTTTCACATGCTTCTCTCAGTAACGGACAGCACAAGCAGACAAAGAAATAGGACTTAATTGTAAATGTTCCTGATTTTAAACATTTATTTAAGAGCATGTTATGAATAATTTTTGCCAATATAAACTTGAAAACTTAAATACATAAGTTCCTAGAAAGCTATAACTGAATACAACTGATTAGAGAAGAACAAGAAAAGTTGAACAATCTTAGTTATTAAGGAAACGTAATCATCCCATGAAGAAATATCAAGTCCACATCATTTTTACTGGCATATTCTATGAAACACTGAAGTTAGAAATAATTGCCATCTTTTACAGTTTATCCCAGAAAATGCAAAAATAAAGACACTGCCTGAGTCATTTGATGAGGTTAGCAAAAGCTTATTAGCAAAACTAAAGACACACAGGAAGGAAAATAAATGCCAATCATACTCATGTACACAGACAAAAAAATCCTAAACAAGGTGTTATTACATAATAAAACCAAGGAATTACTGTTATTTTTGTGAGGTGTAATACTGGTTTTGAGTTTTTAAAAAAATGTCCACAGTTTTTAGAGTTGCATACTGAAGTATATAGGGGAGAGACAACAGAAGGTCTGAAATTGGCTTTAAAATAGAGATTGAGAAGGGGCCCCTGGGTGGCTCAGTCCGTTAAGCATCCGACTTTGGCTCAGGTCATGATCTCACGGTTCACGAGTTCAGGCCCCGCATCAGGCTCTGTGCTGACTCTCAGAGCCTGGAGCCTGCTTCAGATTCTATGTCTCCCTCTCTCTCGGCCCCTCCCCCCCCCCCCTTGTACTCTGTCTCTCTCAAAAATAAATAAAATGTTTTTAAAAATTAAAAAAAAAAGATTAAATTGCTTCTCAAATATTCTAGAATGTGGCTATGAGTTTATGGGAGTTTGTCATGTTTTTCTCTTGTGTATTTGAAAAGTTTCATAATAACAAAAGGACTAAAGACACTGGATTATATATCATTTTCTTTTAAAAAGAGATATGCATTATGAGGTGTGAGAAGCTAATGGCCTACATGGACTGAAATGTGACAAGGTGAGGAATTCATTTTTTAGGCATTTGATCTGGCCTCATCCCAAAGGGATCCCAAGCAAGGTGCTTTTCAAGCAGTGCTGTTTGTGGTTTCTGAAGGCAGAGGAAGGATGAGCTCCCGCTGAGCAGGAACATTCCAGGAGATGGATGAAGTTCCTGGCCGTCCTGGATCTCACAGCTAGAAAAGGACCAGGTGCTGCTTTTAGCGCTGGTCAGAGTTTAGTTCAGCTTTCACCTCCATCACCAGGATAAAGCAAAGTGATGTCCATGGAAAAAGTCAGAGGAGTGTGAAGCTGTACAAGTGTATACAAATGTAAGACACGTGACATACTACTTACAGACGCCATTATGTAATGGTGTAAAAGGGACAGAGAGTGCAGCTGTTCTGGAGAACAGTCCAGCAGGTCCTCCAAATGTTAAACAGGAAGTTATCATCTTAGCCAGCTGTCCTGCTCCTGGGTGTGGGGTGTGTGTGTGTGTGTGTGTGTGTGTGTGTACTCAAATGAAAATCAAAGTTTATGGCTATGCAAAAGCTTCTGTTACAGATGTTCATAGCATCATTGTTCATACTAGCCCAAAAGTTGAAACTATCAAAATGTCCACAACTGATGAATGGATACACAAAATGGAGTGTTTTCATGCAGCAGAGTATTACTCTGCTATGAAATCCTGACCCGTCCTACACAGAGGGATCTTGAGAACGTCTTGCTAAGGGAAGGAAGCAGTCACAAAAGATCACAAATTATGTGATTCCACCTCCATGAAATATCCAGACTAAGCAAATTCATAGAGACAGGAAGTGGTGGGGGGAACAGGGAATGATAGCTAACAAGGATGGCTTTCTTTTCGGGGTAAGAATATTCTGTTAGATGGTGGTGCGGCTGGATAACTGCGAACATACTAAAAACCACTGACTTGCATGCTTCAAGGGCCAAATTTTATGGCATGTGAGTGATCTGTCAGTAAAGCTGTTACCTAAAAGGCTGGGGGGTAAGAGAGAGTTTGGAGCAAAATGGTTTTGTCTCCTACCACTCCTCACCCTGTTACCACCACTGCCTGGGCCCTGAAGTCTTCTGTAAAATTCAGGAAGATGTAGGATTTTTTTTTTTTTTCCCAGAATTTCAGTGAGAAAAGAAAATGCCGAGTCTGAAGCAGAAACAGTGAGAAAACCAAGGACTGCCATTCACTCCCACCCCCTACCCCCTTCTGTGCCAGTCACTGGTGAACAGGAGAAGGCCTCGGCCTGCAGGACTGAGGCTGCCCTCCTGTGGCTGGTGGGGGGTGTGGGGGGCAGCCTACCCAGAAGACGGCCTCCTGTTTGCCGATTCACCCCCACTAACGAGCAGTGAGCATATTTACTGGCCGAACAGAGCTGTGATGGCTTACTTGAATCACCAAACCTAACCGCCAGGATTGCCCCCAAGCACAGCCCCACTTGTGTCTCTCCGATGGGAAGCGTTACGCGTGGCTCGCAGTTCAGCCCCCGGCTCCAGCTGCTGTGGAGAGGACGATGATTTTCCGGGCCACTTGGCCTTCACTCATCTTGTGTTTTCTCTCCCCGTTTTCCTGTCTTGTTTTGTTTTTCAGTGGCTGCTTCAACCCCCAACTCCAGTGCTGGTGCGGCCATGAATTCTCTGACCTCTCTTGGGACTCTGCAAGGGCTGGCGGGAGCCACTGTCGGACTGAATAATATTAATGCACTAGCAGGTACCATAAACAGTGAGTATTTGCTGCTCTGGTGGACAGCCTTCCCCCAAATTCTCCCCAGAAAATGGTCAGCCAGCCCTGAACCACAAAGGATACGTAACAGGGAGAACTAAAGCTTGGGATGGAGGAGCACATACCCCGCCAGGCACATGCGATCTACATTCATTTTGCCTCACAGGTACCCAGCCCTCGTCGCCCCGGCTTTTTTCTAATCCGCAGAACGTGTGTGCGTTCACTCGTAGGTTTCTGTGGCTGACAGCTAGTTGCAGCTTTCACAGGGGCGTGCTTTGGTTCTCTTCTTCTGAGAGGCAGTGTGTTTTTATAGAAAAGTGGACACGTGGGTCCAGTTCCAAATCTGGCAGGCACCTGCAGAAACCTCAGCAAATCACTGCCCGCCCACCCCAGGCTTGAGTCCCATTTGAAAACTGGAAGTTCTGGATTAGACGATTTTATCGGTACCCTCTTGCTCTAAAGATTGATGACCTATATAGAGAAGAACGAGGCCTTGGAAAGGAGGAAATGAGGCTGAGTGGAAAAGGCCCCGGCTGGCAGTGGTACCGTGTGGAGTCTTTAAGCGCTCACAGACAGGGCTCACTCAACAGCAGTTCATCTCTCAAGAGGCTCATGTCACCATGGCAGGTTGAGCCAGGGTGAGGCGACTCGCTTCCAGAAGTACTTCAGCCCAAAACCCAGGGACTCCCTGGAGAGCTCCAGGTTCCGTCCCACACAGCCTGCCCGTTTCTGCCACGTTAGAGCTGTGGGGGATAAAGTCATGTTTTAAGCTTGTGCTCGGCACTGGCTCCTACACTGGGGAGAACTGACCCTCCACGCACAGAAGGGACATCTCGTTTGCCTTTCCCTCAGTTCAGTCCTGAGTCAAGAGTAGCCAGGCCCAGGAGAGCCCAGAGCAAATCTGATTTCTGATTTGGGGGCCCAGTTACCTACCATGCAGTGCAGGCAACACAGCACCTGCCTGCTTCAAGCTTTAAGAAAGGGTCCCTGGCAAGTTAGTTTACCCCATGACTCAACAAGTGAGCAGTTTTCAATGGGTGATCAGATACTACCATTTTTTTTCAGCAAAACAATAACAAAAAATCTAGACCTCATCAAATTTCCAAGTTTTAATAAACACTTTTGTTCAGATGCTCTGGGAAAAACAAACAAAAATTGGGAATGAGTTTTATCTGACCGTAGGCCAAAAAAAAAAAGGTGGGGGGATCGTTCTTTCTAGATATGATAGCTCTTGATTAGCAAATAGCATATGAAGTGGCAGTCACGTGACAACAGAATGTCTTATTCCAGTAAAACGGCCTCCAGCTGCCCACCTCCAGCAGCCCAGGAGCCCTCATCACGTTTACTCCTGTTTCTGACCTTGTTCTGCAGATGCTCCAACCCACTTCCTCCCCCCTTGGTTGCAGACATGGGTGTTTACACACATCCCTTCATGCTGCTTCTCTTGCCCCAGGACCTAGTTCCCCTAAAACAAGGACTTTGATTTGATCGCCTGCCTGTCCTGTCCTTGGTCTGCAAAGTAACAGGCCAGTGGGAATGGCTGTCCTCCTCAGCACGTGCTCATGACTGCTGTGTGTTGTCCTCGGGTCCGTGTGTCCACCTCTCTCCATCCTCGTCTGTTGTGCTTTGCTGGTATTTTCCCATCGTTACCATGAGGGACTATAGAGGGACTGTGTTGAATGCCCAAGACTATGACTAGTTCTTGTGTGGGGTCTGTGTCATACAGATGTTGCTTCTGGCAAGGACAACAGGCTTATTAAATTGTTTTGTTTTTTAAATTGTTTGCAATTGGAGTAATACAGGTATGTATAGTTCATGGGGAGTTAAAAATGTGTCTCATTTTGAACAGTCCCTACCAAACAGTGTGAACCAGGAAAAGTGTTTAATTAAACCAAAAACCATGAACAAACAAAACCACATTCCTTCTGATCCGGTAAGTGTTACTAGCACAGAGCTATTTAACAATCCCAACGTTGGCTTGGAGCAGATATTTGTTTCTTTTCAAATACCAAGGAAAACCCAAAATATATAGTGTCCTCTTTCAGACTATTCTGCCTAAACAGACATGATGATGCTACCTGTCCTACTGGAAAATTCTCAGAGAAGGTACTCAAGAAATGGGTACCAGAATAGAGGCAGCTTCTGAAATAGTTGGCCACAGTTTCCATATCATTGCTGTTTCCTACCCTACTCCATCCCAGGAACAGTTACTTGGTACTGAAAGAATTCTCTGGCTGTCTGAATACAGTCCTCTTTCCCAGGGACCAGGGAGCCAGGAGAATGTAGGTAGGCGGAATCCAATTAATTCCCAAACTCATCTTCCTATAAATTTTACCCCTTTCACTTCACTTCACTTCACTCCTCCTAAAATAAAGTTTGGGGTCGAAGAAAAGAAGCTAAATTAAAGTGTTCAAGTTTGATGTCCCTTTCCTTGCTCCGTACATTCATGAATGGAGGGGCTAAAAAAGTATAGTTGAACCCTAAAGCTAAAAGCAGAAATTGTCAAGATCATAAGTAAGGAATGTGGGTGATTCACTTCTGGATTATCTGAGGGTTCTCCAGGCATGTTTTGTGTATTAAGATCTAAGCTAAGACGAAGAAGATATTTTTTGTAGACACAACCGCCCAAAAGTCTGTGTCTGACTCTATTTAAATGTATGTCAGGTGACACACTTATTTTTCCTTGTTCCAATCAACCTCGTTCTTCCAAATGGCTTAGCATACAGCCCTTAAAATTAGGATCGTTAGAATATAATCAGGCACAAGTACCTGATGAATAGTGTTTGTGGAAATACTTGGTCCTTGAACACACAGGTTTGAAATGTGCAGTCCACTTATATGCAGAATTCTGTCAATTAATACAGTAACTAGGATCCTACAATGTGTAGTCATTTTCCTTATGATTTTCTTAAATTTTAAGAATACGGTGTATAATACATATAATGTACAAAATATGTGTTATTTATGTTAGCGGTAAGAGCTTCTGGTCAACAGTAGGTTATCAGTAGTTAAGTTTTGGGGGAGAAAAATTAACACACAGAGACTTTCAATTGAACCCCCACTTGTTCAAGAGTCAACCGTATGTTATGTAAAGGAGAGAAAAGATGTTTGGGGCATATTATTCTGGCTTGTCACTCTTAAGTATGCATTATAAAATCACTCTCTTAATCTGTATTCTTGGAATATGTGAAATGTACATAGGTACATACATATATAGGCACATACAACTTCATACACACTTGTGACCATAATAACACAAACACACATATAAATGCCGCTAAGTGCATATTCATACTCCTCTACCATGGTTCTAGACATTTTACACTTCTTATCATCAGCTTGCAGCTTAGGAGGATGTATATCTTGTCTACAGCAAGGAAAACATCCCAGGAAATAGATTATAAACCTACAGGAATATATTAATACATTCCTCACTTTTGCCCTTTTGCGGGGGCGGGGGGGGGGGGGGGCACTTCTGCCTCTGCCTTCAGTACCATCAATGCCATGGTGGCATTCAGTGGCCACCAAAAGTGCTCCTGCTCATACTGGTGGGTCCTTCTGTGTCATTTGCAGAGATTTACTCAGGCGTCTCACAGCTCCTCAGGTCCCCCTCAGTTGAGGACCTTTGGAGAGTTAAAGCATCTCACAGGCAGGGTATGCACAGACCTTGCTGTCCATTCGCAGAGACCTCCCCTTGTTGAGGTTGCCACATCTGTCATTTTGTTCCTCATCCAAACAGCATGCGTGGGAATTTAGATTAAACGGGATGAAATGATCGATCCTTTTGGCTTTTTGAAAGAAAATCCCTACTCTTTTAAGGGGAAGCATTTATTCAATTTAACTTTCTTCAAACTTCTGTTTCTACTGCCCACAGTTTTTACATGTAATCAGATACCAGCAGCTGAATTGACAGGTGTTATCTTTGACAGAATAATTATTTAATATAAATCTTCCCTGGGTGATTTTTTCAAATTCTACAAGGTAATCAATTACTTCTTGTACCTTGTCTTTGACAACCACATACCCCCAGAATCTCCAGGATAGTTTTGGTTTTAAATATTCTCACTGCACTTGTACCTGTCAGAATTATGACACTTATTTTTTGCTCAAAAGGGTGGTTTTACCATGAAGAAGGAAAGCCCCAAGCCGGAGAGCCCTTGCTAGTCCCCTCTTTGACATCAACACCCCCTTTGCTTGATGCCTCTGATACCGTTTCCCTCCCCACCTCAGGCAGGTCAAGCCGGCCACGGCTACCTCCCACGTGCATGGAATCAGTTGAAGCAAGCCAACCCTTCAGAAAGCAGATCTGCCCTGAGATCTAGTCCAAAAACACAGGCAACCACTGTGAAGTGTAGGCAGAACAGCGGCAATGTGCCGGAAGCCTCACAACAGTGCTGGTCCTGAAACCCATCCGGTCTTTCAGGAGCACTGAAGTTCATTCTGCTTCTGTGTTTCAAGGGGGGGGGGAACAATTGGCGAAAAGGAGGAAAGAGAAGAAAATTCTTCTAACCTGGATGACTAAAAAGAAAGAAGGAAAAAAAAATCCCGTGCCACAGAAGGAGGGAGTCAGGGGCACCAAAGACCACTGCAGCGAAGGAGCACCTCTTGGAGAAGCTGGGCCTCGGAAACTACGAAGGAAGGCACTCCGAAGGCTCTTACGCGGCAGGGCCGGCAAACTCTTAAGGCCCTTAGCTGACCGGGTACCAGCAAGTGGCAGCGCTCTGTTCCCAGTGACGGCAAGGGGACTCGGAGACATGGATGGCAGCCGAGCTGGTCTTTGGCTGTGCTCCACGCGGCCCTGCGGGCTGTGATGCACCCTTGGTGTAGGTAGAGCGCAGGGTCACCACTCACTCTTACTAGAATTTCCCCCTACACGGGAATCCGGCTTTCTGGAGGGCCGGGCCACGTGGCGCGACCACTTGTATCCCTAGCGCCTGTTAACAGCCTGACAGAAATGAAACACAGGGCACTTCACTGTGCCCAGCTCTTCCGGAGTTATTTTACAGCCTCCCACCTCTCTAGAAAAGAAACACCGATGTTTCTTTGCATTCACACCAATGTTGGGAGGTGAGGATAAAATAAGACCGGAGGAGAAAAGAGAAATCCCCCCCCCAGCCCTTCGGCAGCTGTAAGAATAGCAGGGGTGGAAGACAGAAGCCTGGGTGAGGTAAATGGGATTAGCTGGTGTCTTGAGGGATTAATTAGGAGGCCGCACTAGTTCTAAGCTCTTTAACAGTATTTATTTCCATGACTGAAAAAAATTAAGAGAACAGACTCCTTCACAATAAGAAACCTCAAGCACAGTCCCCAGGACCTCTGCTGGCCAAGACCTTTTTTGCCTAATTTGAATTTGCTAGATCTGCCTGCGAGGACTTCCTCTCTGCAGGCTTATTATTCCATTCTCCTGTGCTTCAGACTCTCCTCAGCACCCCAGCCCAGTGCCGTGTCTGTACTGAGGACACTGTGCTTGGTAATTGCTCCCAGGGCCCACTGTGTCTCCTCAAGCCCCCCACCCCCCAGAGAATACCAGGCCTGAGGCGCTACGCGTTTCCTCTGCTGTGAGGCCATGGTCTGACTCCTATCTTGTATGTAGTCCTTCTAACCTAAGAGATGAAGTTATCAGAATAACAGAGTCGTGTCGAGAGTAAGAACATTCCCCACCTGCTCTGTCCCCTGTGGATGGCAGGCAGGAGCACTGATGGATGGTGACATGATTCTAGTGTTGGATTCCTCTGTATAATTTCTAAGCATCCTTAGTCCTCTATCCTCATTAGACTTCTTACCACTTTTTTTCAGTTAGTCATCTCAGGTGTTTTAACAGCCCTAATCAATAGCCCTAATCCGTTCAAGTGTTTCATTAATGTTTTCAATAATTTCTTCCCAGAAACCTTTTCTTTTTAATGTCTCAGTCGCACAGGGAACTAAAAGCAATTATGATGTCACCTCTTCCATTTCCTGAGTTCATATGAAAGTTAACACTCTATAAAAGTATTGCTTGTTTTGACTCCGTATTCAGGGAAAATGTGGCACAGTCAGCAACCATAACAGAGCAAAAGAGCAGCCAGGATCCAAGAAAAAGGTGCTGGACAGCATCCAGTTCCCATCCGTTACTGGCCAAGATCCAGCTTACAGACACGAGTATCCCTTCAGTTAACTGAAAAACAGGACCTGGAGCTCCTTCGTGGGTAGAAACTCCGGTTACGTGGGCACTGATAAACCTTTGCACGCGTGCACGCGTCTGCTCGCTGCTAAAGATGGCCCCGTTCTTTTTTGAGCCCCTGGTACCACGTAAGCAGCTTTGGTTCTCTGCAATTAGAGTAAGGGTCCACATTTTTTCCTCGCCTTAATTCTTGATCAGCTTGCGTATTCTCCCTGAGGTCCTCCTCCTTGACACCATCCCTCCGCTGTTTCGTAGAGCCGGAAGGGCACTGCCCGCACGCTGGCTCACCGAGGACAGAGCTGGCCTCCAGGACCGTCTCGTCAGATGGCCTAGGGACACCAGTTTTACCCCTTTCTCCTCCAACCCGTGAGCCTTCCCCTGGCCCTTCAGAGGGCCCAGGAGGTGGACTGAAGTGTACAGATGTTACAAGCCTCTGTCACTAATGTTTTTTTCCACGCTTCTAAGCTCCAAGGAGGCTTTCATTTCAAAAATATAGCGGGACTTGCCAGTAGCACAGCGCATGGAATGGAGACATGTTGTCTGTCGGTAGTGCCTCTGTGAGTTTTGATCGCTGGCCTTAGGGAGTGAGGGTGTCATTGCTCAGGGGGCTTTGGGGGGCGTGGTCTGTTTACCCTCATGCTGATGTATTCCTGCATCGTTGCGTTTTTCCTTCCGTGTCGGTTTCACTGGTGTGCCGGCTGCATGCACTTGCTGTTGTACGTGTGTCAAATGATTCTCTAACTTCCTTTGGAAAGCACTAATGAAAAGTGCTGTTTCTCTTCTCTATTGTTGGGTTTTTTGTAAAGTTGCTCAAATGCTCTCAGGTATGGCGGCTCTGAACGGAGGACTTGGCGCCACGGGCTTGACGAATGGCACGGCGGGCACCATGGACGCCCTCACGCAGGCCTACTCAGGGATCCAGCAGTACGCGGCCGCGGCGCTGCCCACTCTGTACAGCCAGAGCCTGCTGCAGCAGCAGAGCGCCGCGGGCAGCCAGAAGGAAGGTAGGTGCCCGGCCCGGGCGCGGGCCTTCGGAGAAGCTAGATGGGGCCGGCGTCACGAGAGGGCAGTTAGCGTACTTCTGTTCTTCCTGGGGTTTGTGGTGGTTTTCTTTTTTTTCGGGTCTTTGGGTTTGTTTTTTTTTTTTTTCCTTTTAAGAAACTTAACAGGCCTAAACCATTGGTTTGAATCTTCTCTCCCCTCCTGTTCAGCCTTGTCCGTTTATCTTTGAATTTTTCGTTCTTTTAATTTACCTCCCAATATGGATTTCTCCCCCACCGCACCCTTACACGCAATCACTTAGGAATTGCTGTCCTCAAAACGCTGCAGGAACCCCCTTTCCCGAGTCGGCGCTGACCATCTACGATTTCTCCCCTTACACCTCAACTCCACGTGAGTGCAGGGGGTGAACGGAGAGTCTCCTGTGGGCGAAGCACTCTCAGGCACGTCCCGGGTTTCTCAGCGTCCAGTAGCCCTGGGACTGTGTAGCCTGCCTCTCGGTAGGCGAGGCTTTCCAGGGCGATGATCAGATCCACCATTAGGATCAACTGGGTCCGTGTTTAATCAGGGGTCCTCGGAGCAAGTAACTAAGTGACTGATTGTCTTGCTCCTCTGCCAATAAGGCAAATTGAGTATCAGGAAGTTAATACTAAGAATGAATTAAAGCTAATTGTAAAATAGTTCATGAGCCAGTCCAGAGAGGGACAGCTTGTCTTTTTCCCTTTTGGTTTCTTTAAAGCAAAATCTGCAACATTATGTTTATTCTCTTTCTGACCTGTTACAGTATGGGGGAAGAAGCTACAGTAGGGAAGTACTAAAGACATTTTAATTTCTTCCCCTTCTTTATCCTCACCCTACAGTTCCCAACTATTCTTGTGTGCAAACTTCGACTTGAAATCTGGTGTTCTACAAGAAATAGAATAGTTTTACTTTATAAAGTGAACCTTAAAAGGGACACAGCTTTAAAGAGACTCATGTGTAAAAAAAGATTTTTTTCTAATCTTAAGAGATCGTTAAAAGTGAAAGATAGATGAAAGTTTCTTTACTCTCAGCTGTGACTGTTAATGTAGGTTTTTAAAAAGCTGCACAACTGTTCAGTCCACTGTGTCTCCCGAGGTGTGGGGAGACTGCACGTCATATATGCCTTGTTTCCCCAAGAAAAGCCTGCACTGAGGTCCCTTCGTCCAGGGTCTAACTACCCAAATAGTGACAAATAAGGGTGGTAGGAGGGGTATATGAGATAAGAATGTTCTCAGAAAAGAACATAAAAGCCAGGTCCCTACATGATTTTTAGAGAATGCCAGTCACTTCTCCATTGTCCCATCGGGGCCTTCCAGCAAGCCACATAACCCTTGTTGCTGAAAAACTTGAGTCACGGTGGCCTCAGCATGTAACAGTGCAAGGGTGAAGTCTAGGCCCCAAAACACTTCCTCCACTGCCCCCGGTGTTCATGCCTTGAGTTTTCAGGATAGCCTGCGCAGTAGCTCACTCTTGGGGATTAACATGAAGAATGGCCACCCACTGGATTATTGACATTTAGGTATCGGGCCTACCAGTAGCAAGGGTCAGTGCTTGATTTTTGTGGTTGGTGGGGTTTTTTGGCTTGTTGAGTGTTTTTAAATCATTTCCCACTTCCTCCTGCCTCTCCTCTGATCACCTTCTTCTCACCCAGTGATGTGTGCTCAAGAAATTTAAACCATCTTAATATTAGTTTTACCTAAATTGTTGTTTTCAAGGCACATTATACTGGAAAGGGGAAGAAGAAGAAAAAAGGTGAATTCCACTACTGAATAGATTTTTAGCCTTTCTACTCCATAGTTTTGTTCTTTAGTCAAGAGAGTTGAAAATCAAGTTGATGTGTTTAGTCATGTATCCTAGTGTATATTTTCCCAGAGGAAAGTGAGCCAGGCTGGCTTTGTTTTTTAAAGTAGGTTTGATATTTCGCCCAGCTAAATCTTCTGAAAGCTGATGAGGAACACTGACCACCTTTCCTGTCCCTTCTAAAGGACCTTCTTTATACTTTCCCATCCTCCCTGATTTACAGGAGGCAAGTCTCTCGCTTATACACATACAGAGGTAGAGGCTCTGGATGCCTGAGCAAAAGCTGGTGGGCATAGGCTGGCTGACACAGATACCCCAGCACTCCATGCTAGACCAGGTGCCCCATGAGAAATACAAAATGTGAGCACCACCCAGCTGGGGCCAACCATGTAAGCAACTCTAGGAAGTAAAAAATAATGTGTACTAGGAAACTCCAAGGAATGTGTGACTTGTCAGGTTTTTACTAAACGTAGAGGTGGATGCAAAGGGGGAACCCTCAAATTGTTCTAGTGTTCACAATTTTGGCAGTTTGCAAAATCAAACTGTTGCTGGGTAAAGAAAAAACGGGGAGGGGGGGGGGTCATACACTAGGAGATGCTGGTGGCAGTTTTACCTGAGAAAATAGTGAATAAGAAGACAAAACCTCCTTAGATTACCATCTGGTATTTTCTTGGTCCCCGTCTCTGGCTCAGATACAATCAGAATGTCCAGCATTCTAGAATGCCAGGATTATCCAGGCATGGCCAGTAAATCTGTCAGAGCACATTAAACTGCATTTCTCCCCAGGCTTCAGGAGTTGAGATGACTTCACAGATCAAAGTGGGTCCCCTAAATCCTCATTTGTACACTTGGATCTTTTATCTAGAAGGAATATGAAATCTGGATGGCACCAGATTTGCCCAATATACGTATTGCAAAAGATGTGCCTGGCATAGTACCACTCAGAGCACCCATTTCTACTGTTTTGGTTTTACATCTATCCATATTAAGTTTGGATTGCTTAAGAATTTTTTTAAACCAGGAAACATGTGGGGCCCTAAGTCCTGCAAGCATGTCCCTTTAAATACAGACTGCCTCCTTGCACTGGAACATGGCTTTGTCCGTGCAACTTGTGACACCGAAAATTAAAGTGGTCACATTGGCACTTAAATAAGAAAGGCTTCACCTGTGTGGCTTTAGACATTTACCTCAAGAAGACTTCCTTGTGACAAGTCCTACGCATTAGAACACTCCTGTTTTGTGGGAAGAAACTTGGTTTGACTCTTCTTTATGAAGATGTTTCTCTTATTTTCACAAAGTTCTTTTACCCCAGTTTTACTTTTCGTAGACCCATATATTGTCCCCGCCCCACAGGCAGTGCTGGTTCCAGGGGACACCAGGCCCAGAACTTGGAACATCCTAGAGGCATCTAGCCCCGGGGCCTCTGAGAACCAGCTGGGGGAAGATCTGTAACCACCGCAGGCAGCCTTCAGCCTACAAAGTGTTCTTGCTGGTTATATATTAGAAGATGGGTACCTCCCACCAGGTCATTCAGATTCCCTCCTTTTCCTTTTTTGCTCCTTTTAACCTTCAGATGGTTCTTGTGCAGGTGGCTATAGAGAGAGGGGAGAGTGCACGGGAAGACACTTAGGAGAGCCTACCTTTCTAACCAGCATAGCTAGGAAGACCTTCCCTTCTCTGCCCTTGCTTCTTGTTTCTCTGGAAAGTGACAGTGGAGCGTGAGGAGCTTGGATGAGTTCAGTCTCTGACTAGAGTCGGCACCTTGCGCGTTCATTTCCAAGGCTAATCCCCAGTGGTATAATTCCTATCACGCCTGTGAAACTCTAGCTACCTATTTTTCCCTGCTTTGACTCATTGCCAGTCATTTCTAATAAAAATGATTATTAGACTGTGTGTTAAGAGATTTGGCAAATCAAAACTGGATGGATAATTAGGTAAATGATTGAGAAATCCAAGCAACATTACTGCTATATCCATTACTCTAAATTGCTGCAATTTGCTTAGAAAACACAGGATACTCTCAACTCCCGAGAAACAGTATATACATACAACAAAAACACAGCCACCCGGGAAAACCCCACACCTACATTCTCCTCCCCAGCTCTACCCTATGGCAGCCGCCCTCATCCCCACGAAGAAGAGACCAAAACTATGTGCCCTAAGCAAATATGAGCCACAGACCATTGTCTCTGGAAATTGGAACATCTGAAAGGTGATTCCCATCTTGAAAGACATACCAGCACTTGACCTGTATATATCTGTTTCGTTCCCTTTAGTATGAGAGGAAGGCACATGCTTAGCCTGTTGTTAAAGCAGTCCTAAGAAGAGGCCTGGGGAACTAAGAAGCGAAGAATACCTTACTCTGATTTCTTTTTCCTCTTTAGGTCCAGAGGGTGCAAACCTCTTTATTTACCACCTTCCACAGGAGTTTGGAGACCAGGACATTCTGCAGATGTTCATGCCTTTTGGAAATGTTATCTCTGCTAAAGTCTTCATTGACAAACAGACCAATCTGAGCAAGTGCTTTGGTATGCAAAAGAAACCAAGCCAGAATATCACAGTTCATTCCCAAGTGAGGAGTCATGGGAAGGAAAATGTAAATGGCAAACATTTAGACGTCCAGATAGGGCCTTCCCTGGGTGGTGCCGTTTCCCGGTTTTCTGGATCCATGTAAGCAGATTGGGCAAAGTCGTGTAATCAAAAGCAGAGGTAGGGGCTATATAAAAAGGATCTGGGAAATTAAATGCCTGTACATTAGGTATTGCTGTATCCTGTGCTATTAGAGCGTCTTGCTCCATACATCTAATCATCTTTCACTATAGAGCAGCAGCAATTTCTTTAAGCCCCAAGGTCTGAAGCCAGCTTTAGCAGATGGAAACACACTTAACAGACTGTAGTGTAGTTTAGGCTACCCTGATACAGAAGGGCACTACAGACCCTTTGCCACGGTTTCCAGGCCCTTCTGGGTCCAGTAGGATTCAGACACTGTGGCTTTGGGTAGCATGTCGTACTGGGAGGCTCCTGTTCAGCACCACGTACACTCACACGAACCCTCACGAGAATGCACATCCCGTCACGGCAGGCCTGGGGCTACGCTGCCCACCACACCACAGCGCCTTGAGCCCCGGGGCAGGCCGTGGAGGTATTTCACAGTCACGTGAAATGCTGCTTGTGCTGAGATTCAGGAGCCAGAATTTGCAATGACAGGATCTGCAGGGACTGAATGAGTGGAGGCAGAGCACAGGAGTTACAGGAATTCCGAGAACGCTGGAAAACTCAGGTCCTCGGTGGCTTGACCTCCTTCCTCAAGGAGCCCAGACCCTGCCTCCTGGGGCAGTGTTTCCTCCCTGAGAGAGTAAGGCCCGCTCTCTACTTGCTCTGATGTTTCATAGCAAAAGCACAGCATTCATTAAATCTATTTCGTGTTTTACTTTTTGAACCCTTCTGGGCCCCCAAAGTGGTTTAGAGGCCAGAATGTTAAGAGTATATATTATTCACTTGACAAGTCGTGGCCCAGTTTAATAGAACATTTGCCTGAATCATTCCTCCAGTTTAGTAATTCATGTGGGTAGTAGGCAGTAGCCGTACAAAACAAAGCGAAATAGATACAGACCAGTGGAAACGCAAATGAAAGTGAATGGTATCGACAAAAACAGCGAGGTGGGAGGAGTGGTACTCAAACTTAAGATCCGTCTCACTGGTAATGGGCAGCTCATCTAAAGACAATGTTTCGGCTTCTAAAACCCCATTATCATATAACACCTTTCTAATTTCTGTGCTATCAACCAGCAAGGTCTGAAGCCTCTGTGTTTAGGGGAATTAGTATGGCAACCACTGAAAGTCACTGTTTTTACCCACCTGGAAAGGCTGTCAGCCTGAACTCAATACACTATGGCATCTGCTACATAAACCCCCTTGTGATGGTTCGTGAGCGAGTGAAGTGGAAAGTAAGTGGTTACATAGGGGGTGAGCGTGCACTTGGGTAGCTTACCGTTAGGAGCTTCCCTGCACAAGGTTTTGAACCAGATTTTTACACTCCTCATTGCTAAACAATGTCCTGGGCTTATCTGGAGATTGGAAAGGGATTGTGCTTCAGGGTCTGAATTTAAGAAAATATGTACAGCCTTGAAAAGAGATTATATCAGCCCACAAACTATTCAACCAGTGTGTAATCAACCTACGCCTATGAATATCAGCAGACAATTGCATGCAATGCTACGCACTGTTTTCAATTTTTGTCACAAGCTACAGCATCCCATACCTACGTTTCTCAGTGAGCCAGCCTAATGGTGGCGGGGAGAGGGGAGGCCAGAGTTGTCATAAGCTGGTACCCCATTCTTCCATGCTAACTAACCTCGTGGCCAGGTTTCGTTGCCCATTTCACCCTTGATCCGTTTCCATTCTTTAACTATCTTGCTGCTTCTGGATAAAGACCTGGAAGGAAAGGAGAAAATCATAGCAAAAATCTTGGATTCAAGATCACCCATACCAGGAATTGGATTTAGTCAAAAATCTATACCCCCATTTTGCAATACAGCCTGCCTAGGAAAAGCTTTGCTGCATTACACCATATGCTCATTTTTATCAGCTGAGAACTCTGCGGAAGGTATATTTTATGTCCTTGTCTTCCTCCTCTAGTTTGTAAAGGAATTTTCTCTTTAGCTTTAGACTTTTAATAGTAGATCGTTGAAGAAGCCTAATACAGAACGTTCTTAACAGAGCGAAGATGCACTCCGTATAATGGCTTCCTTTCAACCCCAAGTAGGGACAGTACAAGCTCGACAGCTTTACACCAGCATTAACTAAAGGAAGTTTTGCGTGTACCCTGCCACCCCCACCCCCAGTGTCTGAACAAACCATATGATCAGAATTGTTTCTGGGTCTTTGCAGAGCATCACTGGTTCTGTCAGAAGCCTGCCCTCCCTGCCATTTTGGTGGTGAGTGTTGGTACAGAGAAAGATGCTAGGAAGTCTGTTAGGGTGGTTCTTATGCCCTGAGCTGTTCACTCTTAATATTCTTAGAGGTTGCAAGGCAGAGATTTCCAGTCTGTTGAACTCAGCGGAGCTTTGAAAATGGAAGTTGAGCTATGGAAAAAAGGCCCAGCATTTCCCTTGGGTCCCTAGGTTCCTCCCAGAAATAACTCCACAATGTTAGAAACCAAGTATAAATTACTCCAGAGTTAATTCACTAACTGACCCCATCCGACAGAGGAACGGGTATGGGCTCCGTGGATACAGATGGAGAATTGGAATGAAAGTCAGGATCTTTGCAGGGCACCGTCACCGGCCCTGCCTTTAAACCTCACCGGGTTGGGACCTGTGAGCCTCTGGGGGGCCCTTTGAACCCTGGAGTATGTATCCCTGTGGTCCCATGAGCACCACTTCAGGGAACCCGGGGCTCTCTCAAAAGGGTTCGGTAAACAAAAGAGGCCGGGAGCTGGAGATGTAGCTTTTCGCAGACGGGTTCTGTTGCCGTGATGCATCAGCTTTTCTCCCTGCTTGTCAGTGGAGATTTCCAGTGCTGCCCATACGCACCGCGTGTCCGTGCATGGCAGGCACACAGCTGAGTGGAGCTGCACGGAGCCCACAGGACGTGCACATCACCTACCCCTTTCCGCTAACTCTCCAGCCACCCCGTGACGCCCTGCTCCCTCTCCATGTTGACTCCCACCCTCCTTGCCCTTGTGTTTTCCAGGTTTTGTTAGCTACGACAATCCGGTGTCTGCACAAGCTGCTATCCAGGCTATGAATGGCTTTCAGATTGGCATGAAACGCTTGAAGGTCCAGCTGAAGCGCTCCAAAAACGACAGCAAACCTTACTGATCCTAACCCCAGAGGCTCCCTGCTCTTATTTTAGCTTTCTTAGGGTAAGTCCCACAAGCCAGCCTGTTCTCAACAGGAAAGGCAGAGGAGGACCACATTGCCAACTTTTACCAAGAGAGACGGTTATTTTTACAATAAGGCCTCCATGTCCCCGTCCCACTCCCCCGTCCCCGTTCGCCATAATTCAAACTCGGGCTACCTTGTTTCTATTGAGTAAACTCCTCTTCCAGTTGTGCCACTGTATTCTCCTTTGTTTTGCAATTTGAATCTCCTTTGACCTTTGTTTTGTTTTCGTTTTTTGTTTCTTCGGTTTTGCTTTTTTTTTTTTTTTTTTTTTTTTTTTTTTTTTAAGAAAAACACACATAAATAAATGACATCTTGAGAATTTAAAAGGCAAACAAAGGCTAATGTGCAATTCTAACTCTGAGACCCCTGGTGCCCCAGAGCACTGCCTGGAGAATTCACCCCTCCTTGTCCGCGCCCACCCTCGAGGAGGGCGCCAACCGTTTAGAGGTTAAGGTGGTGGCCTAGCGCAAGAGAGAAGCCAGGAGAAGCACTTAAAACAACACAAACGTCTTTCCACTACATTTGGTTCTGTTTTAACAAGTAGGATTTTATTTTAGGGTTCAAAGAAACGTGACATTTATTGGTCAGATGATTACACTGGTTGTCTATTTCGTTGTTTTATTTTTAGTTTTTAGAAAGGATTAATGTAAAAAAAAAAAAGATTTAGAGATCTGTTTCTTAAAGCTACAGGGTTTAAAAATAAAATAAAAATGAGTGAAAATACTTGATGTTTCTTGAAAGATAAATTTAATAATAAATAAATAATACATAAATACATAAATAAAAAAGAAAGCCACAGGCCTGTAAATTTTATTTGTAAAAAAAGCATTTCTATTTTTGTACAAAATTTTTACTGCCTCAGAAATAATGGAAGTTATTTATTGCCTATTGTTAACTTATTGGGTACCTAAAGAGCAGTTCTCTGTGCTAGCTAGATCCTTTTGAAGTAGTCTCTAGAGGAATCGTTCTAGGAATGGGCTTTTTTTCACCGTTGAACCCTAGGCCTACAGTTCATGCTTTATCCTCTCGTTGTTCGTATCTGTCTGATTATTTTGTTCGTAACTTCCATTATCTAGTTTACAGCTCAGTCGTCTGACTCTCCCCATATGTTACATCCGTTGAAACTGGATCCTCTCCCCTTGTCCCTTGCCAGCCCCCATCCCAAAACACCCAGAATCCATCCCCTCTCCTCCTCCGGATGGATTCTCTTGGGGTTCCATTGTGCTGTGGATAAAGATTGTAAGAAATGCAAATTACGCGAATGGCTCGTAGACTCCCTAATGACCTAAGATTTGCATTAGTTTTTCTCCTGCACCCTTAAGAGTGATTTTGTTGCTGCTGCGTAGATTCTGTGTAACTTTTTACTCTCCCTTGTTTTCTCCCTAGACATCTTCATGCCCGTTAGTTCACCGTTTGCCTAGCATGTCCCTGTGGCGTCTCAAAAAAAAGTTTCATCGTCCCGTCATTGTTTCTGATGTCTTTCTGACCTCACATCACATTTGGTTCTCCTACTGACCTTTGATCTAGTTTGACCTTTGAAATTTGCATGTGACCTCATCTAGCTATTGAATTCTGGGAAGTCAATGTGAAAAACATTGCTGCATTCATGCAAGACTGAAATTTATTATTAGACAAATTAATTATAGAAAAAAACCTGTGGCAAAAACGTTTCTTTCTTATTTTTTTTCTTTTCATAAAACAGACTTGAAAGTATTATACAGGGATTGGCATTCTTCCCGGTCACTGGTAACAATAGCAATATGTGTCCAGGGACACAGAATGTTGGTTTCTAACAGACTACTTCCAAAAACAGTTTGAGAAAAAAACTGTCTGATTTTAAGTCTCTAGAGGTCTGTAATAGTTTTTACATTTTTCAGGCAGTGTAAAGTTTTTTGATAAGGCCATTTTAGGTGGCTCACTTTCTCATTAAGATATATATATAGAACCACTTTTTGTAGATTAGTATAAGAAAAATATTTACCCTGTTTTGGGGCAAATGCTACCTATTTGTGTCACCTTTTGCTGAACTGACTCACAGTTAGACAATCCATGGTTTAATGCACATGAAATTACCTATATTTTATACTGTTTCAATGTACAGGAGAAAGGTTACTGTAAACTGTGTTACGTTGGTGCTTCTGTGAATTAAGTTGTGGCTTCATCATGAGTCTTATGGTCTTAATGTTCTCTGTTGATAAGACAAGTTTAGAATTGGTTTACTTAAAGAATTTAAAAAAAAAAAATGTTTGCTTAAAAAAAAATTTCATGTGAGGGAAAAAAAAAACCTATTCCAGAATAAGTTTTGTGTTGGCTTGTAAAGCATTGATGTCATTTTTTTTTTAATTGTGGACTATTTAGATGTGTTTGTGTTCAGCAAAATGTGATTTTTTTTTTCTTTTAAAGAAAAAAAGTGAAAATATATAGTGCCAAATTCCAAAGGTACTTCCTTCCTAGAGCTTCAGTGTGTTTCTTGTGAGAAGTAATTTGATAACATGGGTATTTTATTATGTGTTTTGTATAAATCCCTAATATTTAAAAAACAAAAAACAAAAAAAAAGAGGTTAAAAAGTTTGTTAACTTGCTATCCTGTGGTCTTGTTGCCTGAAATTGTTATTGTTTGTTATTTCTCTATGATGTTTTTTGTAAGACATTGTATAAGTGCCCATGTCTCACTTTTTTAACCGCTCTGCACATCAATGCTGTGACGGCAACCTCACAATGTATTTTCTTCATAATATATGGAAACCTCTAAGGTGAGAAAGTTTTGAACTTTTAACCCTTTCTACCCAGAGCTATCTGGAATGTGGGTAACTTTTTATACTGTCATCATTTTTCTTTGTTCCGGGGTGTTTCTAATTTGGATCCCCCCCGATACATCTTTTTTTGTTTTTATTTTTGTCTTTCCTTTTTTTATCCATTGGTTGAGACCCAAAAGAAAAAAACTCTGCAAGGCAAATCTGGAGGAAAAAGAATATACTTTAACCCTCTCTGATTTTTTTTTACCCTACACCATTTTTTTTGTTGTCGTTTTGATTATTTCTCATCATTTAAAAAAAAAAATCAGTATGCTCCTGAAATTCCTTCTCTGGTTTTCATTAAAAAGTTTATTGGCTAAACCTTCTAAAGGGGGATGGATGATAGGTAGATTCAGCACTTACATTAACCTTAACTCATGTATGCTTTTGAGATCAGGTTTAGGGGTCTGTTCTAGTGCAGAATATTTTCATTCTACTTCCAATTAAGCGACTTTGTGTTGAGGTAGTATTTTGAGGAAGTTTTGTTTCTTACATGCTTAAAAAGTTAATGATGTTTCTCATCAGCCGTTATGCTGAGCATTCTCTGATCCCAGCAGATACCTCTGATTAAGCAAGGTGTCTGGGGTTAGAAGCTGATAGCCCTTTCCCTTTGGGTTCACTTTATTAACTGAAATCATGTACAAGGGACTGACCACGGAAGTAAAACTCTGTTCTTTATCACAGTTACTGACCAAATACCTAGTACCAGGTCCTCCTGCCACTTTGTCAAGTGCCACAGTACTTGGACTTCGACTTCACGTTGAACAGCTCTCTCTGGCTGTCTTGACAAACCCCTAGGTCATCCCTCAAGCCCCAACACAAACTCCCGCCTTCCTGAAAGAGGCCCTGGAAGCTTCTTAGTCTCTAAAGGAGTTCAGAAACTGCTGGCTCCCTTTCCTTCCTCCTTTTTCCCACTCACCACTCTGTTTGGTTTCGTGTGGATGGGATAGCCCTGGGATGGAAAGGACTAGCCTCTAATGATGCAAAAAACAAAAACAAAACCACAAACTCAAAACAAGTTTCCTTCTTCCAGCACATGCACTTACAACGAAACGATCTGTATTATCCTCACACGTGTTTACTACTGCTGGGGCCTTCCTTCATCCTTTGAGGGCTATTTTGTACTTCCTGCAGCAATCAGCTTAATACCAGAAGTTACCGCACGTGTCTCTCACATACAGCACAGGGTGGCTTGTGGATGCACAGAACACAAGAGAACACCATCTGAGTTTCAGACTGTCCTCTCCTTTCACCCGCCTGCATCTCCCCAAGAGGAGCCTGAGTGCCGGTGACGGTGACCGCAGGCTCAAGACGGGCACTTCGCATTGGGTGTCTCTTCTTTTGCAGGCAGCCAATCATTGAAGGGCAAAGTTTGGGGGTTTCTCTTGTTTTGGTTTTTTGTTTTTTGGGGTTTTTTGCATGTTTGCATTGTTCTTAAAGCTAACCCTCAGAGACAAACTGTCCTTTTACTCACTTTATCTTTTAATATAAAAAGGAAAAAAGCTGCAAGGGTGCAAAGGGCCTGTGCCAGAAGAAAAAACACACAGGAAACTGTTTTGTTTTTTTTTTTTTTTAAATCAAGTGTAGAGAATAGTCGTTTTTAAACTAAATTCGAGAATTGTGAGAAAATGGCCGTCCTCAAAGGCGTAACAAGTTCATCTTTCTTTCACCATAGGGGTTACAGTTCTTTGGCTTGTGCTACTCTGGACTCATTTTACTGTTTGTTTTTATTATCTTAAGTGCTAATTAACAAGAAATAAAATTTTAAAAAAACCTGTAGTTTCATTACCTTTTTGAATAATGTCATACAAAAAATGTATTTGTGTTTTTTTGTGCTGTGAGAATTGTTGTTTGTAGATTAATAATATCATTTTGTTTAGAATTACAAAATAGTTTTTAAATATTGTCTGAGAAAAGCCAAAGTTAATGCAACCTAGTGGAAACTGTAAGACCATTTGAGTATTGTTTGTTTTATTGATGCATTTGGATTTTGTTGTTTGATGGAATTTGAGCCAAAAAAAAAAAAAAAAAAAATACGCAGGCTTTCCTATTTCTACAACTGATTGTACTTACGCATTTTGTACCAGTGGAACTTTTTATACTGGAGATTAAAAAAACAATGGAAATTTTTGTGGCTTACTCTAGTGGGCCCCCTGACAATGACTGATTTCAAGTTTGATTTCTGGTTGATAGAAAGAAAGTTGCTTTTCTTTTGAGAATTAAAAACTTTGGCTTGATTTCTTTTTTCCCTTTGCTTATATCTAGCATTAGAATTTTGTCTTAAAATACAGCGGTAAGTTTCACTTTTTATTCTGTATTGTGCAGTTACACAATAAGGTAATTAGATTTAGAAGTACTCAGTCACTTTAAGTGGATAAATGTATTAGTTACAACTTTAGGGGTTTGCTTTTTTGCTGTTTAGATCAAAGTTTTTTCTGATTCTTCTGTCCTCATTGTGAACATAACCGTGTAGTTGAAACAGTCAAACTTATTTTTGTAACGTATGTTATTGTGTGATGCAGTTTTTTGCTTCTGTCTCCAATATTAAACCATTTTCCTAATACTTGTTTCTCTCTCTGCGTGTTGTATTGTTGGTGGTCATTCTGTGTTGGTGATGCATCTACACACCTCACTGTTTCACGTATCTGTTTTTTTTCTCTATGTTGTGTAAAAAGATACAGTCGATTCCACCTAAGTGAATATCTGATTTGGGGAAAGAGAAAACCACACACCAGCCACCTCCGATTTATGTACAACAATAGCCCATCTTAACCACTGCTTCCAAGACCGCTACTACTTACTGCTATCGTTCACCTAAATAACTGCCTCCGGTGTCGGATCTGCCAAGACCTTTTCCGGTCTTGTGAGCACAGTGTCCCATTTCACCCTCTGTCCTCTCGCCCCGCCCCCTCGCGGGTGCGTGTACGCGGCTCCTCAAACTCCCTCACAGCCGCTCTGCCGCGTCACCTTAAGCAATGTCCGAGCAGCAGAGCCGGGGCTCCTCCCACCTCCCCACAAGGCTAAAGGCACGTGGGTGCAAAACCTGCTTAGAAACTAATCACGTGTTTTAAAGAGGTGAGCTGTAAGGGAAGAACCAACCGACCGACCTGGTGAACAGAAGATGGGAAAAGGGTTCAACTTAAGTTCATGCGTTGCTATTAATCACTACCTACTTATAGAAAGGTAATTTATTTTTAAGAGCTAACTGAATCCAGGGGCAGCTCTCATTATTAAAAAGAACAGAAAACAAAGGAAATCCTTCCGAGTGCTCAATCTAGAAGCTGTCCTCGGAGACGGGAGGGGAAGGAGGTAAAGGTTCTCATGCTCACAACTTCATAATCTATCATCCATCTCCAAATGAAAGCCAGGAATGCCATATGCATCCACACACTCCCTCCTGAACGAACATCTGTTTTTTAAAACCTTGTCCCCCGCTATCCCCCCAACCCGTTACCAAAAGAGAACGAAAGAAAAAAAAACTTCCTCGTATGCCCTCCGAAACTGAAGCTCCAAGCCCCTCTCCCTTTTCTGCCCATCTCTTAAGCTCAGGAATCTGACCGCTCTCCAAGTGCTCTTAAAAGATTCCACTGATGTTTGCTCCCCTGTCTTAGCTCTCCTTCCAACCTTTCAGACGCACAAACTCTGTCTGACTCAGGCCACCCGGCACCGGGCAGCGTTCCTCTGGCTGCCAGTGAGGTTTTCCCTGCAGGTGCTCAAGCCCTTCGCCCTCTGGTTTCGGCGGCCCCTCTGCCCCCTAGGCTGCCTTTTCTAGTCGGCTCAACGACAGAGGGGCCCGGTGAGGCGGAGGAAAGGAGGCTCTTTCCCCCCCATAGGCCGAACACCTCGGTGAAGTGACTTCGCCAGCTCCAGACCTGCACGGACAGGAGCTGACTTCCAGCCAATACTTCCGCTTTAAATCTCACACTTCATGAGACTGCCTGAGAACCCACCGCTTACCTCAGTGGGGAAAGATGGCTAAGGGTGTGTTTTGTTTTCTTTTGTGGATGGGGGAGGGAGGGAGAAGGGGGTAAGGAGGGTGATTAATTCTTTCCGAGATGCAAGTGTTTCTTTTTAAAATCTGTAAGTAATACAACTATATATATATATATATCCACCATTTGGCACAAGGCAAAATACTCATGCTAAGAAGTAAAAGAAGGGGAAGACAAAGCCAGTTTCTTCTGTTGTTGTTTTAGAAAAACAACACAAACGGGAATTCTCCAAAGAAGGGGACAAAACTGCTAGTTCCCTTAAGTGCTCATGATTGTACAGCTGGTCCCTGCTTGAATTCATACTTCTCATTTTGATTCTGTAAACCACCACTGCAGTGTCAGTTAGCGAGGTGTATCCGTTTGCCACACACGGCCACCTTGGGAAACTACAGAACTGCCAACATTTACCACGCTGACGGCAGCCACACACGTCTGCCCGGCCCACAGCACTTAGAACAATCCGTGGGCTGGGACTCTTAGCTGGCAGGCTAGGAAACACAGTGAACATAAATGTACTGTGAATCGTTCCTGATAAGTGAATAAAACATTGTGACCAAACAATCAGCTTATTCACTTATCAGGAATCGACTGTTCTGCTAATTCGCTGTTTTGTTTTTCATCTCTGTTGTAGCTCACTATTTTTGCTGTGTTCTGTTTTCTCCTCTCATGCTTGGGCAGAATCACTGGGAATACTATCTTCATGTGACCATAAAACGTTTATATCGAGTGAAATGATATCTTAACAAAATCTATGCACTTGCTATCAGGAACACAATACTGGATGTGTCTTATATATATTGAACTATATAGTACTCGATTTCTTAAATAAAGCTTAAGAAAGGACTCTGTTGTGTGTAAAGTTAATGTGATTATTTTTCAAGGCAGTGTTTCTAAGGGGTATCTTTGTTCTTTTAAGTCTTGAGTGATACAGGATATTTTTCATTAAAATTATATCACTGGCTTTATGACTTACTATTCAATAAATTTTCTTTGGAAACAAAATGGAGTGGGGGGAAGTTCTTCCGAGCACATTTTAGCAGATGTCTATCTGGAAAACCATCCCCTTACTGGTGACCGTGGCAAATCTCTACCCAGGGCACGATGGGTGGCAGAAGAGAGCAATCCCCTCATGCCAGAGACCCCCGGAAAGCATCTAGAACTGGCCCTACACTACAAAACCCAAGTGCCTTTCTGAATGTGATCTCTTCAGGCCCAGAAGAAAGGGGACAGAAAAGAAAGATCCGAGAATAATGCTGGTTTGCGTCAATGCTTTCCCAAAATGCTGTGACTCTAGAAACTATACCCTGCTGGAGAGCAACGGCAGTTCTATTCAGGACTGCAAAATGAGAGCGAGCAAGAGAGGGCGTTTGATCATTCAGGATGAGAAGGGTAACATTTCAAAGCGATATGTGAGAGAGACATCCTATAACAGCTGCAAAGCTTAAATGGGAGTCCTGCTGCTTGGCCCCTTGAAGAAATACTTTTGAAATTTTTCCTACGGGCCACAAGTCTGAACAGAATGGAGCGTTCTCTTGGATTTTTTTGCTTTGGGGTTTTATGTTACATTCGTTTTTCTTGATTAATGTTTGATTCTAAGAAGAACTCCTAAACTTCTACTTGAAAAATGGCACAGGCATCCTAATCCCTTATAAAACAAATCTTTGTAATCCCTGATAATGAGGGACAGAGACAGCACGGCTAATGAAAATCCACAGACAATCCAAAATTCTTCTTCCAGTCTCTGCCTCCTCCCACATCCTACTCATCAATTTGTCACAAAAACAAAAACAAAAACTTCTAGTGAAAGCGAAGGATCAGAGAAATCGCCAAGGGTAGTAAAATCAAAGGGTCTAGACAGGCTGGAGCCATGGAGTTTGGGTTAGGGGAAAGAAGTTCTGTTTAAAAAAAAATCTTTTTTTTAACATTTTGAGAACCATAGTTCTAGATGACCTGGGTTCAAGTGTTGAACAGGTGCTTACACACAGAGGTACCCTAGGAAGTACTTTTTCATAGTCTTGCCCTGAGCATCAGTCACATATCTAGGAAGCATCTTTTTTTTTTTTAAAGAGAACCTATCCAAGGCGATAATGGGTAGGAGAGCTCTGAGGCTCCGTCAGGAAAGGAGGAAAACCAGCGCGTGCCCTCTCCCTCTCAGCCCCAATTCAGTGGTCCCCCCGCTACTGACTCGCCACCCCGGGCCGACGTCAGTAGGAGACGTAGGAGACCTGGCTCAGAATGAGGCTCGCGGGTCTGTCAGGCGGGAGGTGCTTCAGGGGAAAGCTACACTTCTTACCTTTCTCTACGGGGCAGCAAAGCAGGTATCAACTTACACCTGCCTACATCTGCGGGATGTTTTTGAAGACGAAAAATGAATACATAAATCTATACATATGAAATATATAAATGTAAAAGACTGGTCACTTACAGTTAAAGCCCCAAATAAGCATCCCCGATTCTGAGACAGAATGAACTTTCTTACGTGAAGCTGGCGTTAAAGGTACGCAACACTCTTAGGAGCATTCTCTGGTGAGCCACGCTGCCTCAGTTGGGATGCCAGCTCTACCACTAATTATCCACGGAATCTCTCTGTGCCTTACCCTCATTGGCAAAACAGGGATGAAAAAGTACCTTCCACGTGGGCTTCTTATGAGGATTAATTAAGCCAACACGCAGAAAACACTCAGAGCAGGGTCAACCACACCGGGAGCGCTCAGTAAAGTCAACCAGTATGTAGCAGTGGCAGTATTTACTGACACGGCCGGCCAAGCTCCCCTCCGCGGGCCTGGTCTGTTACTCTCTCCTCCCACGTGTACTCTCAGCCAACCCCAGAGAGCCCCACAGCTCTCCCTGGGTTCTTGAGACAAACACGGACAAGGCGAGACCAGATGCCACAGCTCCTCAGGTACAGATCTCTGCACTAACAGGACCCGGAACAGGCTCCTCCCGTCATGAGAAACTGTAAACCAGAGGCATGCCCACCACACGTTACAGGCTAGCACACCCACACAGTCCTGCCCGGAGCCAGGGAGACAAAGAACTAACTCCATCCCAAAAGGGGTAACTGATTCCTCGCTCTAATCCTCCCCTTCCTACCTCTAAGTATTATATTTAGGTCTCTCTTCCACAAAAGAAAACCCCAGCTATCCAGTATGGGTCCTAGGTGGGTGTCAAAATCACCTAGAGATTTGCCTGTTAATAGCCTGTAGGTTCTCTGCCCTTCCAAGGCAAAGCTGTGTCCACAGCAACAACCAGAGTCAATACAACTTTGACCACTGGGAAGAACAGAGGTCAGGGCTCAGAAGCTTGAATGTAGCCAAGCAGAGATCTTTCTAGACCACCAGCCCCATCTTCACCCCATCCCCGATTTAACCAAAGATACTCTGCTTTTGTTTATTTACTGGTTGTCTCATGTAGGATTTTATTTAGAAAAACCATTTTCCTACTAAAAGCATGAAGATTTCTTAAACACTGTTTTAGAAGAGCATAACTGAGAGAGAGGCTCATCAATACCTAAGCCTTGTGACAAATACTGATTGCCTTTGGAGTCATTCTCTCCTTTCCTCTCTCGTCTCTCCACCCTTCTATATTCTCATAGTTCTTTGTCTGCGATGCATCACGACATTCACTATTTACTGTGCACTGTTTACACGTTGCTTATGTCTGTCTCCTTAAGCTAGAACATGAGCTCTCTGGAGGTGCCTGTCTCTCCTTCATCACTGTATATTCGGTGCCTCACACAGTACCTGCCATATAGTCAGTGTTCAAAACTGTTGGGTGGATGGAAGGATGGCGAGAGAGAGAGATGAGTGGATGGATGGGTTGATGGATGGATGGATGGATGGATGGATGGAAGGAAGGAAGGAAGGAAGGAAGGAAGGAAGGAAGGAAGGGTGGATGGGTGGAAGGGTAGAAGAGTAGATGGGGGGATAGATAGATGGATGTATCAATGTAACAGGTGATCTTGCTGGGACCAGAGAAGAGAGTCCCATATTAAATGGACAACTCAAGAAATATCTGTGGAGGGAGTTCTGATTATGCTATGGTCTGGATTATGGTTGACGATGGTGGAAACTGGACACCTCTTGGCAAAAGTCAGGAGCCACGATGTGAGGCCTGGGACATAGGTGGGGACAAAGAAGAACACTCCCTGCTTGAGGATCCCAAATATGCAGGTTTTTCCTTACTGCCACAGGGCCAATCAGCCACTGAGTCCTGAATGGAAGGACATTCCTACCATCAGGTCAAGCCACCTTCGGTATGCTGTCATCTCTTTTAGGCTAAATTTTGCACCCTCTCAGAAGTATTTTATATGTAAGGACTATTCCTAGAAAGATTTTTAACATCTAAGAGGCCAGAAAAGCTACAGAAAGGAATACAAATCAATACCAAAAAAAACTGTGAGTAAAGACATATGATTCTTCGGCATTCCTGAGCAGCAAGTCAACTCCCATTTGCCTCGTCTCCCATTTGCAGCTACTGTTCAATGTGCCAGGATGGGGCCCAGACCAGCCCCAGGCAGTATGGTACCACTCAGTCATTAGAACGGCCTCGAAAAGGCAAAAAGTTGATGCTGCTACCGGGATGCCATTTAGCTCCTGGCATCCAGGAAATGCATCCAGTGATGTGTTAGCTACCACAGAAATATTGCATCATCAATTAATGGTTCATTTATTCCAAAGATACGTATTAAGCAGCTACCACATGCGAGGCCCTCTAGCAGGCGCTGGGACTGCAAAGACAAGTAATAGATGGTCTTGCCTCCGGGAAATTGCCATCATTAGCAAATGTGCCAGGTAAGGAGAAACCCTTCAAATGAGCCTGTGGACCGTCCCAACAAAACATCGTGTCTGCACCGCAGACAGTGTTATCACACACGTGAAGCTTCGTACTGGAGCTCCACCCAGATGACAGTTCTTTCAGATATTTTAGTCCTTGGCGGGGCTCAGCACCACTAGGCACAACGTCTCCCTGGCTAGAGCTAAAAGGTCTGTCCTCAGAATGAAATAACATGGGTGATGGGGGTAGAGGAGCTGGCTCTAAAGTCTTCTATACCCCAAAGTCTCTACAAAGGACAGAGCTGAGCGAAGCGGCTCTGTGTGTTTAAGAGTCATGTTTCCAAACCGGCCAAATGTGGCACATTCCTTCCAGTCTACGGAATGTGTTCATCCACTAAGTTCATCTCTTTAAACAGTATGACCTGAAACAAAGGAGAACCTTCCCATTATGGAGTACAAGGAAGATGGGAGGGGACTGGTGAGGGGAGACAGAGCCTTGGCATGACAAGACGTCCTGCAGAGCTGACGGTGGAGTCACCGTCTACCTGTATGAAGTCCCAGGCCCCACAAGCTAGCTCTGCGCCCACTCTGCCCACCTTCCCTTCCCACCGTGAGTGTGTGCTCCACCATCCAGAAGCCTCACCGAGTTCTCCTATGGAAGTAGGTCCACCCCAACCCTAGTATCAGCTTCAGCCCAGATGCAGTAAAGTTGGTGACACCTGCCAGCTTTCCCTGGTGTCCCACCCTCTGCAGGGCGGGCTTCAGAGAAGAGAGATTTCTAATTTGACTTCCCTGTTCCTGGGATGAAAGGTGAGAAGGGCTTTCATCAAGTTGGCTGGAACAACCAAGAAGGAAATACTGAGAGGACTCTGTCATTAAAGAATGTGATAGGAGTGACATCACCAAGATGGGCAGAGGCTGGAGGCTTCACTCCCCTTCACAAGAACCACTAACAACTATTCACGGACAAGACGCCACTAGAATCCACGGACAAGACGCCACTAGAATCCACTAGAATCCACAGACAAGACACCACTAGAATCCACGGACAAGACACCACTAGAATCCACGGACAAGACGCCACTAGAATCCCAGAACACAGGACTGAGGCTGAAGCACCCACCGGCACCACAGAGACCAAGCCAGACGGTACCTCAAGGGTGAGGGGAACACTACCTACTGACCACACTCCCCCGGGCCAGCAGGCACGATGCTGACAAGTCTATCCTGAGCATAGGGTTCCTCCAGTGGGAAAAGAGAGCCCAGGGATGACATCCAGCCCCACCCCCAACACTGTGGGTCACTTCATGGGAGCCCCTACTCTGGTTTTGCCCCATAGGGCATACAGGGGATTCTGTGGGGCTCGATCACGAGGAATCTGATTGTGATAGAGAAGCAGGGAGGGTCCTGCAACAACCAGCACTCAGATCTTGGGAGACCAAGTTCCTACCTGTAGAGCCCAAGCAGTATGCCCAACCAGCGGATTTGCTCACGGGCAAAACCAAATTGGTGGCACAGTCTGACCAGAGAACTCAGGAGGAGCCCGGTCAGCCTGACTCAGGTGCTCACGTAAGGAGTTCTGCTGGCCCTGGAGCCTGGTCTACCCATCCCCAGGCAGAGATGCTGAGTCAGCCTCACCCGCTGGAAAACATGGCTCCCAGACGCTCCCAACCAGAAAGCCTGTGAGGGAAAATTGGGGAGTTCCCCTCCCAGTCTCACCCAGGCAGGAGAACTGAGTCACAGCCCCATCTCCTGCAGAGTATGGACCCCCGCCCCATCTGACAGGAAGAGCTGGCACATATACCTTGAAGCTGCTGCATAACTTGGCAATGCTTGAGCCAGGAGGCAGGTGGGCAGAGCTGATCGCCTCCGGAGCAAAGCCAGTGGTCTTGTTTGGCCAAGGAACCTGGGGCACAGGTCAGCCTGAGTCAAGACCACAAAAAGCCTCAGTGGCCGGGGAGCTGCATCTCCCGCCATGCCTAAGCAGGAAAACTAATTTATAACTCCACTTCCTGCTGAATACAGCCTTCAGTCTGCCTGACAAAGAATCTCACCAGCAAGTAGACCGTCCGAAAGCCCTGCTTTCGGTGGCACTGGGACGGAGAGTACAGCAGATGGCTTTCCCCGTCTGCTCAGCAAAACCAGTGGCCTCACCTAACCGGGATATTCAGTGCACACTCCTGGTCCCCAAACAGCAGAGAGCTAATTCACAGTCCCACCTACTGCCGAGTACAGTACACAGCCCAGACCTTCTAGTAAAGCCTGACCAATGAATCCAGGCAACCAAGGAACCCATCCTGCATCCTCACTTTGGCAGGAAACCAAGCCAGAAGTCCTATCCAGCCATTCTCAGCAAGGGGCCCATCCTCCATTCTGACCTCAGAACCCAAACGGTTCCCTCCCTCCAAAATAGACCCTAAAAGCCGGCCCAACCTGCCCAAGGACATTACCAGCAGACACACCTAGAAACCCAAACTGAGCCGATGGGTGAAGACTGCCTCTGCCAAAGCAAACTTGCAAAATCTTAGAGATCACTTACTCAGATGGACAGAACCAATGGAAGGAATCAAGGGTCACAAAAAAGGAGGTAAATAGGACACCACCAAAAGAAACTAGTAAAGCTCTAATAATTGACCCTAAAAAAACTGGACATCTATGTATTGTGAAAAATTCAGACTAGTTACCTTAAGAAGTTTAGTGAACTACAAAAAAAAAAAAAAAAAAAAAAAAAAAAGACACAGAAAAGTAAATAATACTATGAAAGCAATGCATGAACAAAGAAACAAAGAAACCATAGAAACCATTCCACAAAGAAACAGAAACCATAAAAGAAAAAAACCTAGAGCTAAACATACAATAACTGAATTGAAGAATTCAACACAGAACTTTAAAAGCAGATTCGACCATACAGAAGAAACAATCAGTGACCTGAAAAATAGGACATTTGAAATTATTCAGTCATAGGACCAGAAATTTAAAAAGAATGAAAAAGAGTGATAAAAGCCTATCAGATTTATGAGACACAATGAAAACAATATTCACATGATGAGAATTCTAGAAGAAAAAGAGAAAGCAACAGAAAGTACATTCAAGGGAATGACTGAAAACTTCCAAACCTGGCAGAAAAAAAAAGACATCCAGATCCAAGGATCCCAAAGGACCCCAAAAAGAGTGAACCACAATATCACAAACCACATTAGGGCTGCAGAGAAATACATTATGATTAAACTGTCAAAAGTCAAAGGAGGAAGAGGGGCACACCTGGGTGGCTCAGTCGGTTAAGCATCCAACTTCGGTTCAGGTTATGATCTTGTGGTTATGATCTTGTGGTTCTTGAGTTCAAGCCCCACATCAGGCTCTGTGCTGACAGCTTCAGATTCTGTGTCTCCCTTCCTCTCTGCCCCTCCCCTGCTTGCTCACTCACTCTCTCTCTCTCTCTCTCTCTCTCTCTCTCTCAGAAATAAATAAACATTGGGGCACCTGGGTGGCTCAGCCGGTTGAGCATCTGACTTCAGCTTGGGGCATGATCTTCTGGTTCAGGAGTTCGAGCCCGACATCAGGTTCACCGCTTTCAGGAGAGAGCCCACTTTGGATCCTCTGTCCACCTCTCTCTCTGCCCCTCCCCCACTCATACTCTCTCCCTCCAAAATAAGAAAAAAAAACCTTAAATAAATAAACATACATTTAAAAAAAAAAGTCAAAGGAGAAAGGAAGAATTTTTAAAACAGCAAAAGAGAGGAGTTACATGTAGGCGAATGCCCATAAAACTATTCACAGATTTCTCAATAAAAACTTCTCAGGCCAGGGGCACCTGGGTGGCTCAGGCAGTTAAGTGTCCAGCTCTTGATTTTGGCTCAGGTCATGATCTCATAGTTCAAGAGATTGAGCCCTGTATCAGGCTGTGCACTGACAATGCAGAACTTGCTTGGGATTCTCTCTCTCCCTCTCTCCCTGCTCCTCCCCCACTCACATGCATGTCCCGCTCTCTCTCTCTCAAAATAAATAAATAAACGTGAAAAAAAGAAAAAGAAACTTCTCAGGCCAAGCTAGTCACATGATATATTTTCAAAATATTAAAAGAAAAAAAAAAAGGTCAACTAAGAACGCTATGGTCAGTGAAGCTGTCCTTCGGAAATTGAGGGATAAAGCCTTTCCCAAACAAACAAAAGCTGAGGGAATTCATCACCATTAGACTTGCCTTACAAGAAGTGCTCAAGGGAGTTGTTTGAGCAGAAACAAAAGGACGGTACGTAGCATCATAAAAACATAACAAGCTGGTGTAAAACATAATGGTAGGTATACACTCAAAGTCAGATTCTGTAATATGGTAATGGTGGTATGTAATTCACTTACAACTCTAGTTTAAAAGTAAAAATGTAGTAAAAATAACCATAACCACAATAATTATTAGTTATACAATATAAAAAATATGAGAAGTGTGACACCAATAACCTAAAATGTCAAAGGGAAAAGAAATAAAGGTGTAAGGCACAGAAATTATATGGAAGTTAAGTTGTTAGTTTAAAACAGGGTGTCATAATTTTAAGATATTTTATGTAAGCTTCATGGTGGCAAGGGAAAAACCTGTAGTAATTACACAAAAAGGAATGATAGAGAAGTCAAAGTACAATAACACTAGAAAACATCAAAACACACAAAAAAAGGCACCGCGATAAGAAACAAGGAACAATGGAGCTACAGAAAAAAAGTAACAAAATAGCAATAGTAAGTCCTTACTTATCAATAATTACTTATATGTAAATGGGTTAAATTCTCCAATCAAAAGATGAAGAATAACTAAATGGATAAAAAGACAAGATCCAACAAACGATTCACTTTAGTCTTAAAGACAAATGCAGACTGAGAGTGAAGGGATGGAATAAATATTTCAAGCAAATGGTAACCAGAAACAAAAATAAAAACTGGGGTAGCTATCCTTATATCAGACAACATAGACTTTAAACTAAAAATGGTTTTAAAAGAGACAAAGAAAGTCATTATACCATAAAAATATCAATACATCAAGAAACCATAATAATTTAAATATTTGTGCACCCAACATCAGAGTACCTATATACATAAAGAAAAACTAGTAGAGCTAAAGGAGAAATAAACAGGAGTACAATAATAGTTGGGGACTTTAATACCCCTCTCAACAATGGGTTGATAATCTAGGCAAAGGATAAAGACAATAAAGAGAATAAAGAACCATGGATTCGAAACAACAATACAGACCAAATGGTCCTACAGACATAAGAGAACATTCAATTCAACAACAGTAGAACCCACATTCTTCTCAACTGCACTTGGAACGATTTCTAGGATAGTCCATGTTAGCCACAATACAAGTCTTAGCAAATTCAGGAAGACTGAAATCATACGAAGCAACTTCTCTGACCACAATGATACAAAACTAGAGTTCAATAACTAGAGTAAAACAGGAAAATTCACAAATACATACAAATTAAGCCACACTCTCCTAAACAAAGGATCAAAGAAGAAGTTAAGGAAAAATTAAAAAGTATTTTGAGAAACAAAAATGAAAACAAAGCATACCAGAACTTAATGGATGGAACAAGCAAAAAGGTTCTCAGAAGGAACTTGGTAACAATACAGGCATATCTTATTTTATTGCACTTCATTTTATTGTGCTTCACAGATACTGGATATTCTACAAAATGAAGGGCTGTGGCAACACTGCATCAGGCAAGTCTGTCAGTGCCAGTTTTCCAACACCATTTATTCACTTCATGTCTCTGTGTCACATTTTGGTAAATCTCACAATGTCTCAAACTTTTTCATTATTATATTTGTTGTGCTCTTCAGTGATCTTTGATGCTACTATTACAATTGTTCTGGGGCACCATAAACCACACCCATATAAGATGACACACTTAACCGATACAAGTTATGTGAATTCTGACTGCTCCAACAACCAGCTGTTCCCCATCTCTCTCCCTGTCCTCAGGCCTCCCTACTTTGAGACAAAACCACATTGAAATGAGGCCAATTGATAACCCTACAATAGCCTCTAAGTGTTCAAGTGAAAAGAAGAATTGCACATTGCTCACTTTAAATCAAAAGCTAGAAACGATTAAACTTAATGAGGAAGGCATGTCAAAAGCAGAGACAGACTGAAAGCTAGGTCTCTTGTGCTGAAGAGTTAACCAAGTTGTGAATGCAAAAGTAAAAGTTCTTGAAGAAAATTAAAAGTGCTACTCCAGTGAACACACAAATGATAAGAAAGCAAAACATCCTTATTGATGATATAAAGTTTTAGTGGTCTAGATAGAAAATCAAACCAGCCACAACATTCCCTTAAGCCAAAGCCTCATCCAGAGCAAGGTCCGAGCTCTCATCAATTCTATGAAGGATGAGAGAGATGAGGAAGCTACATAAGTATGAAGCGAGCAGAGGTTGGTTCATGAGATTTAAGGAAGACACCATCTCCATAACATAAAAGTGCAAGGTGAAGTAGCAAGTGCAGATGTAGAAGCTGCAACAAGTTATCCAGAAGATCTACCTAGATAATTAATGAAGGTGGCCACACTAAACAACAGATTTTCAATGCAGATAAAACAGCCTTCTATTGGAAGAAAATGGCATCTACGCCTTTCATATCTAAAGAGAAGTCAGTGCCTGGCTTCAAAGCTTCAAAGGACAGGTTGACTCTTCTGTCAAAGGCTAATGCAGCTGGTGACTTTAAGCTGAAGCCAATGGTCATTGAGCATTCAACAAACCCTAGGGCCCTTAAGAATTATGCTAAATCTATTCTACCTATGTTCTATAAATGGAACAAGAAAGCCTGGATGACAGCACATGTTTACAACATGATTTACTGAATATTTTAAGCCCATTGTTGAGACCTACTTCTCAGAAAAAAAAAAAAAAAAAAAAACTCTTCAAAACATGACTGCTCATTGACAATGCACCTCATCACCCAAGAGCGCTGATGGAGACGTATGATGAGATTAGTGTTGTTTTCATGCCTGCTGACACAACATCCACTCTGCAGCCCATGGTTCAAGGAATCATTTCACCTTTCAAGTCTTACTATTTAAGAAATACATTTCATATGCCCATATCTACCATAGATAATGATTTCTCTGATGGATCTGGGCAAAGTGAATTGAAAATCTTCTAGAAAGGATTCACCATTCTAGATCCTATAAAGAACATTCATGATTCATGGAAAGAGGTCAAAATATCAACATTCACAGGAGGCTGGAAGAAGTTGATTCCAACCCACACGGATGACTCTGAGGGTATCAAGACTCTAGTGAAGCAAGAAACTGTAGGTGTGGTAGAAAGAGCAGAAGAACTAGAACTAGAACTAGAAGGGGAGCCTGAAGATGTGACTGAACTGCTGCAATCTCATGATAAAAAATTTTAACGGATGAGGAGTAGCTTCCTTTGAATGAGCAAAGAAAGTGGTTTCTTGAGATGGAATCCACTCCTGGCGAAGATGTTATGAAAAATGTTGAAAATACAAAAAAGGATTTAGAATATAACATAAATTTAGTTGATAAAGCAGCGGCAGGGTTTGAGAGGACGGACTCCAATTGCGAAAAAAATTCTACTGGAGAAAAATGCTATCAAACAATATGGCACGCTACAGAGAAATCATTCATGGAAGGGAGGGTCAATCAATGCAGCAAATTTCACTGTTGTCTTATTTTAAGAAACGGCCTCAAGGATCCTAGGTGGCTCAGTTGGTTATGCGTCCAACTGTTGATTTCGGCTCAGGTCATGATCTCACAGTCCATGGGTTCAAGCCCCGCTTTGGGTTCTAGGCTGACAGTGTAGGACCTGCTCGGGATTCTTAGCTCTCCCTCTCTGCCCCTCCCCCACTTGCACAGATGAGCTCTTTCTCTCTCAAAATAAATAAACATTATAAAAAAAAAAAGAAAGAAATTGCCTAACTATAGAGAACAAACAGATAGTTACCAGCAGGGGTGGGGTGTATGGTGGGATGGGTGAAATAGGTGAAGAGGATTAAGAGTATACTTATCTTGGGGCACCTGGGTGGCTCCAGTTAAGTGTCTGACTCTTGGTTTTGGCTCAGGTCATGATCTCACAGTTCATGCGTTCAAGCCCTCATGGGCTCCGTGCTGACAGTGTGGAGCCTGCTTGGGATTCTCTCTCTCCCTCTCTCTCTGCCTCTCCCCTGCTCATTCTCTCGCTCTCTCAAAAAATAAATTTAAAAAAATGTTTTTAAATAAATAAGTAAATAAAGAGTACACTTATCTTGATGAGTACTGAGTAGTATATGGAATTGTTGAATCACTATATTGTATACCTAAAACTAATATAACGCTGTATGTTAACTACAGTGTAATTAAATTTTTAATTAAGTTAATTAAATAAGAAATTGACACAGACAACCAAACCATTAGCAACCACCACCCTGATCAGTCAGCGACCATCAACATCAAAGCAAGACTCTCCACCAGCAAAAAGATTATGACTTCCTAAAAGCTGAGATGATGGTTAGCAGTGTTAGCAATCAAGTATTTTCTAATTAAAATAATCATAATGATAAAATAACAATTTTATTACATTTTTAAATATAATGCTACTGCATACTTAAAAGCCTGCAGTACTGTACATGTAAACAAAGCTTTGATATGTTCTGGGAAAGCAAAAATGAATTTGAATCACTTTATGGAGATACTCACTTTATTTTGGTGGCTTGGAACCAAATCTGTAGTATCTCAAAGATATGCCTATAAACACCTACATTAAGAAGCAAGAAATATTCCAAAAAACAACCTGACTTTACACCTTAAAGAAGTGGAGAAAGAAGAGTAAACTGAGCTCAAAATAAGCAAAAGGAAGAAAATAATAAAAATTAAAGCATAAAGAAACAAAACAGAGAAGAGGAAAACAACAGAAAAGATTAACCAAAGTAAAAGTTGGTTCTTTGAAAAGATGAACAAAATTGACAAAACTTTAGTTAGATTAACCAAGAAAAAAAGAGAGAGGACCCGAATTAACAGAAATATAAGTGAAAAAGGAGACATTACAAGTGATAACAGAAATACAGCCATAAGACGCTACTATGAACAACTATATGCCAACAAATTGGACAACCTAGAAGAGTGTGAAATATTCTTAGAAAAAGGCAAACTGCTGAGACTGAATCAGGAAGAAATACAAAGCCTGAACACAGTAAGTACTACCAGACTGTATCAATAATCAAAAATCTCTCCCCTCAAAACAAAACAAAAACAAAAACAAAAAAACAAAGCCCAGGACCAGATGGTGAATTTTACCACACATTTAAAGAACTGGGGTCAATCCTTATCAAACTCTTGGGAAAAAAATAAAAGAGGAGGGAACACTCCCAAAGTCATGTTACAAGGCCAGCATTACGCTACTACCAAAGCCAGAAAAGGACACTACCAGAAAAGAAAAGCTACAAAGCAATATCCTCAATAAATATAGAGGCAATAATTCTCAATAAAATACTAGCAAACAGAATGCAGCAGCACATTAAAAGGGTCATTCACATTCACCATGATCAAGTGGGATTTACACCTGAGATGTGCAAGGATGATTCAGCATGTACAAATCAAGTGAAGTGGTTCATCTCATTAATAGAATGAAAGAAAAAAAAATCAGATGATCATCTCAATAGATGCAGAAGAAGGCATCTGACAAAATTCAGCATCTGTTCATACTAAAAACTGTTAACAAATTAGGTACAGAAGGAACATACCTCAACACTATAAAGGCCATATACGATAAGCCCACAGCTAACATCATACTCAATGGTCGAAAGCACTTCCTCTAAGATAGGAACAATGGAAGGGTGCCCACTCTCACTACTCCTATTCAATATAGTACTAAAAGTCCTCCCCAGAATAATCAAACAAGGAAAATAAAAGGCACCAAAGGAAAGGAAGAAGTAAAACTGCCTCTGTTTGCAGATGACATGATTTTACATATAGAAAATCCTAAAGACTATACACACACATACACACACGCACAACCATTATAACTAATCAACAAATTCAATAAAATTGAAGGATACCAAATTAAAATACAAAAATCAACAGCATTTCTATATATTTACAAAAAAAAATATCTAAAGGAAATAAAACAATCCCATTTACAATAGCATCAAAAACAAAACACTCAGTAATAAACTTACCCTAACCTGGAAGATGAAAGATCCCTACTTTAAAAACTACAAGACAATGGTTGATAGAAATCACAGAAGACATGAATAAATGGTAAGGTATCCCATGTTCATGGTTTGGAAGAATTAATATTGTTAAATTGTCAATACCACCAAAACTATCCAATGATTCGATGCAATTCCTATCAAGATGACAACAGCATTTTTTAGAGAAGTATGAAAAAACAGTCCTAAAATTTACATGGAACTACCAAAGACCCTAAATAGCCAAAGCTATCCTAAGAACGCAACAGAAGGCATCACACTTCCTGGTTTCAAGCACAGCCTCAAAACAGTATGATGTGCTGTCATAAAAATACACAATGGAACTGAATCAAGAGTCCAGAAATAAACCCAAGCATATATGGTCAATATTTGACAAGAGAGCCACAAATACTCAATGGAGAAAAGTTGATCTCTAGAATAAATGGTGCTGGGAAAACTGGATATTTGCATGGAAAAGAATAAAACTAGACCACTCAAAAAAATTAACTCAAAATAGATTAGAGACTTAAATGCGAGACCTGAAACCATAAAATTCCTATAAGAAAACACAGGAAAAAAGCTCCCTGACATAGGTCTTGGCAATGTTGTGGATATGACACCCAAAGCACAAACCATAAAATCAAAAATAAACAAATGGCACTACATCAAAGCACACAGCAAAACAATCAACAAAGTAAAAAGACTATCTGCAGAATGGGAAAAACTATTTGCAAAGCATATAGATAATAAGGGTCTGATATCCAAAATGTATAAAAAATTCATACAATTCAGTAACAAAATAATAATAATCCAATTTAAAAGACAGCAAAATGGAAGAAAGAGGAACGACTGCAGAGTAGGAGGATCCTGAGCTCACCACCTCCCAGACACACCGAGGCAACAACATATATTACAACTCACCTTGAAAACAACTTGAAGACTGGCAGAATAGATCTTCGACAGCTAAAGTCATTAAGAGAAACGCACACTGACAAGGACAGAAGTGGAAACATGGTCAGGAACCAAAACACCGGTGCAGCTACCCACAAGCGGAAGGGATATCACAAGCATGGAGGAGCAAGGGGATCAAGTTCCACAACGGGCCCCTCCAGCCCTGGGGAGGTGCACTGAGAAGATGAGTCCCCATGACATACGGCTTTGAAAATCAGTAGGTATTAACTCCCAGAGGTTTACAAAGCAACAGGGCTTACCTCCAGAAGAACTGGAGGGCTACAGGAAACCAAGTCTCTTCTCTTACAGAGCCAGCATACGGTCTCATTCAGCACAAGACCCGGTTCAGCAGTAGCCAAATTGGTAAGGAAAAAGCAAAACTGTCACTACTTGCAGATGACATACTATATAGAGAAAACCCAAAAAACTATTAGAACTAATAAATGAATCCAGTAAACTTGCAGGTTAAAAAATCAATATACAGAAACTGCTGCATTTCTATTCACTAATAATGAAGTAGCAGAAAGAGAAATTAAGAAAACAATCCCATCCACAATTGCACCAAAAAAATAAAATACCTAGGAAAAAATTTAACCAAGGAGGTGAAAGACCTGTACTCTGAACACTGTAAGATACTGATGAAAGAAACTGAAGACCACACAAACAAATGGAAAGGCATACAATGCTCGTGGCTCAGAGAAATTACTATCATTAAAATGTCCACAGCACCCAAAGCAATCTACAGATTCAATGCAATCCCTATCAAAATAACAATAGCATTTTTCACAGAACTAGAACAAATAATCCTAAAATTTGTTTGGAACCACACAAGACCTTAAATAGCCAAAGCAATCTTGAGAAAGCAGAACAAAGCTGGAGATAGCACAGTCCCACATTTCAAGTTATACTACAAAGCAGCAGTAATGAAAACAGTATGTACCGGCACAAACACAGGTACATATACCAATGCAACAGGATTAGAGAGTCCAGAAATAAGCCCACACTTATATGGTCAATTTATCTACAACAAAGGCAAGAATACACAATGGGAAAAAGACAGTCTTTGTAATAAATAGTGTTAGGAAAGTGGGATAACTACATATAAAAGAATGAAACTAGACCACTTTCTTATACCATACACAAAAATAAACTCAAAACGGATTAAATAAATACATAGATGTGACACCTCAAACCATAAAACTTCTAAAAGAAAACACAGGCAGTAATCTCTTGGAAAATAAACTCAAATTGATTACATAAAGACCTAAATGTGAGACCTCAAACCATAAAACTTCTAAAAGACGACATCAACAGTAATCGCTTGGACAGCAGCCTTAGCAACATATTTATGGACAGGTCTCCTGAGGAAAAGGTAAACAAAAGCAAAAATAAACTAATGGGACTATGCTAAAATAAAAAGCGTTTGCACGGTGTAGGAAACCATAAACAAAATGGAAAGGTAACCTACTGAATGGGAAAAAGTATTTGTGAATGATATATCCAATAAGGGATTAAAATCTAAAATATACAAAGACCTTATATAACTTAATGCCAACACAAAAGGAAAAAAATCTGAAAAATGGGCAGAAGACCCAAATAGACATTTTTCCAAAGAAGACATTCAGATGGCCAGCAAACACATAAAAAGATGCTCAACATCACTAATCATCAAAGAAATAAAATTAAAACCACAATGAGATATCACCTCACACCAGTTAACGAGAAGTAGTACCAAAACGACAAAAAACGAAGTGTTGATGAGGAAGTGGAGCAAAGGGAAACCTTGCGCACTGTTGGCGGGAATGCAAACTGGTGAGACCCCTGTGGAAAACAGAAGTTCCTCAACAAATTAAAAATAGAAATATCACAGGATCCAGTAATTCCACTTCTGCATATTTATCCAAATAAAATGTAAATACTAATTCAAAAAGATCTACGCACTCCTATGTTTATTGCAGCATTACCTACAATAGCCAAGATATGGAAGCAACCCAAGTGTCCAAGAATAGACGAATGGATAAAGAAGGTGTGCCATATACATAGACGATGGAATATTACCCAGCCATAAAAAGAGAACAAAATCTTGCCATTTATGACACTGTAGATGAACCTAGAGGGTATCAGGCTAAGTGAAATCAGTCAGAAACAAACACCATGTGAGTTCACTTCTATGTGGAATCTAAAAAACAAAACAAATAACCAACCACAAAAATACAGAAACAGAGCCAAAAGTATAGAGAATAAGCTGGTGGTTGCCAGAGGTAGGTAAAAGGGACTAAGAAGTACAAACTTCCAGTTATAAAATAAATACATCATGAGGATTAAAAGTACAGCATAAGATATATAGTCAATAATACCGTAATAACTCTGTATGGTGACAGGTGGTAACTACACTTAATGTGATGAGCATTTCATAACGTTTATAATTGTTGAATCATTATGTTGTACACCTGAAACTAGTATTATAGGTCAACTATATTTCATTTATTTAAAAAAAAAAAGTGGGCAGAAGAACAGACATTTTTCCAAAGTCGATATAAATGGCCAACAGGCCATGATGAGATATCACGTCACAGCCGTTTGATGTCCATCATCAAAAAGAAAATAGATAATGAGGATGTGGAGAAAAGGGAAGCCCAGCGTGCCGCACTGGGACTGAAAACTAGTACAGTCACTACGGAAAACAGTGTGGAGAATCCTCAAAACCTTAAAAAGTGGACTACTCTTGGTCCAGCAGTTCTACCTCTAGGAAGACAGCTGCCTCTTGAACAACATGGATGTGAACTGTGTGAGTCCCCATATGTGTGGATTTGTTTCAATAAATATGTGCACAGTACTGTAAATGGATTTACTCTTCCTTATAATTCTTAACATTTCTTTTCTCTAGCTTACTGTACTGTAAAAATACAGTATATAATACACATAACGTGCAAAATATATGTTAATCAACGGTTTATGTTATTAGTCAGGCTTCTGGTCAGCAATAGACAATTTGCAATTAAGTTCCGGGGGAATCAAAACTTACACAGGTTTTTTTACTCTGCAGGGAGTCGGCGTCCACAACCCCTACATTGTTCAAGGGTCAAGTGTCTGTGTCCAAAGGAAGGAAAACACGGACTCAAAAACATAGCTGCATCCTTACGTTCACTGCATCATTATCCACAAGAGGCAAGACACAGAAATAACCTAAGCATCCAACAACGGATAAATGGATGAAGTTGTAGTGTATATATACAGAATATTACTCAGCCATTAAAAGAAAAAAACAAAAACACACACACACACACAGGAAATCCTGCCTTTTGTGACAACACAGATGGACCTTGAGGGCATTATGCTAAGTAAATCAGACAAATACTGTATGATCTTGCTTACATGTAGAATCAAAAAAAACCAAAGTGATGGAAGAGACTAGATTTGTGGTTACCAGAGGTGGGAGGATTGGAGGTGGGGACTAGGGCAATTGGAGGAAAGTGGTCACAAACTTCCATTTATAAGATAAATAAGTACTAAGGATGTAAGGTGTTGAGCACAGCTAACACTGCTGTATAATATACAGGAAGTTATTAAAAGAGTAAATCCTGAATTCTCCTCACAAAGATCTTTTTTTTCAGCTTTTTCTTTTTTTTTTCTTTTAGATTTTTCTTTTTATTATATCTAAATGAGATGATGGATGCTAACTAAACTTACTGTAGCATCATTTCACAATATATTTAAGTCAAACCATTAAGCTGTACACCTTACACTTTTAAGTGACATGTCAATTATATCTCAATAAAACTGAATGTGATAAATATATAATATACACACACATGACTGTCCAGTTTAAAATTTGGATAATTTATTAAATACAGTGTGGTATGAATTTGGAAACAGTGATCTAAAGCATTGTTTTCCAAATCATATTTCACAATAATTAACCTGCAAGATAATCTATGGGAAAAAAATAAGGTTTGGTAGCCAAGAAAGTATAAGGAATGCTGTTAACTATAGTCTCCCTTTGGAAATTCACAATGTGCATTAACACATAAAAAGCTCTGAGAAGTCTAGGGGCGCCTGGGTGGCTCAGTCAGTTAAGCATCCCACTTCAGCTCAGGTCATGATCTCACGGTACGTGGGTTCGAGCCCCGCGTCGGGCTCTGTGCTGACAGCTCAGAGCCTGGAGCCTGTTTCAGATTCTGTGTCTCCCTCTCTCTCTGTCCCTCCCCTGTTCACGCTCTGTCTGTCTGTCTCAAAAATAAATAAACATTAAAAAAAAATTTTTTAACGTACCCTCTCTCTGTACCCTGCAGCAAAGATGCACCCATGTAACTTGGCTTAATCCAGTGTTTATTAAATTGGGCATTTGTACTTCAAACTTCGTATCACGTAATTCCTATCAACTCAAGGGGCAATAGACCTGTAGTGTGATGGTGAAGACAATACTGCCTCTATTCAACCCTGCATGGCTCTGCCCTTCAGTAGCTATTATTTCCTTCATCTAGAAAATGGATAGGGTAACAATACCCTCCTACATGCAAAGTATTCATAACAGTATTTTTATAACACCATGAGCACTTTATAAATGTGAACATCCAGCAGAACGACTGTTGTAAGACACACTTTGGCAAACACTGGTAGAGAAACTAACCCTTCAGTGTTCTGGGGCTCCTGTCTAAGAGAAGATTACAGACTAGTTGGAGAGAGGGTATGTAATTATGACACAATATGGTAAGTCCTGAACAAGGAGCGGGTGAGGACTTTTGGAGCCCACAGAAGGGAAGGAATATTTCTAAGAGTGAGGGAGGTTTCAGGAAAGAAGCCAACTGAGAGGTAGGATTTCACCAAGCAAAAAAGGAGACAACGACAGGAGTCCAGAGTTGGTCTGGATGAAAAACAGTGAGGAGCCTGATTTGATTAGAGTGCAGAAGTTACAAAATGGGGGATGTCCTGAAAATGAGGTTGATGTTAAGATTGCTAAAGGTCCTGTATTCCATACTGGGGACCTTGGAATTTCTTCTACAAGCATGAAGGAGCACACACGTTAAAGACAGCCAGTCAACCAGGGAAGGATCAGAGAATCAATGTGGGAAGTGAGAAGACAAGACGAGGCTCAAGGATATTATAAAACTTCAGGGAAACAGAGAAGGAAGGAGCAGTCACACTAGAGAAAAGGAAAACAGGTTTATTTTTTTTTAACGTTTATTTATTTTTCGAGACAGAGACAGAGCATGAACGGGGGAGGGTCAGAGAGAGGGAGACACAGAATCTGAAACAGACTCCAGGCTCCGAGCGGTCAGCACAGAGCCCGACACGGGGCTCGAACTCACGGACTGCGAGATCATGACCTGAGCCGAAGTCGGATGCTAAGCAGACTGAGCTACCCAGGCGCTGAAAGTGCCCATTTCTAAGCAGGTAAACCCCTAGCTGTCTTTGTTTTTTTTTTAATTTTTTTTTTTTAACGTTTATTTATTTTTGAGACAGAGAGAGACAGAGCATGAACGGGCGAGGGTCAGAAAGAGGGAGACACAGAATCTGAAACAGGCTCCAGGCTCCGAGCTGTCAGCACAGAGCCCGACACGGGGCTCGAACTCACGGACTGCGAGATCATGACCTGAGCCGAAGTCGGCAGCCCAACCGACTGAGCCACCCAGGCACCCCAAGGAAAACAGGTTTAAAGGCACTTCAAATGTAGCAAAATATCAGGTATGGCGTTTAGAGAAAGTTTAGACACGGCAAAAAGACAAAAAAGGACACTAGGTGTGGGGGATGAGAAGGTCCAAGGTGGTAGCAAATGTCCTGGAGATGGATGCAAGAAGAGTAGATGCATGTTCTGAGAGGGGGGATGGGCAATTAAATGGGTTCACGTCAGGGCCAAATGTCTCCCGGTCTTGATCTCAGCGGGGAGGGGGCACAGAACAGCGCTGGGAGACAGGAGTAATGGGTGGCCATTAGAGTTACAGGAATGGTTGGGCTCACCCTTCAAGAGTGTCAACAGGAGGGAAAGGGCCTGTACTGAGTAAGATGCAGGATGGGGCTTTCTCTCTCCCCTTCCCCAAAAGAGATCAGTGTGGATACTCGGGAAAGCTGGGATGTAACATCTCCAAGCTACCTTCCATTCAAACTCCCATTTTGCTCCCTGGGCCTTCCTCCCCTCCCCACTTGATGGCAAAAGCCTGGAATTTCTATCAGGCGGGTAACGTTTTAGTCCCTTCTCCCTCGGCACACTCACCATCCGTGAAACTATGTCTGAAATGGTTGCTTGACACAGGAATCTTTCATAGCGAAATTTATAAGCCTATACATTTTCATTTTCTGAAATTTTTATTATGTTTATTCTTGACAGAGAGACAGAGCGTGAGCGGGGGAGGGGCAGAGAAAGGAGGAGACACAGAATCCGAAGCAGCCTCCAGGCTCCGAGCTGTCAGCACAGAGCCTGACGCGGGGCTTGAACCCACAAACCGTGAGATCATGACCTGAGCCGAAGTCAGATGCTTAACCGACTGAGCCACCCAGGTGCCCCTTCATTTTCAATATTTATTTTATTACGCTCCAAAACCCCCACCCCGTCCCTGACGCCCTTCACATCCTCATCCCTCTCTTGGCTTACGTGCACCCCTGAACTTCACTCAGGAGTAAGAACGAAGTTCAGGATGCGTTAAGGGTCAGCAGCGTCTGAATACGCACCCTCCTCGGTAACAAAAAACTTTTTTTCCCTGCTGCCATACCTGTGTCAAAGTGACTGTCTCAAAACCACCACAACAAAATTTCCTACGTGGAGCTCTCTTTCTACCCCCACCTGGATCAGCTGAAATCCCCAGGTGGTACCACCTCCTCTAATCAGCTGCCTTCCCTCTCCTGCAGCCCAAACTGAACCGAATGTACGTCGGTCATGTCCCTCCCTCCGTGAAGGTCCCCCCGTTCTCCTCCTGCTGACTTTCCACTGTCAGGCTAACCGCCCCAGCCAAGAACAGACAGCTGCTGCAGGGTGACCCTGCACGTAAAGTCCCTGTGGACTTTCAGGGTCACGGGGTGCAGTTTTGCCCGCCAGCTCCTAGCACCCAGGCATCTCCCGGCCCACTGCTGGACACACTGGAGCATCACCACCGGCCAGCGGCAGGGCCCAGCCCTGTGCGACCCGGCGCCTCGCAGGCCGCACCTGCCATCTAGGAGGATTTCCGCAGCAGGGAAGGGCTCCCTGCTCTTCATTAAAAACTTCCTTCCTGACAAGCTCCACTTGTCAGGAAGCCTCGCACCCCACAACGAGATAAAAGGCCATGCTCCTGAAGAAGTTAAACAACGGTTTCTCCCAGAAGCCTGAAAGGAGAGAGGATGTGGCCAGGGAGCTGCTTCCACCCAAGACAAGGGACCTTCGGCACCTCGGCTATGTGCCAGCCATTGCACTACGGACTGGCTCTGTATCCATGGTCTCAATGCGTCCTCAGAGTGACCCAACGAAGGGGCATCACCGTTTCCGTATTACCGTTGCAGGGTTTTTTAACGCAATACCCGGGGTTCGTTGCCTCACCACTTGGAAGGATGAAGAGGGGGACACAAAATGAGCAGCAGGCGAAGACCAGACAGGAAGAACAGTGGGGAACCTCCCTTTACAGAGAAGGGACATCGGAAAGTGAACTGCCTGAGGACAGGGGTCCTTGTTTGATAAGGCTCTGCTCGGCCCTCCTCATCCCCTTCCCCCTGGTTCCTTCTCAGGTTCTACCCTTATTGGCTTGATAGCTCTAAGTGCTGGGCTGTCCATTCCTGATTGGCTCCTGTCCATTGTACAAGGGGTGGTCTATGGCCATACTTAGGTCTTGGGTCAAATTCCTGAGGGGAAACCTGAGAGGGAGTAGGTGGGGTCTGGTACGTTCTTGAGAGGAACCTTATGCCTGCGGGGTTTGCTGCGGACACTCCCAGCATCGTTCCAAAACAGGTGTTTTTCCCCCACCCAGGAACCTCAGGCCCTAATCCTTCCCTCTCTGCCGGACTCCTACGTTCTCCTAGCACATTACAGGTAAGCAAGCTGAGTTTCAGGTGTTAGTCTGGGCCCACACGGCCCCGCAAGTTTCCTTACGTGGTTTCCCTGTAACCATCAGGGCGCACAGGTGCTAAAAAGCCTAGATCCGGAGAGCAAGTGTGGTTCATTCCCACCGCCCCCCGGTTGTGCCCAGGCGGCTTCCGGGGCACGGTCGGCTGTCAAATGCAAAGCGACAGTGCACGCTCCCCAGCTCCCGCACCGGCGCAGGGGAAGGGCTGGCCGGCGCCCCGCACCTGGTACCCCTGCGCTAAGGGTCACGGACCCCAGCCTCACCACGCCTGCGAGGCTGAAACCCTTCGCGGCATGTATGACCACGTCCTTGTGGCCTCCTGCCACTAACGGGGCTCCCGCAGCTCTCCACGAGGCGGGCCCCAACGTCTCCCACCACAATTCAGGCGCGCAAGGACCCTAAGTGTTCATCCGCTGCTCACAAACTCACTCGGCCTCAGTTTTTCACCTGGAACCCAGTCAGTTTCAGGTTTTCTAGGTCGCGCTCTACACGTCGGGGGTCGGCTTACCTGCTGGCAGGCCAATACTGAGGCTCCACGCGGCAGGCGCTTCCTGTGTCCTCGGGTCCTGCGGTGGCTTCCCCGGCAGTCGGCCACTGACCCAGCTCTTGACCTTGGCTGAAGCCCTGTGGGTCCCCCGCCCTGGGGTGACCTCCCAAAGGCCGGGCTGATCTGCGGCGCCGCGAGGAACCCTGGGACGTTCCTTGCGCACTGCACTCTGGGACTGGGGGGCGGGAGTGGGTGGTGCTACCGCGAGCCACGCCTCCGCCCCGGTTCCCAAGCCCGGCTGCTCTGGGATCCTCCGGGGTAATTGGGGAAAGTATTGTTCTTTGGGGAGCAAGGAGAAAGCAGGGGAACCGTTACAGTCGGCACCGTCTCTTCCTTTTCTGGCTCCAGCCCCTGCCCCTTACCCACGCCACGGTTCTTTTCTCTCATGCAGATAAATGAAAACACTCGGCAAGCAGTCTTCCTAGTGTTTTTATTTTACTCTAAATCACAGTTTTTAAACTTAAAAGCCAAACGTTTGTGGGGTGCCTGGGTGGCTCAGTCAGTTGAGCGTCGAACTTCCGCTCAGGTCATGATCTCTCGCGCCTTGAGTTCGAGCCCTGAGTCTGGCTCTGTGTTGACAGCTGAGAGCCTGGAGCCTGCTTCAGATTCTGTGTCTCCCTGTCTCTCTGCCCACCCCGCCCCTCGGTCTGTGTTTCTGTCTCAAAAATAAGTAAACGTAAAAAAAAATTAAAAAAAAAAAAAAAAGCCAAGCATTTGTTAACTTTTCTTCTTTGATTTCACCCTCCTTTGGGGTTGGGTTGTCAGAGAAAATACGAGTCACCCAGTTACGTTTGAATTTCAGGTAAATGACAAAAAATTGTTAGTATACGTCCCAAATATTGCATAGGATATAATTATGCTAAAAATTATTTGTCATTTTTCTGATTCGGAGTGAACTGAGCATCCTAGATATGTATTTGCTAAGTCTGCCTAACCTACTCTGGGAAAACGGAGGCCTGTTTGCTGACGCCCTCCATCAGGGTAGCACTGAGAAGCAAAATGTGTGTGTCCTTGAGAGGTGCGAGATTATGTTAATATTTCACAATATTACCCACCCACACAAATAAAAATGCACACGTTTCCTAAATGTTTTTAAAGGAACCATAATAGGGGCATTTTATCAGCAGAATCCATGGCGTTGGATAGTGTTAGGAATTTATCTGGAACAAATGAAACTGTCACGTATCATGCAAGGTAGGAAGCACACGTTTCCGTAAGCACGGTTACCAAGAGCTGCTCTCTTGTAACTGTGTTTCAGTCGCTGACATTCAGACCATGTAGTCACCCGGGAATTCAACCAAAGAACATTCAGCAGAGCTCCAGTGGCCCCTCGTCACACACATACACGCTGGCGCTTGTTTAAGCGAGCAGAATGGCAAAGTGCTCTAAAGCGCGGTGTTCACTCTTTGTGTGAGCCTGGACAAGTTACTTCACAAGTCTGCACCTCGGTGAAGGATCCAGCACGAGAATAAACACACCATGATATGAACTCCGATAGTCAGAATCGGTGACTGAATTCACGTAGTGGATGTGACACTTTCTAAGCAACTGAGATCCACGGAGACAGTGCTCGCTCCGGCGGCACAGACAGTAGATCCACCAGGACAAAGGAATTAACTGTGGTTACTCGCCCTTCTCAGAGATGCCTGAGTGAGCGACAATGAGACTAGACGGAACATTTCAAACCAGTTATTCCTAAAAGTAAAAAGGCCGTGTTTGGGGATGTCCGGACCTTGCCTCATGCTTCTTAGTACCTAGTTCCAGAGGCGGCCTCTGCCCTAGACTCGGGATGGGGGCGGCCAGGTGGAAAGGTGGGGCCCGAGGCAAGACAAGGGAGACCAACAGTGCATGATGGCTTTTCCCAAAGATGCACCAGAGCCGGCCCTACCCAGCCCTCTTGGGCCCCTCTGCCACTCCCATCCCTTCCGAATGCATCTTCCTTCCCCCGACCTGATTAATATTCCTTCCATTTCACACTTCTCCCTCGGGATTGAAGTTGCCATAGTCACAAGCAGCTGCCTCCTGCGTGATAATACCGTGACCGCTCACGCGCTAACCTGGACCTCCAAACCCATTTTCTTTCTCTTTATCCTTTCTTTTTAAGTGTGTGTGGAGGGGGGGGGGGCACACACATGTGCACATCCAAGGACAAGAATCTGAGAAAGAAGATAACTTTAGCCTTGAGAGAGAGGTTGGTTTTCTTAGAACTAATGGGCTTTTTTTGGCCTGTATTGCTGACATAACCAAGGCTCACTCTAGGTCTGTGTCTATTGTGCCCAAAAAGAGATTCGCCCAAGAAAGGGCTTTCATCCTGCCCTGACCTTTAGGCTTGACTCAAGACCCCCTGGGCAGTAAAGGACAACAGGAGGACATCTTTTGTAATGTTTATTTATTTTTGAGAGAGAGAAAGAGAGAGAGTGAGGGAGGGGTGGAGAGGGAGGGGACAGAGGACCTAAAGTGGGCTCTGTACTGACAGCAGTGAGCCCAATGCAGGGCCTGAACTCACAAACTGTGAGATGACCTGAACCGGGGTCAGATGCTTAACTGACTGAGCCACCCAGGTGCCCACAGGACATGTTTTAAATCTGTCATGAACTAGGGCCTCTACGGCACTGATCTTCTTACACAGTCGCTAGGTGGAGGTTCCCTACACGTTCTACCCCAACCTAGAAGAAAATAGACAAAGATCATCTGCAGCGCTGACTCTTGTGAGAAGGGTCAGAAATATCTCTTTTCCTTCTATCGTCTCTGGAACCACGGACACTCTAACATGGGCGCAATCCACCAAGAGTTGTACATTTTTAAACAATCTTCCCGCACTACTAGGATGTTCTTTAGATTTGTTACAATGACCCAGACAATGAACGACTGAAGTTCTGGAGTTTCTCATGTTTGCCCTACATTTTTCTAGGGATTGTGGGCTGAGAAAAGGAGCGGGAACAGCAGCTGCCTTCAAAGAGCTTACAACACCAGACAGCCCCAACGGGCAGCCAAGTGGGTAAGTTTATTTAGTTAGTGGGAGAGAGGGGTTTCCCCCACACCAGCCTCACCATTTCAGTCACCTTGTGACTCAGCAGATTGTGGCCTGTGATGGCTGGGGCAGTAAGGACTTCAGTCAAAGAAGGCTCTGAGTATCTAAGCTTGGGAATAGGGTAAAATGGAGGACTACCTCGGGGGACTGTCACCCCAATTCTCCATTTGTCGTATCGATTTCCACACAACTGCTTCTAAGGCATAAATTCTTCCACCTCTCTTTTCCCCAATTTCTCAGTTTCTCTTCATCTCTCCCAAAGGATGTTGGGCCTCTTATTCAGGTTTAAAAGACAGGACTGGGCCAAAGAAAAGAAGGAAAATTTATTCCAGGTCCTGCTTTGTTTCTAACCAAGACTCCTGACTTAAAATTGCTCTAAAGATTGGGGGTGGGGAGGGCGCCCAGGTGGCTCAGTCGGTTGAGCGTGCGACTTCAGCTCAGGTCATGATCTCACAGTCCGTGAGTTCGAGCCACGCGTCGGGCTCTGTGCTGACAGCTCAGAGCCTGGAGCCTACTTTGGATTCTGTGTCTCCCCCTCTCTCTGCCCCTCCCCTGCTCATGCCCTGTCTCTCTCTGTCTCAAAAATAAATAAAAACATTTTTAAAAAGTTAAAAAAAAAAGATTGGGGAGCAGAGGGGAGGAATAAGCATAAGGAGTCATGATGTCATTAGGCATCTGACCAAAACTCCCTATTCCTTCCTGCTGCGAACTATAGGACAAGTCAAGGTCAAAAGCAAAACCAGGTTGGAAAGGTGAGCAGAAAAACCATTAGCAAAAACCAGTAGCAGTTAACCCTCCTTAAGCAAATGTTAAATACACTTATTATAGCAATAAATAATAATGCAGGATGGAGTGTACATGGTGTAAACACCTTTAATACAATTCTAATTTTCTCTTTGCTTCAAGAGCCACAGATTGTTATGGCAACAAAACAGAAAAACAGATCACAGTATTAATTTGATATCTCAGCTTCATTTGTTCCACATTTGCAATACAACACATGCATTAACAAACAGCCGGGGCTGAGCCAAAGCAGAGAAAACACGCAAAACACAGAAGGGCACAATGGAGCACGCTCTCAGGCTTGAGTTTTGTTAAATAAAAAAATAAATAATAATTTTCTATAAAGAAGAGAAGTTTGGTTGCCCACACAATTCGCCATCTGATGGATAACACTTGAGAAGCACATCATTCCATTCTTGCTAGCCCCATGACACCAGGGAGAATGTGAACAGACAATATGGCCTCCCTTTGCAGAAAGTTCTTGACCGCAAGTTTTGAGCTGAGGAAACTTGGCTGACCTGGCTCTTAACTCCCATGTGCCTGGGCCCCTGTTGCGCCCCCACCCAACTCACTCTTTACTTTACAACCAGAGTAGTCTTTGCAGGACAAAAAACTGATTCTTCTGTGTGGAGAAAAGGGAACTTTCAAATTACTGGGGAGAATAAAGTGGTAGAATCTTCCTTGGATAAAAACTTGACAAGATCCAGCAAGGTTGAATATTCTCCTGATCTGCGGCCCAGGCATTCCCTTCTTGAGTAGAGAACTTTTGCTCATGTCTCCAAGGAAACGCATCTGAGACTATTCATTCCAATGTTGTTAAAAGCAGAAACAATCTATTTAACAATCTAAAAACAATCTAAAAAATTAGAAACAATCTAATTTTCCATCAACAAGAGAAAAGATGGGTTATGAGTGTATAGATGTTATGCTGTGTGTATTTTACCACAATTTTTTTAATGTTATATTTTATTTTATTTTTGAGAGAGATTGACAGAGAGAGAGAGATTGGGAGAGAGAGCATGAGCAGGGGAGGGGCAGAGAGAGAGGGAGACACAGAATCCGAGGCAGGCTCCAGGCTGTGAGCTGTCAGCACAGAGCCCGGTGTGGGGCTCAAACTCACCAATTGTGAGATCATGACATGAGCCAAAGTTGGATGCTTAACCGACTGAGTCATCCAGGCTCCATTGTTTAAAGTAAATAAATTAAATAGGCAACACAGGGATCCTTGTGATAGTGGAACTGTTCCACATCTTGGACTTTATCAGTGTCAGTGTTCTGGGTGTGACCTTGTATTATTATTTTGTAAGAAATTATCGGGACACCTGGGTGGCTCAGTCGGGTAAGCATCCGACTTCGGCTCAGGTCATGGTCTCACAGTCCGTGAGTTCGAGCCCCACATCGGGCTCTGCGCTGACTTCTGTGTCTCCCTCTCTCTGACCCTCCCCCATTCATGCTCTGTCTCTCTCTGTCTCAAAAATAAATAAACATTAAAAAAAAAAAAGAAATTATCAATGGGGGAACTGGGTAAAGGGGATACAGATCTTTCTATATTATTACTTACAACTGCAGATGAATCTGTAATTATCTCAAAACAAAGAAAAGTATAATTAAAAAAAAAAAAAGACAACTCTAGGGGCACCTGGATGGCTCAGTCAGTTGAACAACCAACTCTTCATTTCTGCTCAGGTCGTGGTCCCAAGATCATGGGATCGAGCCCTACACTGGGCTCCACACTGAGCGTGGAACCCACTTGGGATTCTCTCTCTCCCTCTGTCCCTCTCCCTCTCTCACGTTCTCAAAATAAACAAATAAACTTTAAAAATAAATAAAATTAAATTAAAATAAAATATAATATAACATAATATAATATAATATAATGTAATATAAACTCTATTTTTAAAAAAGATAACTCTAGATGTTGTGCGGGGTACAGTTTGGAAGAAGCAGTATGTGGACAGGAAATCCAGCTGGGAAGCTGTTGTAGTTGCCCAGCTGAGCCCTTTGAACCTGAACTGAGGAAGGAGAGGGGCAGAGGAGAGGGTGGGCACAAATGCACTTAGGGAAATGGGCAGACAGGCTGGACGGGGTGAGACAATGAGGGAAAGCGAGGGGAAGTGAAGATAATGCCAAATTTTCTTCCCTAGGTAACTGGGCAGATTGTCATGTCAACAACGTAGAAAAATTATCCAAGAAGAGGAATAAATGTGGGAATAGGAGTGAGTGGGGAGTGAGTAGATCAGTTGGGACAAATGAACTTTGAGCTGTCTCCCAGGTCATACATTGTCAGCTGAATGCCTGGCACTTAGTGTTAACTGAATACTAGATCCTTGTGGTGATAGCTCCCTAAAGATGTCAGTGTCCCAACTCCTGGAACCTGCAAATATGTTACATTACACACGGCAAAGGGGAATTAAAGTTGCAGACGGAATTAAGGTTGATTATCAACTGATCTTAAGTAGGGAGATTACGTTGGATCATCTGGGTGGGCCCAATGTAATTACAAAGGTCCTTAAATGTGGAAGTGGAAGGCAGAACACTCAGTGTTCAGAGTAGTACATTGTGAGAAATACTCGCCGGTCATTGCTGGTTCTGAGGCCAGAAGGAGGCCATAAGCCAGGGAATGCACTGATTGTAGAAATTAGAAAAGGGAAGAGAAAGATTCTCCCCTAGAGCCTTCACAAAGGAACACAACTCTGCCAACACCTTGATTTTAGCCCAGTGAGCCCTATTTTGGGCTTTTTACCTCAAAACTTAATGATAATAAATTTGTGTTGTTTAAGCCATTAAATGTGTGTTAATTTATTACCTCAGCAAAAGGAAACTAATACAATCCTTAACGGGTAATAGGACCACCTGGCTTGGGAATTTGCTGGGTGAAATTCCTGTCAAGTCCCAAATCCTTCAGTGAGGAAGGGACGGTCAGATGGATGAGATAAAAATTAAATATAATTCAAAATGATAATGGAATGACAAACTGGTGACTAAGCCCATGCCCCACCGGGCCATCAACATCAGATGACAGGACACAGTAGAAGCATACCTTAGAGGGAAAAACAGCAACTAGACACAAGGAATCTCAGGCAAAATACTGTCTTCTCTGGCCTCATAAAATGAACTGTTACCCTTGGCCCATGACAGAGAGGTCTGAGGCCCTTCCTCTTTGTGGGCTGCCTAAGAAGGGCCTCGCTTTGAGAAAAAGAGATCTGACCGCCCCAAGAATTCTCTGAAAATGGAATTCCAAGGTATTTCTTTCACAGCAAAAATAGCATTTGGTATCACCATGTATTTTAGCTTTGTGTGTGCAGGTAGCCTTCAGCAAATGCCTGCTGGTTGGATCCATCCAAGAGCATTTGTCTTATAGGGAGACACTCCCAACTTCCCATGTCTTCACATTTCTTCAGGATCCATCATGGTATATATCCCATATACATACCCAGGTTGGATCTAGAGGCAGTCAGTATCCAGAGAGGAGGGACAGAAGTGGGAAACCAACACTTAGAGTATGGTGAATCCATAGACCACAGAACTTTAAGAAGTCTGGGCTCTGCATCTCGAAGTGGGTTGATTCCAAAAGTAGGAGATCAGAGATCAGGGTTCCAGGTGTGGGTCAAAGGTGATCTTTTGTTCCTCAAAACATCCAAGTAAGTGGTAAAGTAGAATCATAAAAGTGGTTGTGGGCACATGACCTTGCTCTGCCACTAATTTTCTCAGAAGAGCTATTGAATAAATCACTTACTTTATCCAGACCTCACTTTCCTCACCTGTAAAAGGCAAAGACTAAATTAGACCTATCATAAGAAATGACCAAATCTGGTGAGTCAAGTGGGCATACACCAAAAATATAAATTATGAATATGTATGCAGCTATCAATTCCTATTGTCAGCATTTGACTTATTCATTTCAATAACTCTTTGATCAAAGAAAGCATTTAAAATGCTAGGATAAGAGAACAAGAACCAAGAGTGGATGAGAAAGAAGAAACAAAGGCAAAGATGAACAAGTAGAGATAAAATGTCAAGAGAAATGAGATGAGAACACAAAATTCAGTTCTACATGCTCTAAGCTATAGAGAAGCCAATGGGAAAAGGGAAGCTTACCCGAACCAAAAAATAAAAGCAAACCAGCCTTTCAATAAAAAAGAATTAGATACCACTCAAGGATAAGACAAAGAAATTCTCTTGAGGATCCTTGCAAGAGAAGAACATTTAATGTACTGATCAATGTCCTCAAAAGCTTCCTTCTGGGACACACAATAACGAGTTCCTTGGGACTTATTATAGGCTGTGGCTTCATACCAATATGAAACTCAGCAACTTGGGAACACAACATACTAGGCTTCAGGTATGTAGCTTTCAAAGGCTCTGGATAAATTCAAAGAATTCTTTTAGATCATTGAGATGTATGGAAGGACCACGTACCTTTCAGTGATCTTTATTCAAATTGTTTCCAACTAGCTTCCGGATATCACATAAAGACATTTCTGTTAACTTTTCTTCTCACGTTCATCCCAAATAGTAAAGGAAAAAAAACCAGAAATATGGACTTCATCTTCAGTGAGATGAAAGGATTTTTGTAACCAGAATGACACAAAGTGAAGGGAAAAAAAAAAAAAAAGCAGATGGAAATGACCAAGCTGGGAGCAGGAAGGTCATACCTAAAGGGCCTATAGTAAAGTGTCGGATTTAGAAGAAAGCAGATTTACAGTGAAGCTCAGAAAGCCCCCAGGACCCGAGGCACAGGCACAGTGAAAGGCAGGGAAATGTGAGGAAATGAAAGCGGAAAGTGTGTTCGAAAGTCTGTGGGAGGAGAACTTAGACTCCCAGGCCCAAAGTCCACCCATTCTGGCAAGCGATGTGCCCCACCACCCCCCAGGAATGCCAGGATCTTGAACCAGAGAGGGGGACTCACAGTTGGCACGTATTGAGGAGGTGGTGGTGGAGGGTCCAGGACTGGATGTAAGGGAATTGAATGAAGGCTTGCACACCGACAGGTGAGACAGCTCGCCCTCTGCTCCTTCCTGGCTCCAGAACGCCCACAAATGGGGAAATCCCAAGCCAACGGATAGACGATCCTTCTCTAGAGGAACTGATACACCCTTGAGAAAAGACAGACCCACAGATAATAACACATGGGGGTCTCCAAGGAGAAAGCCTTCTGGCTACCCATTCCACCCCCAGTACAGCTCCCAAGGCAGGCGGCCCCACAAGTGTGCACAGGGCTCCGATCAATTGCTTCTATGTCCCTCTTAAACATGAATGGACTGCAAAGGGTCACAAGGCATAGGAGGAATGTCTTCATCGTGAAAGAGAGATACCAAAACAGAGCAACAGAACTTGGGGAAAATACAAATTTCAAGCAATAGAATAAAACTTGAGGGAAAAAACCTACCTATAAATAAAATCTGCAGATGGATAAGGAAAAACCTAAAGAGACAATAGACTAATGCAGTTACTAACTCCAAGAAAAATAAAAGTTGAACAAGAAATAAAATACTGTCATGGAACATCATTTGACTCAGCAATAAACAATATTCACAGAGTCACAAAAGAAAACATGGAAGAAAGAGCTAATACAAGTTGTGATTTAGGGAAGCCTGGGTGGCTCAGTTGGTTAAGCGTCCAACTTCAACTCAGGTCATGATCTCAAGGCTTCCTGAGATCAAGCCCCCACGTCAGGCTCTGCACACTGACAATGTAAAGCCTGCTTGGGATTCTCTCTCTCTCTCTCTCTCTCTCTCCCCCTCTCCCGCCGCCCCTCCTCCACTCGTGCTCTGTCTCTCTCAAAATAAATAAGTCATAAAAAAATAAAAAATAAAAGTTTCCTTTAAGGAAGAAAATAGGATGGAAATAGGAGCCAGAAGACTCTTTTGTCTGATTAAAATTTTTAGTTATCATCTAACTTGTTTGATAATGTGCATGCTTTACTCTGATAAAATAAAAAATTGACTAAAACATGTAATGTGTTGGGGCACCTAGGTGACTCAGTAGGTTAGGCGTCCAACTTCGGCTCAGGTTATGATCTCATGGTTCGTGCTCATCAGGCTCTGTGCTGACAGCTCAGAGCCTGGAGCCTGCTTTGGATTCTGTCTGTCTGTCTGTCTGTCTCTCTCTCTCTGTTCCTCCACCGCTCGCAATCTGTCTATCTGTCTCTCACAAAAATAAAGATTTAAAAAATGTAATGTGTCTCGGGGTGCCCGGGTGGCTCAGTTAGTTGAGTGTCGGACTCTTGATTTCAACTCAGATCATGATCCCAAGGGTCATGGGATCAAGCCCCACATCATCAAACTCTACACTGGGCATGGAGCCTACTTAAGATTCTCTCTCTCTCTCTCTCTCTCTCTCTCTCTCTCTCCCCCTCTCCCCTGCTCACACTCTTTCTTTCTCTCTCAAATAAAATTTAAAAATAAATTTTAAACTGTAACGTGTTGGGCACCTGGGTGGCTCAGTCATATAGCGTTCGACTTTGGCTCAGGTCGTGATCTCACAGTTCATGGGTTTGAGCCCCACATCAGGCTCTGTGCTGAAAGCTCAGAGCCTGGAGCCTGCTTTGGATTCTGTGTCTCCCTCTGTCTCTGCCCCACCCCCACTTGAGCTCTTTGTCTCTCAAAAAGTAATAAATATTAAAAAAAAAAAATTTTAATGTAATGTGTCTGTCAGCCACACATGAAATGTGTTAAGTGATGGTCAACTTACAATTGCATTTCCTAGGATTCAGCCACTTGGCACACCACTACAGCAGGGATATTTTGTCATCACAATCCACCTAGCTAATGAATGGAGGGAATACCTCATAGCACTAACTATAGACCCCGTGATGGTGGGGATCATGCCAATTTTGTCCGCTTAGCACGACGGCCACACCTGCCGCACTAAATAATAATAGCTAATGTTATTTACCACTTACTATGTGCCAGTCACTAATGCAAGCATTTTGTATATAGTAAGCCATTTAATCCTGCCAACATCCCACCGTTATCCCCCATTTCATGAGACAACCAAGGGACACAGAGGGCAAGTTGTTCATGCAACATTGCCACCTAGTAAGTAGGGAAGCCAGGATCTGATTCCAGTCTGACACCTTCCCTCTCAATGACTGTGTGTTCAATAAATACCTGTGCAAGTTTGAAAATCCTTATTTGAAAATACTGGGGCGCCTGGGTGGCTCAGTCAGTTGAGCATCCGACTTCGGCCCAGGTCATGATCTCGCGGTCCGTGGGTTCGAGCCCCGCGTCGGGCTCTGTGCTGACAGCTCGGAGCCTGGAGCCTGTTTCAGATTCTGTGTCTCCCTCTCTCTCTGACCCTCCCCTGTTCATGCTCTGTCTCTCTCTGTCTCAAAAATAAATAAACATTAAAAAAAAATTAAAAAAAAAAAAAGAAAATACTTCCTACCCATCTCCAAATGGCAGGTCCTGACTCAGCATTGAGCCTGGGGGCATGACCTTCTCTTCCCCAATGATTCTTTTTTCCTCCTTATTTCCTCGGCCAGCAGACCCTTGGGAATAATCCTAGGAAAGGGATTTGACAGTAAAAACACACAGACTGTCCTTTTGGGAAAGAGAAGACTTTTGCCAGCTGAGTTGGCCAACGGCCACTTTGGGGAACAGGTAAGCTGTAACTGAGTCACAGAGAAGGACAGGGTCCAGGAAGAAGTGGCACGGGCCTTCCAGGAGAGCGGGGTCCAAGACAGGGGTGTAATAGAGCACATGGTGGCCTGGTGCTGAGAAGCCGGGAAACTGGTTGTGCTCAGCCAGAGGGGACACGTAGCAGAAAAGGCGACAAACAGCCTGTACAAGAATCCAGTTCTGGGAGCCTCTCCAACAGCTCTACTCACATATCCTGCGGCAGGTGAATGCGAGGATGGCTTGACACGCCGTCCCAACCACCTTGTCCCTCCTGCCTGCCTTTACAAGCAAGCTGATAAAACACACCCATTTCCAGCCTCTTAATGTTAAGAGGCCATGGGACAGTGTCTGGCCGTTTACACGGACGTGTGACCCTGTGGCACCCCAGCACAGACACGCTGAAAGGCAACTTCTCAAAAGCAGAAATGCTTTGGGTATCACCTTCACTTTCTTCCTTCCTGGCTGAATCACAGGCGCGTACCCGGGCGCTGCAGCCTTCTTTCCACCAGGAGGACCAAAGCCACACGGGAAGACAGTCCTGGACTGCCTGCCTCCAGGCTTCTCCTTACATTTAAGAAAAGGAAGGAAGAAAGGAGGGAAGGAGGGAAGGAAGACACAAGGATGGAGGCAAGAATCCCGTGTTGTTGTTTTGTTAAGATTGATTTTCTTTTGAGAGAGAGAGAGTGTGTGAGCCGGGAAGAGGGGCAAGGAGAGAGAGAGAGAGAGAGAAAGAGAATCCCAAGCAGGCTCCACACTCAGCATAGAGCCCAATGTGGGGCTCAGTCCCACGACTCTGGGATCATGACTAGAGCCCAAATCAAGAGTCAGACGCTCAACTGACTGAGCCACCCAGGTGCCCCTCTTATTTAAACCATTAGAAACATATTTACATGTATACTGATATTTATAATCTATTACTTACAGAAAAATGCATTCCCAGACACCGAAGGGTCACTTGCAGTATCACAAAATGGGGACAGTTGACCTGGAAGTGGTGACATAAATTGTGAGCCATCCACTCTATGGAACATTATGTCGTGGTTAACAAAATTGTGTAAACACACACGTACATAGAGACAGGGAGAGATCTTACAGCATATTGTGAGGTAAAACAAACCGACAGAACAATACGGACTATTGATCCATTTATGCGATTTTTAAAATTTTATGTTCGCATAGATTTTTATATCTATTTACTTACCTACCTATGAGTGTATATATAAAAGAAGTATATACACTGACTGTTAACGATGCTTGTTCCTGAGGTTGTGGGAGAGTAGGGTTGGGTTGTGGGTGAAAAGGGGCTTTCGCTCTTCCCTCCATGCTTCTGGGGAAAAGTAGTTGAAAACTACGGTGTTTGCTTCCTTCACTTTGGGTAATTAAGTTCCAGTCTTGTTAAATTGAACAGAGTTAAATGCCTTGGGAGACCATCCTCTACATATCTATGACTCTAGAATTCCAAATACCCCAGTCAACCCCCCTATCAGAGAGAGAGAGAGGGAGAGAGAGAGCTGGCTTCATGGTCAGGGAGCCCACTGGGACTGCCACGTTGATGGCATGACCCTCTGTGCTTCTGCCTCCTAGAGACCTAGACATGGAGTTCTAGCACAGCCAACCAAAGAAGCAATTGGGTCAAAGAGCTGGGCTTCTAACACCTGAATCCAGCCCAAATGCCCTTGCCCCAGCACGTCTGGCTCAGGCAGTGTGCTACCCATGAGGTTGGGGGGAAACCCCCCTTGGACCCCAGCCCTACCTCCTCCCCACGGGTCTAGGAGTCTGGATGGAGGGATCCCCAGCACTCCTCTACAGCACCAAGGAGCGTCCTGCTACTAAGGCATCCGCCAGTTTCCGACGTCCTGGGCTCTCCCAAGTGCGGGTCCGCTGAACACCATTTAGCAAGCTGAATGGATGTGACCTGTGAATTACGCAGCCGCTCAGAAGGATAATTGCTCTGTAATCTAAACCATAATGGGTGTGAGCGCGAGAGAGTCTTCGACAGTGGCTGCCCTGCATGCCCGAGGGTGTCCACAGGCACGGTTCCCTGCGAACGGGTCCCCGGCTGGGCACCGGGGGTGGGGGTGGGGGGTGGTCCCAGGGGAGGGCACCGCAGGGAGAAGGATCCAGGAGGAAGGCTCCACATGCACACTGGTGCAGGGAGCAGACCGAACCCTTCAGAGGCATTATGTCAAGTGAGTGCAAATGAGTAACAGCGCCGATGAGTGGATGAGAGGTGTGTGGGAGACATCTTCATGTCAAGGGTGGCATGAGAGTCTGTGGGAGAGACCCAGATCTCCCGCCATGGTCCCTGTGGTCCTCTCCCACTGGATTTCCTGCTGCTGAGGGCCAAGTCACCCTTCGGTCCGACTCTCCAGCCACTGCACACTAGCGGGCCCCCTACTGAGTGCACCACTCAAAGCTTGGCAGACGCAGGGGGACAGCTTGGCGCCTGTGCATGTATGGGCAGGGGGGGCTCTGAGCCTGGCAGGGGCCACAGCGGGGCTGTCACCCGGCCGGCCGGGGAGCTAGGCAGGGACAACAGTGCCACAAACAGCACCAGGCACCTGCGGATGGGGAGAGCTGGGCCGGGAAGGCCGTGCAGAAGGCTGCAGCGGAATCATGCCTCTCCACCTTCGGGTCCGCTGGGGGAGGCAGTCAGAGCCCGGACTGGGCATCCTTCTGTCTGTTCCCCGGGCTCGGTGACCAAGGAAGGTCCGCTTCTCATGTCAGCCTCTGGGGCTTTTGCAGAGGCTGGAGGGTCAGTGGGAAGCATGTGGTAGGGGGAGACTGAGGGGCCGGGGTTCACCTTGATGATACTGTGGGTGCCATAGCACTGCACCCCACTTCACGGTGGTTCCACAGACCCCAGGAACAATCTCCCCCATTGCCTCCTCCCCCACGACTCCTCCCCCATCTCTCTGACCCTTCTGCGCCCCAGGCGCCGTCCCCCACCCTGCTCTCTTCTTCTCCAGGACGGTGGAAGGATACCACTTAGCAGGGCCCTGGAGGAGAAAGAGAGGGCACCGCTCTCCCTCACCTCAACCCCAGCCACTCCGCCACAACCTGCACCCCCGAGGATGCAGAACCCCTAGCGGTCTCTGGTCCCGCCCATCTGCCACCTGCTTTCCCCACCCGCCCACTGAACCGGAGCTTTTAAAGGAAGCGGCTTTAAATGTGGGGGAAACCCCCACCCTCCAAGTAACAAAGAATCATATAATTACTTTGCAGCTACTTGTCCCTGGTAATTTGATGCTTGTGTTGCTATAATTACACATTCGGTGGAGTTAGACAGTCGCGGCACTTGTGTGGCCCGTCCGTGACATCTGTTTTCAGATGGAGAGAAAGTCTGACAGGGAGCCTGGTGGCTGGAGGGCCCCAGACCCAGGCTGGGGGGTGGGAGGGGGAAGGCAGGAAGTGCCGGAGCACAGGTGAGGCTCGGGGAGCCAGGAGGGACTGGGGCGAGCATTTACTGGGCGCCCACGTCGTGGGGGCACGCGGCCCTGATATCTAGAAGCGAACAAGGCCTGTGTGTGACCCTTGTGCCTGGCAGCTCCTAGTGCCCCCAGGCTCTGGTCCCCGTTCACCTTTGAGGACAGCTCTCACCTGCCCCCCACCTCTCTGCACCTCCAGGGAGGGGACTTCCCACTCGGCCCTCACCAGCCTCCTGCCTCTGCCCTCCACCCGTCCGTTCTCCACACAACCTTTAGACCGCCTTCTAAAAAGGCAGGGGCGCCTGTCTGGCTCAGTCGGTTAGGTGCCTCACTCTCGATTTCGGCTCGGGTCATGATCCTACCGTGGAGCCCCGCGTCGGGCTTTGCACTGACACACAGAGCCTGCCTGGGATTCTCTCTCTCCCTCTCTCTCTGCTCCTCCCCCACTCGTGCTCTCTCCCTCCCCATTAAACTTACATAAAATGTTTTTTTAATTTAAAAAGGTTTTTAATTAAATTACTTTTAATGTTTATTTACTTCTGAGAGAGAGACAGAGTGTGAGCAGGGGAGGGGCAGAGAGGGAGAGAGAGGGAGACACAGAATCCGAAGTAGGCTTCAGGCTCCGAGCTGTCAGCACAGAGCCCGACGCGAACTCACGAAACAGGAGATCATGACCTGAACCGAAGTCAGATGCTTAACCGAATGAGCCACCCAGGAGCCCCTTAAAAAAATTTTTTTAAGGCCATTGGCGCCATTACTTCCTGCCTGGCATTCACTGGCTTAGCACTGGCTTCAGGAGAAAATGCAGGGCCCTGGCGTGCCCCCCGACCCCACTGGGGTCTGGCTACCCCTGTGGCACCCAGACTAGGAGGGGTGGGGCTTCCTTGTCTTGCCTGGTGTGAGCTGAGATGTGCCCACCTATCCAAGTAGGCCAGGCGCTTGGCTGAGCCCATAATCGGGTTCCATCTCGCAAACCCCGGCTTAGGGCCAGTCCAGAGCTCAGTGGCCACAGTGAGAACGGGCAAGAGAGGGCCAGACGGCAGGCGACTTCACCCCCATCACAGCCTGTGACCCCCTCACCCTGCATCTCCTGATGGCCCAGACCCTAAATCCACTGCCACTCCCTCTTCCCCTCATCTCTGCAAGCCGTCCATCAGGAAATCTAGTGCCGCCCTAAAAGGACCTGCTTCTGACTAGCTGTCACCCCTGCACGGCTGACACCTGTGTCCCCGCTTCCCTGGTCTCCCCCTGAGCGGTCTCCTCCCCTCAGAGCCTTCTTCTACTCCCCTTACCTGGAGGGGCTCCTGACTCTCCAACCGACCCAGCACTGGGTTCCTTGCTTTCCCAGCTCCTCCCCACCAGGACCTCTGTCAATGTCCCCACGCCAGAATGAAAGTTCCACGAGCAGAGGACTCTTCACTGCTTTCTTTCTGGGACATCTTGTCATAGGTTCTCAGTACAGAGGTGCTGCGTGACCTACCGACAGGTCCTGGTTCATAGAACCCTGCCCTGGTTCTATGAAGGGCCTGTCAGGAGTGTGCCCGCGGTCAGGGCAACACGGGGTTCGGGGGCTGGCTCCCTCACTGCCTCTCTTCCTTGGACCCTTGGGTTAGGGGGTGCTCTTGTGGAGACACGGCTCTTCAGACAACGAGGCAGGAAGAGTGGGCACAAAGGACGGACAGACAGGAGGCCGTGTGCCCGGCGTTTCCGCCTGCAGGTGGACAGCAGGGCAAGAAGGGGGGCTACGTGGTCCAGGCGGTTTCTGAGTCCAGTCAGAGGGGCGAGCAAGGGCTGCCCCCACACACCCCCTCCCCCAGCACAAAATGCTGGCCTCCTGGGGAGCTGTAGCCCCGGGAAACATGGCTGAGCGGGGTCAAGGACGGCCTGACTGTCACAGACGAGGGCCAAGCAGCGGGGTCTGGAGGGGCTGCCCTAGGGCTCAGGTACAACAGAGCACAAGTTGACAGAGGTCCCAGTGCGGTCTGCTCGGCTACAAGGACCCCTGGTCATGGGGGTGTGTTTTGACCTCTGCAGCCCCGCCCCTCCTCTTCTGTGGGCACTTCTCCTGTTCCTGGGGACACTGTGGGTCCAGGCTTGGTGAAGATCTTCCAGTCCCGGCTCAGGAGGGCCCGGGTTCTCTGACAGATGGTTGGCTCTGTCTACGGGAGCTCTGGGCCCCACCCCCAGCCCAGAGTGAGTCACATTCTTCCTGGGTGAGAGCAGGAAGGAAGAGGGGGACACGTTGACCTTTCTGCAGCATTAACTCCCCCCACCCGTTCCACCCCTAACCAGGCCCTGCTGGACCCCAAGGGAGCCTCCACCAATCACCCACCAGCATTCTGGGGGCTCCCTCCAGGGACGCCCCTGCTCCTCTCCCCGAGAAGCCCATCCACACGTCCAGTCTTTTCTGTAAGAGGAAGAAGGTAACAGCTAGCTGCACCTTAGGGAGAACACATCAGATTCGTTTCCTAGAGCAGCCATAACAAAGCACCACAGACTTAGTGGCTTAAAACAACAGAAATTTCTCTCTCACAGTCCTGGAGGCCAGAAGCCAAAAGTCAAGGAGTCGGCAGGGCCACACTCCTTCCAAAGGCTCTGGGACAGAGTCCTTTCCCGCCTCTTCCAGCATCTGGAGGCTCCTGGAGTTCCAGGGCTTCGTCTTCACATGGCCTTCTCCCGTGTCCGTGTGTGCTTTTTCGTCTCCTTGTAAGGACACTCTCATTGGACTTAGGACCCACCCTAACCCAGAAGGATCTCATCTCAATTCTTAACTTACTTCCATCTGCAGAGACCCTGTTTCCAAGTGAGGTCACATTCTGAGGTTTCAGGTGGACACGAACTCGGGAGTGCCACGGTTGGACCCACTACGGCGACCATGTGCAGGCCTCACGCTAGGTGTTTACCTCATTACCTGACCGACTTCATGGGCCATGGTTCTTATCCTCACTTTCAATAAGGAAACTGAGGCTGGAAGAGAGGGGTTGCCCCAGGCCGCACACACACACACACTGGAACTGCCACGAGTGTCCTTGTTTACCCTGCTCTGCTGTGCTGTGGCTAAAATGTGGTGCTTCCCAGAACAGGGGCCACAGCTAGGGAAATGGCCAGGTCCGCCCAGCACTCTCCACTACAGACCTTCCTTGGTCCATATTGGGTGAGGGGCTAAACTGCTGAGTATTATATAAACCCGGACCACAGAGAGGCAGAAACCAGAGAAGCCAGCCCCCAGAGTCAGCCCTCCTCTGCGAGCTAGGTAGGATCATTTCCACAGGAAAGGCTGTGGTCAACCAGGTCTGTTCCTCTGCCGAGGCTAGCGGTGACGAAAGGGCATGTTCAAAGGATCCCTTCATTCAGATAGCGATTGTGTTCAACTGTATGCAAGCACCGTTTTAAGCTCTGGCTTCTAGGACAAGTTTTAAGCACATGGTCCTTGGAGCTTTGAAGAGGAATTAGTCACCTGGTTCCCATGCAGAGAGCACAGATTTGCAGAAAAATAGGAGACAGCAACCCTCTAAGAACCGATGCAGAGATCTGAGGCAAAGAGGCAGAGATGCTGACAGGAAAATGCACCAAGAACACCATACGGTGGCCATTTTTTTTTTGGGCGGGGGGAGACTCTCGGCTGCAGGGATCACGCAGAAGAAAAGTGAAATTAGGCCAGAACTCTCCATGAAAATGACCACTCAAGAACAGAAGGGAACAGCATCTCTGGTTAAGAAAAAAATCAAGTGGTAGGTGTCAGGTCACTTAACTAGGCTCTTCCTCGGTATCCCCAGGGTTCACTTTGAGGATGAAGCTCATGTTCCCAGAAGGAAGAATTAAGAGGGTCTCACAGTGATGCAGCCTGGAGAAGGCTTATCTGTGACCGGCTTATCTTGAGGGTGAGTGATGAGGGCCACGGGCCTGGGGCCTGGGAATATCTGAAGGGTGCAGGCAAGGGTAGCCTGAGCAGCACCATGGACAGCAGGCAGGCGGTCCCGAGTGCAAACCTGGCTGGGCCACGTGCTTGGTGGCACCTTTCTTTGGGTTCTGGTGCTAAAGTGCCCCACAGTCTCTCAGGAAAGTTGGATACCACCTCCTGCATTTCCAGAGGAATATAAGGGAGGCCAAGGTTTGCCCAGCAAGCGAACAGTAGTCTCATGGATCTTGTCTGGAAGTCTGGGATTGCATGGCATTGGGGTCAGCCAACCCTCGGGTCTTCCCTGAGGTTTTCCCTCCAGAAGCCAAAGACATTCTTTTTTTATCTTTTTTCTCCTAGAACCCTTCTGTGATCTGACATTCTGATAGATTTTTTTTTAAAGTTTATTTATTTTTGAGACAGAGAGAGACAGAGCATGAACGGGGGAGGAGCAGAGAGAGAGGGAGACACAGAATCGGAAGCAGGCTCCAGGCTCTGAGCCATCAGGCCAGAGCCCGACGCGGGGCTCAAACTCACGGACCGCAAGATCATGACCTGAGCTGAAGTCGGATGCTCAACCGACTGAGCCACCCAGGAGCCCCTCTGATAGATTTTTTCAAAACAATTTGGTTCTCCTAGGAGCTCATGCCCTCTGGCCCGCATGTCCTAGGTGCCCAGTAAACATTGCTCAGTAAGTCTGAGTCCTGTCACTATCTCTAACCTCTCCCATCTGCTAATTACTTAGTGTGCATTTATCTGTGTGCAGAGTTGCTCACCAGACCATGTGGGGACACAGAGGTCCAGGGCATGGTCACTGCCCTCAGGGGTTTAGACCCCAGGTGGATGGCAAGACCTCCTGTTAGGACAGCGAGCTGGACCCAAGACAGCATGGGAGAGGCGTCAAATGGGTGACCTGTACAGGAACTCCTGGTGGTGCTCATGGGAGGAGAGAGTCCGCTGAGCTGGAGTGGTTCTTTCTGCAAGATGCCCAGGGTAGGGCGAATTTGAGCCGACTTTGAATTATGATTTCCAGAGTTTTTTATTTGGAAAAGAAAATAATTTCTTTCTGCTTTAGTGGCCACTCATTTCCATCTTCTTCACACGCCCTCAAGTTGCAAACATTGGGGTGCCCAACACGTGATCACTTAATCTCTCCTGGGGATCATCTATACTCACTCATTTGCTGGCCTCGAGTTAAATACCAGCCATATGTGGACAACTCTCACTCTCACTCTGGAGCTGGGATCTCTCTTCTGAACTACAAACTTGAATATCCAACTGTCTCGTCAACATCTTTCTTACGACTTCAAATAGACCTTTCAAACTATTGTCAAAACTCTATCTGATCTTCCCTCAGTTGATCACAACTCCCTCTCTGCAGTTACTCAGCCCAAAAGCCTGAGCACTTGGCTCCCGCCTCTCTTTGCCTTGGATTCAACATCTGATTTGCCAGCATATCGTGGTGGCACTACGTCTTCTCATGCGTCCACTGTGACCCGAGAACAGAGCTGCCATATTTTCCGCCTGGAGTTCTGTGGTAGCTTCCACTCCTGACTGTGCTGCCCACGGTCTATATCTCTTCCTCTCTGCCTACCCATCTCAAACCCGATCTCCTGCCATCTTCCCTCTTGCTGACTCCCTGCAGCCAGCTTGACCTCCTTGCTGGTCCTCCAGCATGCCACACAGGTTCTGCCATAGCTACTTTCTCAATGTCAAAAATCTCTCTCCCCAGATAGCCTTCCAGTGTTGGCTCAAGTGTCACTGGGGCCCCCCATAACCAGTCCTTCGGGCGCTGAACCCCTGCACTTTCCACTCCTTATACCACTGGTGCTCTGGCAAATGGTCAACAACTGGTTTCCCAGCCACCGCTCATTTCCATGAGGTAATTTCCCATGGGGTAAAGCCCCTCATCATGGCCAGTTTCCAACAAACTATGGCCCGGGTCAAATCTGGCCTGCAGCCTGTTTTGTTGACTGTGCTCATTTGATCATGGATTATCTATGGCTGCTCTCAAATTACATGGCAAAGTAGTCATGACACAATCCATAAAGACTGTCTCGTCCCTTACAGAGAAAGTTTGTCAACCCTGGACATAGAGGAGTGCCTGGTACAAAGTGGGTTCTCAAGGGACACCTGGGTGGCTCAGTCGGTTAAGTGGCTGACTCTTGATTTCAGCTCAGGTCATGGTCTTGGTGTTCATGAGTTTGAGCCCCATGTCGGGCTCTGTGCTGACAGTGCAGAGCCTGCTTGGGACTCTCTCTCTCTCTCTGCCCCGCCCTGCCTCTCTCTCTCAAAATACGTAAATAAACTTAAAAGAATTATTAAAATAAAAAACAAAAAACCCAAGTAGTTTCTCAAAAAACATCTGTTGAATGCATGCATGAATGAAAATCATCCCTCCCCCCCAAAAACAACGTGGAGACTTTGTTCTAATCCTGCTTCATCCAGTAGTCCCTCCCATTCTACTGAACGAACATGTTGCCCCTTGTGTTTGAGGAAGGTGAGCCCGAGACAGGACACCTGCTGTGTCTTCCTCCCAAGGATGCCCCAGAGCGAGGAGGAAATACCTGCAGGTCACAGCTAGAGCTGTCTTTTCCCCCAGGGCTGGCACTGAGCCCATGCTGCCTCTTCTGGCCAGTCAAGGCTGGGTACGTTTTATGGAATCGTATCATTTTATCTTCACACAGAACCCTTGCAAGTGCCACTGTTTAATTCCCATTTTAGAGAGAGTAAAACAGAGGCTCCAGAAGTTTAAGCAATGGCCTCAAGGTCACATGGCTAAGGAGTAGCAGAGTGGAATGGGACCCAGCCCACTAGACCCCAGAGCCCTAGACTGTCTCACTTCTGCCCACTTGTGAAATGTTTGCCTCCACTGGGGGGTATGTGACCAAGGGCCCAGCCTTGTTGCTGAAAATAAAGGGACAGACTCAGTGACATTCCAGGGGGACTTCAATTTCCTCACAGGGTGTCACGAATGATTTTTAACAGCGACAACTGCTGCAGAACCGAAGTTCATTTCAGCCTGGAATAACGTACCATAAGGTGCTAACAAAACTGAGGGCAGAGGAAGTTGGTCTGTGCAGAGACAGCTGGTTTAATCTATCAGTCCTCGTTGCCCGGCTAGACATCCCACCTGGGTTTTACATTCTCGAAAATTTTGCTGCTATTTGCCAGAAGAGAAAGTGGGGTGGGGAAGGGAAAGAGGAAAGTGGTGTCTCCGTTTTCATAGTAACTGGGCTGGCATGGGGCCAGGCTCAAAACTGGGAACACCTGATTCCAAGCTCCTGCCCTCATAATCGGGCTACTTCCCTAGACGCTGGTTTTAATTCAGTTCAAGGGTAGATCATAAATTAATTTGATGCTGGAATTATAGTAGACACTCACTAAATTATAAAAACACAGCAATCTGGAGCTGGCAGGGCCCCTGGAGGCCATGGGGCTGGCGGTTCTCAGCCATGTGCACATGTGATTCACTCACGGGCCCGGCAGATCGGTCTGGGGGTGGGCCTGGGCATAGAAATATGCGAAAAGCTTCTGATTTCATACATGAGGATCTGATGCTGGAGATTTTAAGGGTTTTCCTCCATTAGCACAGAGCATGCAGGGATGACCGAGAGACCCAGGCAGGCCTCCCAGGCCAGTGACCTCTGTGCCAGATTCTGTCCAGGCCAGGTAATCTGCTGGTGGAGGAATAGTCGTTGTAGGGGGCTGGTAAAATTGAGCAGATTTGGAATTTTCCTCCAAAGAGCCTTCAAGTTCCCTTAACCCCACAGTATCCATGTGAGGGAGGGTAGAGACCGACATCATTGCCCCGTTTTACTGATCTGGGAGACCGAGGAGCTGAAATTCTAAGTTCTAAGAGGCAGCACAGTCCTATGGTTAAGAATGCTGATTGTGGACACAGACAGACCTGGCTTCCAGGCTGCTTGTGCACTCCACAGCTATGTGATCTTGGGGAAATCATTGAACCCCTCCGAACTTTGGATTTGTCCTGTGTTAAGCAGGTTATACTGAGTTCTGTGTGCGTGAAGTGGCCTGGCCCACGTGGGCACTCGCTCAATAAGCATTTGCACCGTTTGGACCGAGGGCTCCCCCATCACTGTGTCAGTTCCCGAAGAGCCAGGAGTGGGGGCACAGACCGTTTACGAAGGAGAAAGGTGAGACCAGAAGTCACAGGACCAGCCTCAGGTGGCAAAGGAGGCCGGGTGGCGGGTCTGGGACTAGAGCGCAGTCCTAGATACTCCCACCTGGCCCGCAGCTTTCCGCAAACGCTTCGGCTACTTGGGCGTGGAAATGCTCTCCCGGGGCCCCATTCACGCGAACGTGTTACTTTCAATGAGACCGGAAGATCAGCACTTTGTGGCAACTCCTCTGGGGTGAGCACAGGGAAGAAGGAATCCACCAGCCCAGCAGCCTCCACAATAAACTCAGACCCCTGGAAGAAACGTAATTAAAGTCATGAATCCCGGGAACGGTGGCTGCATCACACGTTCACAGGGTCAGGGGGCAGGACAGAGAAGAGCTGATTTGCAGGTGAGTTCAAACTGCTTACTTTGGGATTTACAGTCTGGTAAGGGGCCATCCATCACGTTTATGGGGGGACAATCACCTGAGATCACGAGGAGCAGCAGTCTGGGCCACCGTGGGAGGCCAGCCCATCCAGCCCCAGCCGGGCCTCGGGATGATGATGGGACCACCTCTGCAAACAGTGAGAACGAATGGGGCACAGGTCACCAAGGAAATGGAAAAAAATAACAAAAAAAAAAATGAAAAAACCAACAACCCATCACCCATTCTCCATGCGTCTCTCTTCCAATAATACCTGTTCATGCTGAATTCACTTCCCCTTACAAGCCACTGTCAGACACAGTGGAGAATAATCGGCCAGGGGAGAATAATCAACCAAGGGGAACTTAGGAGAGTAACCCAAGGCTCCCAGCATGGCAGCGGGAGACACAGCCAGTAGCTGGCTGGGTGATGTGGAGTATGCCCCTGGCCCTCTCTGGACCTCACTATCTCCTTCATAAAGTGGCCAGGTTAGACCAAGCTCTGACACTCTTTGACTCTGAGATCTCTGGTAGGAGAGCCAGGGGCTCCAGAGCAAGGCTGCCTGCTGGGCTGGGCTGAGCCCTCCACTCTGGCACAAGAAGGGACACGGCACCCTGGGTCCCCACCCGGCCCACAAAGGGTTTGAAGATGAGAACATCATGTACCCCTAGGAAATTTTTTTTTTTTTTTTTTTAGAAACGGGGCTTAGCTTGACCTGGAAGAATGGGGAACCACAGAGGACTTTTGGATCCCGGTGGGGGGCATTTGGATCCCACTCCACAGGGAAGTGGAGACTCTTTAGGAATTTCTGAGAGCACTGAAAACATCCAATCTGTGTTTAAGGAAGATTATAGCAGGGAGGCCAAGGGAGAGAGGGTCTGGGCTCCGTGCTTTCCAGGGCAAGGCGTGGGGCCTGGGAGCCTCTTGGAGCCCCTCCGTTCAGCCCTGTGTGTTTCTATTCCATTTGAAAACTGGAGCCTCCCCAAAGGCTTATGATTATTATGATTATTATTTAGTCTTTTGCAAAGATTTAGAGGCATGAAAAACAAGGAAGCAAAAGAGCAAAAATCTGTGCATCTGGCCAGAGGGAGTTCTATTTGCCATCCTGAAATCTCTGCTTCTCATTAATTAGAGGAGCCAAGAAATCACCCTTCGAAAACTGGCTTTTCCACCAGTAATGCCAGCTGCTCAACCTTTTGTGGGAACGTGCGGCTGGCCCCTTCTGGAGCCCAAGCCCCGATGGCACCGTGCCCCAGCCACAAGACTGCAATACCCACTTGGTGCCACTCTGGCCTGTTAATTGCTGCGTGAAGAGTGTTCCTCGCTGGACCTTTCTATCTGTGTTCTTCAGAAGCAGGTCCCTCCCCGGCGCTCCCCCCGCCGGGGGCCAGGCGAGGTGAGCCACCCTCTCCAATGCCAAACCCTAGCAGCAGCATCTGGTGTCTTGCTCCTCGGCCGTCTCCACTCCTGGCCACGCAGAGCAGAGGGATAGCTTGGGAAGCCGCGGGGGGAGGTGACAGAAGAACATGGTGGCCTCCTCTCCAGCTCAGCTGCCCTGGGGTGGTCTGAAAGGGGAGAGCAGGACAGTGTGGCCACCCAGGGTAGCAGGTGACCGTCGGGACTCCCGGCCTGCCAGACAATATCTGGATCTCAGCCCCACATGGACAGGAAAGAGAAGCCCTAGGAATGAGGTTTCCCACAATGGAAGACTGTGATGTCGTGATTTATTGATAAATATAAATTTGGTCTTTGTCCCTGTTCCTGGCACAGAGCTCCTAAAACCCTTGGAAATTCCTAGGGGGTGAAAGCAATAAAGGTGTCATTGTCATGTTAATGAAGCGACTTTTGGAAAGCACCAAGTTCACCTAAGGTTGGAGGCTGGTCACCAAGGGAGCCAACCGTGTGATTGGACGGTTGGAACTTTCAGTCCCTCCACTGACCTCTGGGTCAGGGAGAGGAGCTGGAGATCGAGTCAGTTGCCAAAGGCCAGTGACCTAATCAATCATGCCTATGTAATGAAGCCTTCATAAAAACGCAAAAGGACATGTTCAGGGAGCTTTTGGGTTGGTGAACACACAGAGGAAGCACAGAGCCCTTTCTCCATTCTCTGCCCTGTGCCTCTCTCCCATCTGGCTGTTCCCTTAATATCCTTCATTATGAACCGGGAATCTAGTCAGTAGATTGTTCCTCTGAGTTCTGCGAGCCCCTCCAGCAAGTTCATTGAGCCCAAAGCAGGGGTTGTTATATAGCCAGTCAGAAAAGCTGAGTAACAACCTTGCATGGAGGGAGGGGCGGTCTTGAAGGAGCCAGCCCTCAACCTGTGGGACCTGAGGCTCTCTCTGCAAGCAGACCACGCCAGAACTGAGGTAACTGGTGCTGTGGGGAGAGAAACACACATACATCAACATTAGTTTCAGCATCATAGACAGGAAACAGGGTTGTTTCACCTGAAGAAGAGAAAACAAAGGGACAGACTGCAGGCTTCCTATGAGAAGTGTGGTCACTGCAGGAGGGATCAGAGTGACTCTGTACAATCCTGCGAGGCGGAACCAGGTGCAAGCACCAAAAAGACAAATTTCAGTTCGGTAAAGAAGAGACATTTCCATCGAAGGTGCGTGGGCTGCCTCAGGAGATGGCATTTCCCCGATGAGGGTGCTAGAGAAGCTGGATACCAATGCCGGGGGCTTTGGAAGGATGGGCTCTGCCTCATTAGAAGTCATCGGTGCTAACCCAGCCCAGAAATTGTGCCTGTGCGTAAGGTGGAGGGGACAGAAAGAGCACTTGGCTGTAGGGTGGAGTGGGACAGCTTCCACTCCCAGTTCTGCCACCAGTCTGTTGACAATGGGATTTGGCAGGTCACTTAACTTCTCTGAACCTCAGGCTTCTTGTCTACAAGATGGCAGGTCTCAGAGAAGATCACCTCTGAGTAATTTCCAATTTTAAGTGTGCCCCACCCCAACCCTCACCCTGTCCTATGACCAGAGAGGGGTTGGGCCTGGGCCCTTCAGAAGTGCCAAAACAATGGAAGAAGGTTTCACAAAGGTAACCCAAAGTCAGGGGGCAGAGCTGGGGGTGCATCGTGCAGACTTTCTACAGCATAATAAGCTCATTTACGCCAGCAGAGCGTCTCTGAATGTCAAATGTGAAAGCGATAGGACTTGGGGCAGAAATCACCCCTTGCAATTTGAGATGAATCTGATTGGCTTTAGGAACTTCAAGTAAATACAAGGAAAAGACAGCTGTCACTGGGAGCAGAAGATCACCACCGCTACCCCCTTTCATTCCGCCAAGGAGTAGAATGGTTGCTGTAAGTGGCTCAGGGCTGTATCCATAGGCAGTGAAAGCTCACAAGACAGTGGAAAAAACTTGAAATTCCTCAAATTCTGATGGAGGCTGAGGGTGGGGGGGTGGGCGGAGGAGAATAAGGGGTCTTGGAGAAAGAGGAAGGAGTTAAAGGGGCAGAAAAACTGTGTGGAGAGTAAAGAAGTAGCCAGTAAAGCAGAAAGGGTGGCCCAGGGGACGTCTATGAGGGGTCATCCCAAAGGTCTAGGCCAAGATGGCCACGTTCTTTGATGGTATAAGGCACAGGAATTCTAGACCAGGGTGGAGGATTCGGGGTGAGGGTGGGTATCTAACACCTGATTTTTCCTCTATTCCCACCTCTGAAGTTTAGATCTCTCACCAAAGACCTTAAGATCTATCTGAACATCCTTGGTATCCCCCTGCTCACGTGTGTTTGCTTTAGAGGGATGGTGGCCGAGTTGGTCACAGCTGAGGGTGTGGAGTAGGTCCCAGCTCCAGTCAACCCAAGTAAGAGAATCATCTTGAGCATGGGCCATGAGCCATTGTTAATGGCTGAAAAAAATAACAAGTCCTCTGGGTCCTCTCCTAGCCACACTTTGCTTCATATCCTGGGAGCTAAGGAGCTTGAGTGCCATGAGAAGTGTGGGAGAGGCCGCCATCTTGGCTCTCCAAACTTTGATTAAGGTCCCACTGTGTTGGAATCACGCTGAGGGTCCCACAGAGCTAGAGTGTGAGCCTCTTCTTCGGACCCCACATTTTCAAGCCAAGATATCTTCCAGGAGGGGAGGCAGGTCTGTCGGAGAAAAGAGTCCCGGGAAAAGCCAAGTTAAATTTCTTACCTGCTGGCAGAAAGGGGGTGAAGGGCCCAGAGTCAGAGATGAGACTGGAGAGGCTCCCGGACAAGGCAGTGAAAAGGAGGCAGAGAGTGTCAGCAGGGCCCAGCCAGGAGTTCACTGGAGACAGTCACAGTGTTAACAACAAGCCTCGGGCTTCATGAACTGCCTGAGGGTCCTCCAGAGTCTTTAAGATCATTCTGGGCAGAGGAGGAGAGACAGAGCAGGCCGCAGGTATTTTAAAGAAAGAGAAATGCTACAAGCTCAGGTCTTAGAGACTAAAAGAGAAATAGCACAGAGAGAGAGAGGACAGCAGCTGCCCCAAACAGAGTGGGGGTGGGGGAGCTCCAAACTCCACTCTTAGGACAGGGAGCCAGGCCCGACTCAGGGCAACACCCTCCCACTCTGGTTTCCTATGATATGGATAGCGGGGTATTAAGGGGGTATATGCAGGGCACATACAGCCTGAGAAATATGCTTGGTGTTGGGGAAGATGTGAGTCAGTCAGAAGATAAGTTAGGGTCACAGGTTGGACAGGTTGGACCAGGCCTCAGTGATGCTCAGTGCTTCCCCCACGGCTCCTGTGCCCAGCTCCCCGGCTGGTGGCACCAGAGGGGAGACAGGTGCAAATCAGAGAGGGGGAGACATGCCTCGCTATGCCAGATGTCAGATCCCACGCTGACACCCCTCTCCGGTCATCCCCAAGCAGTGTCTTGCCCCGGGGTCCACTGTGGGACTCCAGAGAGTCCGGCCCCTGATGCAGGTTCAGGATAGATGCCCGGCGAAGCACACTGTGCTGAGCCACGAATTCCAGAGGTGGCACAAGGGTAAGAGAAGTTGTGTCGCACCCCGGCCTGGCAAAGTGGCCCAGGTCATTAGGACAAATGCTCATCCCTCCCAGGTGTTAGCCATTACTCATAGTTGCATCTCTATCCAGCGACACTGTGGCTTCTGACCTTGGCTATTCATGCCCACAGTTTCCAACTCAACCCAGCCAGTGGGGAAGGTCTCAGGCAGCAGGGCCAGGCAGTATAGACTCCTGCCGCTCCCAAAGATTTGCCATCCACAGACGGAATGTGGGCTTGGAGAACAGGCCCTAGTCGTGGACCGTTGAAAGATCCTAAAGTACTCAAGAGACTGATAACTTAAGGAACCACATTAAGAACACCCAATTAATGGCATTGTATGAGAATAACCAGTCTGGCTAAAGTGCGGAAGTGTGGTAGGAGGTACCGGACTGCCGCGGGCCTCGCACACCAGGTCAAGAGGTGTGAGCTTTTCCTCATCAGCAATGGGAAGACTTCAAAACCAGGCAGGAGGCTGGTGGATTGGTTAGACAACCAACATGTGCTGGTAGCCACCCCAACTCCTCCACATGGCCTCCCCTCCATTCTTCCAAGTTGTCCCCAGCCAGTTTTCTAGACCAGTGCTTGGCAAAGAGAGGGTGTTGAAAAAGAATTTTCTGGGGCGCGTGGGTGGCTCAGTCAGTTGAGAGTCTGGTTTCAGCTCAGGTCATGATCTCACAGTTCATGAGTTCGAGCCCCATGCCAGGCTCGTTGCTCTCAGCTCAGAGCCCGCTTCGGATCCTCTACTGCTCTCTCTCTTTCTCTGCCCCTCCCCTGCTCACACTCTCTCTCTCAAAAATAAACATTAAAAAAAAAAAGAATTTCCTGAACGCATTAATGGACAGCATGATATTTATGGGAATCCAAAGGGGTAGAGTCTAATGAGTGTTAAATGTGACACAGCATTTACAACCACCAAATGAAAAGTCATTGATGAAAAAAATTTTTTCAATTATTTCTCTCAGGCAGAGAAATCTCCTTGAAATCAGTGTTTTGAGAAGTCACTTATGGAGAGTGACGTAATCATCAGAGACCATCATGTAACCCCCTTTTATAGAAATTGGGTCTGGTTAACCTTGGAAACCTGGAGTGAGGGTTTTGGGGCAGGTTCGGGAGTAGAGGCTGGGGCAAACCCACTGTGCGCTGTGTGAATGAGGAGAGGGCAGCCACCCAGGTCAGGTGCCTCCCGGGGACAGGGAGATAAAAAAGCACTCAGAGAAAAGGTTTAGAGCCACAAAACATCTCAAAGGTCTTTAGATAGTTTGCTGTGATGTAAACCCCCATCTCCCCTATGAGGGTGCCTGCAAATCCTACTATGGAAACTACCGCTATCATATGAAGGAATGAATAAACACTTTGAGTTCTGCTCCCAAGTTGGTGCAAGACAGAAGTAGAGGCTGTTCCCACAAATGCTGGGGCCAGAGGACAAGGGACAGCTGATATCTAGCACCAGTAGGTGGGCCATGGCGTCACCCATTCGAGACGTAGCCTAAGGGACCCTGAAGACATTCCTTGGGAGGAGACAGGGTGATGGATGTGAGGTGATGGCAGACACGGAAATCCTTCGGGCAGGGCTGGCACAAACCAAAGGCATACTGACCCATAAACCACCAATGCCAGCACCTGCTTGTATCCCCGTTCTATCCGTGTGGGGGTCTGCTTTTTTTTTAACGTTTTAATTTTATTTTTGTTTCATTTTCTTTAAGTTTATTTATTTATTTTGAGAAAGAAAGAGACAGCATAAGTGGGGAAGGGGCAGAGAAGGGCAGAAAGAGAGAATCCCAAGCAGGCTCTGAGCTGATGGCACAGAGCCCAATGCGGGGCTCAAACCCATGAAGTAGTGAGATCATGACCTGAGCCAAAACCAAGAGCCTGACGCTTAACCGACTGAGCCACCCAGGGGCCACTGTGCGGGGGGGGGGGCGGGGGGGAGGGTCTTTGATTCCCACAAGCCAGCAGGGACACCGGGAGGGCAGGAAACCAATGGGACAACGACTCAAAAGGAAGTTTTGTCGTGGAAAAATAAATAATAGTAGGCTTTCAAACCACTCAGTGCTCTGGAAATCCTGTTTGCCCTGTATTTTATTTTATTTTATTTTATTTTACTTTATTTTATTTTATTTTATTTTCGCCCTGTATTTTAAATGTACGTTCACTAAAAAAGAAAAACTAAGCTAGATAAAGGGAATCGAGATCCCGCCAGGGGAAGAAGGCTTCCCCTGCTCGCACCCAGCCACCACTCCATTCCGCGACTCTGAGCTCCGTGCGCTCACCACTCAGATAGAAGGCGGTGATTAAAGCCAGCCTGACCAACACTGCTGCTCAAATTAAACTCCTTAAAAAAGCACAACATTTTCAATAAAAAGAGGCTGAGCCCAGCATGCCTTAGTCATTACTGTAGTACTTTTCTTCCAGAAAGATTAACAAATATGAAATAGAGGGCTGAGAAATTTTGATCAAGCAAAGTGTTTTAAAGGGTTTTATTTCCTCCCTCTTTCATTAAAATCGCACCGCTGCGATTCTATTCTATATATAACATAGATATACACATGCATGCTGTGTCGCTTCTACCCGATGAGGACAATAGGACCCTCCCTGGGAACTAATATCTTCTTTAGGATCTGCTGGGGAAAAGCAACACATATAAAAATATAAATGAAAATGGCCCCAGCTATAACTATATAAAAATGAGTGCTTATTTCCATTGCTAGGGTAGCAGCTTTGAACTTGGGAACACAAGAGAAATATACTTATTAGCTCAAAGAAAGCAGATCTGGATTTGGGGATGTGAGTTAGGGGAGGCCAGCAAAGGGAGTGTGGAAGCCCCCTCCAAAAGGCTGAGGCCCAGAAGAACTGACCACAGTGCCTTAGTTCCTCCCCAATACTTCCCTTCTCTTAGGCTCAGTGAGGGGAGGGAAGGTGAGAGGAGGGGGAAGGGGGAAGGGGAAGAGAAAACAAAGAGGCAGGGAAGAGAAGGGGAAGGAAGAGAAGGGAAGGGGAGGGGAGGGGAGGGGAGGGGAGGGAAGGGAAGGGAAAACAAAGAGTCAGGGAAGAGAAAGGGAGGGAAGGGAAGGGAAGGGAAGGGAAGGGAAGGGAAGGGAAGGGAAGGGAAGGGAAGGGAAGGGAATGGAAGGGAAGGGAAGGGAATGGGGAAGAGGAAGGGGAAGGGGAAGGGGAAGGGGAGGGAAGAGAGAGGCCAGCAGGGGAGAGAGAAAAAAGCAAAGAGCAGGAAGAAAAGCAAAAGGTCGCAGGTGCCTTTGGTCACAAGGAGAGAAACCAGTTAACACAAGCCTAAGAGAAAAAGAGTGACGGACTATAGGGACAGAGTGAGATTCATGGAAATAAATGTGCTTGGGCAGGCCTAAGGGAAGTTCTGAAACAAAGACCTCAAACATCTCCAGAAACGTAGGCCTCCCCGTTTCTTCCTGCTCCCATCCCCTCCTCCTGCACCCTCTTCTCCTGCTCTGTTCCCCTCTCTCTGTAGCTCAGTGCCCTCACCTCTCAGCCCACGCAGCTGGACATGACCTGTGGTAGGCAGATATCCCACACACCAGGGATGTCTGTGTGCAGAAGCCAGCTGGCCATCTCTGAATCCCGGGGCTGAGGATCTGGCCAGGCCCCTGGGCCCATCTCAGTCCAGTGCCAGCAGAAAGGGGTTACGTGATGCACACGTGGGCCAGAGCCCAAGCCCAGAGGGGAGGGATTTCGGGGAGGGGTGGGCTCCTGGGCTAGAGGGATCACCCTAAAGGTGAGGAGAGGGGGTGCTGTGGAAAATGAGAAAGGAAGAGCAGAGATTGGTGCCTCTCCCAACCCGAGTTTGAAAGGACAAAATACCACAAGGGGAAATTTGTTCTACACGGACGTGTGCTGAGGTGTGTGTCATGAAACCTTCTGGAATCCCTCCCTCCTCATCTGTCTCACTCAATAGCTACTGAACAGGAACAGCCTGTTGGACGCCCTCTTTGTTCCAGGGAGACCCTAACGAAGAATGAGTCAGGGGTGAAGTATTTTCCTGGCAAAAACCTACCTTTCCGGCAGTCTCCTCCCCACACCCACCCCAGGCTCCCAAGCCCACCCTGCGGCCCTCTGGCTGCTCTCCCGAAGTCCACTTCCCTTCTGTCAACACCCTCCTCCTAACTGTTCTTTTCCAGCTAGGTTCCTCACCCAAGAGGTGAGTAGGATCTGATTATCAACTCCACACCACCATTCTCTCCTATAATATCTTAAAATTTTGTTTTCATTTAGCTTACTCCAAAACAAAGCGTGCAAAAGATACAGACATAGAAGACCAAGGAATCAGGGCTCTGCGCTGCCGTCCTCACACCTGCTCACATCAGCTTGCATGAAGCAGCTGGTTTTCCACTCGGAGGATCACCCCTTCAATACTTTAAAACCAGTGCTCTTGTTTATTCAGCCAGTCATTTCACCCACACTAACTGGTACGTCTTCTAGATACCAGATGGTGCGCTAGATGCTGAATACAGCCATGAGCAGGACAAACACAAGTTTCTTTAAAAAAAATTTAAAAAAATTTTTAATGTTTATTTATTTTTGAGAGAGAAAGAGCATGAGTGGGGGAGGGGCAGAGAGAGAGAGAGAGAGAGAGAGAGATTGAGATTGAGATAGAGATAGAGAGAGAGAGGAGACAGAGGATCTGAAGCGGGTTCTGTGCTGACAGCAGAGAACCTGATGTGGGGCTTCTAGCCCACGAGCTTCGAGATCATGACCTGAGCCAAAGTCAGACACTCAACCGACTGAACCCCCCAGGCGCCCCAGGACAAACACAAGTTTCTACTGTCAGAGAATCCTGAGGACTTGCAAGGACACCAGAAGTTGGCAGGGCAGCTCTCTTCCAAGGCCTCTCCCCTTGGCTTGTAGATTACCGCCTTCTCCCTATGTCCTCACACGGTCTTCCCTCATCTGTGTCTGTGTCCTCATCGCCTCTTCTTATGAGGACACCAGTCATAATGGGTTAGGGCCCACCCAACAACCTCATTTTAGCTTAAGTACCTCTTTAAAGGCCCTGTCTCCAAATACAGTCACATTCTGGAAGTTAGGGCCCACGGTTCAGCCCCTAAGAGCCTATTACTTGCTGGCCAGGTACCCAATTCTGGAAAAAGTGTTCCAGAAAGAACGCAGCTGGAGAAGAGCAAGTGTGATCACGAAGGATCCAGTATGTCAGGTTAAGTGTTTTCTTTAGACCTTACCTGAAAGGGAAAGCTGAGATCATGGAAGAGTTTCAGGCAGAAGAAGGACGTGACAAACGGCATGCTAGAAAGATCCTTCCCGTCTGTGGTGGAAAATGAATTAAAGGAACAAGGGTGGATGCTGCCGGCAGTCCAGGCGGCAGATGGAGGTGACTCTAGGTTTGGGTCGCTGCGAGGACGTGAATGCCAGCTGAAAGGACAAGATACAGATGAAGAGGCAGAACAGAGCCCCGGGAAGCACTGATCTTGCAGGACTGCAGAGAGAGGTCAGCAAGGGCCAACCAGGAAGTCGAGTGGGGGGGGGGGGGGGGGGACCAGAGTGGGTGGTCAGCAAGGGAGGGTGGCCAAACAGGTAGAGGCAGAGGGCAGCTGTGGGGATTATTAACTGTCTTGGGGCCACGGTGCCCTGGGTCAGAGCAGTTGCAAGGGAGGGTAGGACTGGAGGCATGATTCCACAGGAAGAGGACGTATATCGTATATTAATCTCATCGGAGACGTGCTACATTCATAAGCCGTCCCATCCCTAGGCCTCAAAACTGATGCCACTCCAGGCCGACTTAATCAAACAACCCTAATGGGCACACGACCTGGACTATATTACAGCCAATGGTCAGAGATTTGAGGCTCTAATCGCAGCTTCAAACCTATTGTACTGGAACTGGTTCCGTTCACATATTTCGAAAAACGATCACCGTGTCTACTATAAAGTCATTAAGAGGCTATATAAGCATTAACCTTTTAAGTTAAAGATTGAAAGTTCAAATCTCCCCTTAATGATATGCCACCACTAGATACATCAACTTGATTTATCACTCTGATCAGTAATCATTAACGCTATTTACCATATTTCAACCAAAAATCTTGCAAAATTTATATCCATGAAATCCAGAACCCAAGTCAGCAGTTGCACCGAAACAAACCAACCCTTGAGAAAAGAAAAGAAGGAAAATCTATCCGCCTCTTTCATTACAACAATAATAGGATTACCTATTGTTATTCTAATTATCAGTTATTCTGTTATTCTAATGCTCCTGGCTTGTTCAGGCTAAAGGACAGAGTCACATATGGGAGGCTAGGGAGCCCAGTGGAATTTTTTTAAATGCTTATTTATTTTTGAGAGAAAGAGAGAGTGCGAGCTGGGGAGAGGCAGAGAGAGAGGGAGACACAGAATCCAAGGCAGGCTCCGGGCTCCAAGCTGTCAGCACAGAGCCCGACACGGGACTCGAACCCACGAACCATGAGATCATGACCTGAGCCGGAATCGGACGCTTAAATGAGTGAGCCACCCAGGAGCCCCCCCACCGCCAGTGGAATTCTTTGAGTGGAAAAAGCTTTCAACACACTTAAATGATGTTGGCAAAGAGCCAGTAGAGAAGGACCTTTGGACCCCAAGGAAGCCAGAGGGAACACTGAATTTGGGGAAGAGAAGATCCAGCTGCCCCGTTTTAACACAAAAGGAGGAGGAGGAAGGGGAGCAAGCGGAAGCTCTAATCAGAGCGACGGACCCCCAGCGAGGTGGTGTATGCAGTAGAGGGATATTTCATGCAGGTCGTGAATGTAAGTGGAATGGATGAATCCATGAGGGATGTACTTGATGGAATGTACATCCACGGCCATGTGGTCTCTAGACCAGCAGACAGGAACCATCCCCTTAGCATATAGAAGTAGGCCATTGAGCTGCTCACAAGCAAGCCAAACTTTTTCTCCAGAACATTTTGAACTAACTATAAAAGCTGGGGGAGGCTGACTAGGTCCCTAAAGCTGCAAAATCACAGAGCATGTAGGAACTGTCGCCTGGGCCTGGATAATTTTAAAGGCCACTATCATGAGCAAAAACAACAGGCAGGACTTCCTTGGAGCGGGTCTTCTCTCCTCCCTCCACCCTCCCTCCACTTTCCTCCCTCTTCCCCTCTCCTCCCTTCCCTCCCGGCCTCGGGCTGCCCTCAACACCACTTGCAGGTCCTGGATCTGACTACAATGGGACACCCCTACCCTGTGGGCTCTGGGGTCCAGAATAAAGCCCACTAGAATAACTAGACCATTGAGTTTCAAATTAAATCTCCCCCATAGGCCCTTCGTCTCCAGTTACTGGGCTCATTAGAGCTCAGATAATGGAACATCTCCTCCCACTAATGGCCCATGAGAAGTGAAGGAGAGAAACCAGCCCCTCTGCAATGTCACTACAGAGAAACAGAGAGAAAAAGGTCACTGACTATAGCCCCAAAGTTTTTAGTGTTTTGGAAGAACTTTCTCCTGACCATGGGAGACCTGGAGCATGAAGAATGGATTTGCCAGGGCGTGGTGGTTGTAAACAGACTAGACATTCATTTGTGCATCCTTGTGACTAAGCCAGAGTTCTGGAACTTGTCATTCCAGAAGGTTCCATGGCTAATCTCATGGGTAGGGAGGGGACACGTGCGATCGATGGAGCCAGAAGAGGCTTTTAGAAGCTGTGGGGGCTGCTTGTCAGGAAAAGGGAAGACTGCTCGCCACAGCCTGGTTTGTGCTGATTTGTCCCACGTGAACCACAGGGTCCGAGCAAGGACTCCGTCTACAGGGACGGGGAAGGATTTGACAGTGACCGTGTAACTGGGGTCCAGACGTTCACCAAGATGCTGTGAGCATTCAGCCACGTGTGCCAAACAGACTCCTATGCGTCTGCAGCTGCTAGAAAGTGGTGAATGTTCTGGGCTTGGAGTACTCGCTAACCAGGGCTCCACCATGACCTCTGCCAGGGGCCATGAGAAAACGGAACACCCCCTATGGTCCACCAGTCTGACCCTGAGCCCCAGCCCCCTCCAATCATGTTTCGTGGCTTAGAAATCAGCTGATTTTAAGAAAGTGATAAAGCAAAGGAATTAAATTCCAGGCCCAAGAAAGCTATGAGCGGCCCCTAACTGCATGCGGACTGGCAAGATTTCCCCGAAAGGACAGCAGCAGAGAGGTTCTTACCACAAACGAGAAGTGTTATCAAGTGCCTTACACACATAAAGCGGATCGTCTCTAACTGGTCCCTCGAAAGTCACTCACACTAAAACAAATGGAAACAAAGAGATCCACGGTTGCGGGCCTTCCCGACCCACCAGGCTGGGAATCATTTCGTGCAGGTGGTGATGTCAGCAAGGGAATGGGGACCCCCTAGAGCAAGTTCCCCTTTAGTCCCTGAAGGTCTGTGGGTCTGAGGTACAGGCTCCTGTCTGGGGCACAAGCAACGCAATGACCCAGCTCAGTCTCCTCCCTCCTAGTGTCCCATCCATCACAAAACCTGCACAGGGAGGAAAGGGGATGTGTGGGGTGTGGGGGCTGCTAGTGGGACACGGAAGTTTCACAGCCTATGGCCTTGGCCAGCTCTGTCGCACGCTGGGGGACACAGAGCATCACCACGGAAACCAGAGGAAACACAAGTAGGGCTCAGGAGGCCCCAGGGTCTCGGAGAGCTCTCCTACTGAGACACCCCAGCAGACCCCTTTACAGCCCACCAGGCAGGGAAAGGGGGGTCACCAAGAGGAAACTCTGCAAAGACTTCCCGCTCCTGCACCCCGGCCCCCCAACTCACACTCTCCGTGTCCCCATGGCCTCCTACTCCCTCTTCTCCCAAGTCCCTGGGCCCCGTCACTCATCTTAGAGGAAGTGACCGATTGATAAATCATCTGTAAGACAATATGGAAAGGCTACTATTTGCTGGGCACCATTTTTGGGTCGGGCACTGCTTTCCTTCCCAGATGACTTCACTCTATGCCCAAGAAAGCCCAGTGACCTAGGTACTGCCGTCACCTTGCAGATGACGAGACTGAGGTTCCGAGAAGTCAAGCAGTCCCCACTCGCTGCTGGCACGTTTAAACCCCGCCATCTGGCCTCTGAGCTTTCACGCCTACCTTTTTCGTTTCAATTCGCAGGAGCACTTGAGAGCTGACGTCAGACACTCAGGAGGAGGGCACTGCTTAGCCGGAAGTCTTAGCCATTACTGATGATTCTGCACAGGGCTCCTAGATAGATAGGAAGAGAACCTCCGTGGACCCCCTCACGCCCTCCCTCACCAGGCTACCACGGGCGTCCCCTGTCGCTCACTGGGGTGGGTGGGGTGTGAGGGGACTCCTCCTAATCTCCCACTTCATTCTTTCTTGTGATTCCTTTCCCAGGGCCCCGGGGTGCTTTGAAGTACTTGCCATTACCATTCTGGCGGGTGGGTTTCCCGTCTTCTTTGAAACCGAGGGTTTAGACCATGAAATTTGAGGGGGAGGACTGTTAAGAAGCCTTCCAGGAGAATGAATGGCCAGGCCTCCACCCACATGCCTAGCTAGGTCAGCAGGAAGCAGCTGTCCCTGGTTCCAGATGCTGACCCACTCTGCAGGGATCCAGAGACATTCTGGAGAATTGTTCCAGCCAAGCCGGATTCCTCCCGTTTATTTACTAGAGTGTCTGCCTTTGGATGCTGTCTTTCTTGATTGGGTGTGCCATCACATAGCCAGACATGAGCACTGACCTCTCCTGGTCTCCAGACCCACAGCCACACGAGGGGTGGCCCAGCCTGAGACAGGGGGCCATGCTGCAGGTGATAGGTACCCTATCTCCCTGCTCACACATCCAGGGGTGCTGGAGGAGACAGAGGGGGGTCTGTTTGTGCTGTGGGAAAAGTCTGGACAGGTCATAAGGAGAGCTTCTGCCCATCAAGAGTGTGTGACCTCAAGCCTCAGTTTCCCACTTGCAGAATGAGGAGGTCGGACCAGGTCGGTGGGTTCAAGCTGTGCCAGGATTCTGCCTCATTGCACCGCTACCCGGACGGGGAGACCCCACATGAACTGCACCGGGCGTGAGACTCAGTGCCCTGAAGGGTGGGGAAGGAGAGCGTGGGGGAGGGGAAGGAATCAAGCAGCCCCACTTTGCCCTCTGCTACACACGAGTTTCAGGAAGATTCTGTGGCTCTGCAATGTCTGACATTTATCGGGCTGGATACTCTCTAGGTCCCTCTGACCCAGGGGTCGGGGGTGCCGTGCCTGCGGGAGGCCCCTGATCTGCTCATTCTACCCCCATTCGGCTGCCATGAAGCCAAAAGAGCCTGGGGGAGGGGGCAAATGGCTGGCCTGGAGGGAGGCGACCCGATTTCACCGACTGAAACAGTTCTGTGACTCCCAAGTGCCTCAGGTTGAAATCAGGAGACATCACAGAGGTATCTCCTGTTCGGACAGCGCACCCTGCCCCGTATCACACGGCCGGGCTGGGCTGAGCCAGGCTGGACCCGGGTGGGGGGCTGCCTAGCGGGACCCACACTGGCGTCTGTCGCTCAGAACCGCAGCCCCCTTGCTCTGCCCCTTTGTGAGCTAAACAGGACAAGTGGACAGGAAGGCGCCCAGCACCTCCTCACCCCATCCACCAACATCTGTCCCCTAGGGGTCCCAGACCCCAGCAGGGAGGGACAGGGACCGGAGCTCCTGAAGCAAGGCCCGGGGTTCTGCTCTGCGTCTCCACCTTGTGAGACAGCTCCCAGTGGCACAGCCTTGCAGACGTCACCCTGAAAAGCTGATTTGAGAAAGCAAACTCAATGACAACAGTATCCAATTGAGACCGCAGAGGGAGTTTAACAGGCAGAATGTAATTACTGAGCCTGGAACGGGTCCAAGACGTGGCGCTCCCACGGAGGCCACGGGGACTCAGCACTAGCAGAAGGGGGCACCGCCAGCAGCCCATCCCAGACATCTCCGCAGAGCCTGGGATGTGGCACCCAGGCCTTCTCCCTCACGCTCCCCTCCAGGTCTATTGCTGGACCTTCTCCCCGGGTTCCCAGGGCAAGGCTGCCTATAATGGCACCTTCTGAACTCCCAGAGCAGAGCGTGGGGCACATGAGGTGCCTGGACCCAGAGCATGACCTGATGGGGAGCACCTTCAGGATCATTCTCGTCCTAGGTCCTCAATGCGCTTGACTTTGAGGAAGGAATTCAGAAGCAGCTGCCCACGGGGCCATGGAAACAGCTGAGGGTCTAGATTCTGGCAGAGCCTCTCCTGGCCAATGTCAAGACTGTCCCTTCTTGTCCAGTCCTCCGCCCTCTGCTTAACTATCCTCGCCTGCCAGTGGGGAACGAGGGGGCTGTTCGTTTCATAAACAATAGGCAGGTCCTACATGCCTCCCATGTGGAGCCGCTCTGGATTCCCTGGTGAGTTCTGCCTGCCCCAGGGGGACATGCACCGGGGGTGACAAGGGACTGAACACAACCTACCGAAATGCAGGTGAGACTGTGATCCGGGCCAGTCTGAATGAGGACCAGGGGAGCCTGGGAGGGGGCATGACTGCCTCCAGAAGACGGCACAGCTGAGGTGGCCTTGGAGCTGGGATTCTGGCAGATCATTAACAATTGGCAGACGGTCCTCCGGGTTGGGCTGGCAACACTTCTCAGCACTTCCAAGGCAGAAGAGCTTGTCTGCCGTCAGGAGCTGGGTGGTGCTGGACCATATGCTGCCAGCACACTGATGGGGGTCAGGGGCTTAGACGCATCCATGCCTCGCCCTCCCCCGGTGCCCCGGATCCAGCTCTGGTTCATTCTCCTGTCCCTTCTAAACCTCCCCGCTACGCACTGCTTTCCCTTCGCCACCGCAGCAACAGCAGCATCCCACCCGAGGCACATTTTCAATAGACGCCAAAGTAGAGAAGACGATGCCTTTCTACCACCTGAATTCAACACTTTTCAACTCACAGGCACCTTTGTTGTATCTACAACTACCCCCACCCTCCAAACTCCCCCCTCAGCCATCGTATCATCTCATCCGTAAATACTCCAGAAGGTTTCTCAATAAGACCAGAGTTTGTTTTTTGAGCACAAATCCACAAAACCAGAACCATTCCTTTCAAAAACGAAGTCAATTCCCGATGAATATCAGATATCCAGTCAGTGATCCCGCAGTCTGGATTTTGTTGATCGCATCCCCAAGATGTCCCTTAATATGTTTCTCTGTCCTTTGAAATTCCTGCGAGTTCATATTTAGATCTAGAGGCTTCATCCAATTCAAGCATGATTGTTTTTGGCCAGAAACACCAAAAGTGGCGGTGTTCTTCCCACGAGGAGGTATATGGTTATCTACCTGGTTAGCTCTTTTGGGATATTATTAGGCACTGGGCCAGATCCATTCATCCGTGAGAGGCTGGCACACAGTGATGTTCTAATTCTACAGCTCCTTCTTCAGTTATTAGCTAGAAGGCTTCTAAAAGGAGAAACTTCATATGGGAAAAGCAGAAGGAATGCTTGAGAATGTTGGATATTTTCCTTTCTTAGACACGTTTCCCAAAGAATGAACTCTTCCAAAAGTAGCCAGTGAGTGTCTTACTTTTAGCATTGTGACAAAGGCCTGGAGTTCAACATATCTGATGTATTTTAATCCATTGCGATCAATCCCCTGCAGTTATTACCCTAATTGATGTTTGCATTGTCTCGTCTTCGGCCGGTAGGAACCACTTTGGCTCCTGTGTCCACTTTGATGGTATCCTTGCTTTCTGATGTGACATGTTCCAGGCTCATCTTGTACATTCATCTCACTCCTGCTTATTTCAATAGAAGGTCCCCTGACCCCAGCCTCCAATCTGTCTGTGTCTTCACTGCAGCTACATGAATCTTTCCTTAAATTAATTTTAGCTCTGCTGCTGTTCTTGGGAGGCAATGTGCTACAGGGAACAGACAGGAGCTTCGGAACTGGGGGAAAGTGAGTTTGGAAATGGCCATATCAGTTACTGGCTGCACCACCCTGAGCTGGTAATACCATCTAGCTGAGCCTCGGTTGCCTCATTGGTAAAACTAGGAATAATATTTTCTTGCCTTACAGGACTCTGGTGAAGGGTAAATAAACGTAAAGTACCTGGCACAGAATCTGGTGACTAGAAAGCATGTCAGTGTCTGTTCCTTTTCTTCTTGTCCTTTTCAAGAAACATCAACGGCTTCTAATGTCCACCCCATTGTGGAGACTTTCAAGCCCCCTTCAGTCTGACCCGCCTTATCTGCCAGACCTTGTTGCTGCAACTGTTCTCCCCAACTACCTGCCATTCTGGTCCCACCAGCCTGCTGTCACCACTCACCAGAGCCACTAATGCCCTCAACCTTTATTTACACGGCCTCCTATATCTTTTTTTTTTTTTTTCACATTTATTTACTTTTGAGACAGAGAGAGACAGAGCATGAACGGGGGAGGGTCAGAGAGAGGGAGACACAGAATCTGAAACAGGCTCCAGGCTCTGAGCTGTCAGCACAGAGCCCAACGTGGGGCTCGAACTCCTGGACCGCGAGATCATGACCTGAACGAAGTCGGCCGCTTAACCGACTGAGCCACCCAGGCGCCCCATGTATCTTAAATGCCCCCATGCCCTTTCATTTATTCAAATCCTACCTGTCTGTGAAGACCCAGCTCAGATCCCTCTACTTCCCCAACCCCTCCAAGCCTCACATTCTTCCCAACCCTTGAAAGGCTGCCTGCCCACACAAGTCTCAGTGGGGGGCTACATCTATTATAGCCATTTTCACCCACCACCTACAGACTTCGACAGAATACACTTCAAGAACGGTTCTTTCTGCAGCTAAACTGGTCTGCACACAGATCCCTGGGCACATTATCTATGTGTGTGACTGTGACCATAGCAAAGACGCTAAGTTGCGTATGCGTACATGGGTGCGCACGTGTTTGTGTGTACACAGGCATATATGTGTGTCTGAGTATGTGCACACACGTGCCTGTGTGCACATGTGACCAACACCCTTCAGGAAGCCGGTGTCCTGGCCTGTCCTCTCTGACTCAGAATCACTCAGAGTCCCGGAGGCTCTGCCCCACCCTCAGACTTCAGCCAGGACGTGGGAGGACAACTGGACCCTGATTACAGAGATCCAGTGATGATCTCCTCGGGGACTTGGTTTTCTGAACCAGATGTGACCCCCATCCGGAACATGGAAGACAGCCATAAATGACTAGGGAAAGTTGCCCTGTCCAGACCTGACAGCCGGGTCCCAAACCAAAGATGATCTCAGTGCAGAACTTTTCCATGAAAGAGCCATCCTACAGAGCAGTGATGAGTCAGGACACTTGGCGAGATGGCCTCTGCTCCCCAGGCAGGATTACCCCAACTGCCCCAATGTGCCACAAAATCGGAGGGGGCTACATGACATGTGATGTCCACCTCCTCCCGGGACCCTAGCGTCTGTCTCAGGCTGGTGCCCACAGGCAGATGGCAATCACTGCTGTGTAGGGGCAGGAGGCAAAACGGAGCTGCAAGGGAAGTGGAAAAACCCCACCCGGGCTTTCTTGGGTCTTCAGGGTCTAAAACTCCTGCTTCTTCCCTCAGAAGGCATCACTCAGATAAAAGAGATCTAGCCAAAGCAGTGTTCAAGGCTCAGCTTTAAAAATCAAGAGCCCTACAAGCAATAAAAGTGGAATTTCCCCGGGTGATAGGAGGGACAACTATGAAGAGGGGTTGGGCAGCATCCCAACGGGAAGACGGCTTCTGGAAGGATGGCAGGGGCCCGTCAGCACAGGAATGGCTACATTTCAAGTGGCCACCTGTCCGCTCTGAACCAAACCCACCTCTTGTGGTCCGGGAGCCATCAGGAAGACATCCTGGGCTGATGTGCCCCCAGGGGACGAAGGAAGTGGGCAGAATCCCTGGGGCTGGTAACTCTGTGCCCAGCGGCATCGGAGAAGCAGGCTGCAGCATGGCTGGAGCAGAAATGAGACAACCCCGAATTATTCTGGAAGAAAGTGGCCTTTGGAATGAGTGTGGATGGGGTGTGCTCTTTCCACCAACTGAGTGTAAATGGGGTCTCAGGTTGTTTTATGGGGTGTTAAAGGAACGGTGTCACCCTCGTGACACTACTCTGGGGGAGCATGTGAGGACATCTGGGGGAGGGGGGGGCAGCAGACTTTGGCTCGCAGGTGTTCACTGATTAACGGAAGCCACGCGGGGGTAAAGGCTCTTTGGAGCCGGCTGATGTGCGCCCCCGCTCTGATCTCAACCCCACTTCCAGGGCTTTGTGGGGGTGGAGAGCAGGGGGAGGAGGTTCCCAGCGAGGGACACGGCTCCGCTAATCACCACGTGCCATCACATAATCACATTTAATAGCAGCGCACAAAGCACCAGGTTGCATCTGAACATCAAACATCGGCTTGAAAATGCAGCCCCCCTTCCCTTCATGGGCTCCTCACAGCAGCAGCATCTGGGGGCGTGACGATGCGGCCCTGCCCCAGCTGCCAGCGCCCCCCGAGAGGCCCTGCACCCAGCCCTGTGTGCCCCTCGGAGCAGGGAGGTTTGCCCGCACCCACCCTCCTGGGGACGGCCTGATTGAGGCCGCGGCTGGCGCATGCGCCTTTCGAACCTCCTGTGACTGCTATTTCTAACATATAAATAGAACGTGCTTTTTGGTGCAGCTTTCTGGAGCAGGTCATGTGCGCAGGCTCTCTCCCCCCACGGCTCACCCTACACAGGCTGTTCGATGGGGGCCACTGAGAAGAGTCGGGGGCGCCCCTGGGCCAGGCCTCCCAGAGGCTCTGGACTCAGAGCCCTCCTCCCTGCTGTCAGCATGGGAAATCCAAGCTCAGAACCGGCAGCGGCAGCGTAGGGCCCTCCTGCTGGGGTGCCCGCAAACTCTTTATTGTCAGCTTGCTTTCTTATTTCAGTCGTCTTTAAATGTGCCAAAGCTCCCTGCACCCCCACCCCCGCATTGCTTCTCTGCACTTATTCACGGGAATGGAGCTCACAGTTAGGAGCTCACTGCCTGCCCCCCCGCCGCCCACCCTGGGGCAGGTGCACAGAACCCCAGAAAGAACCAGGCGCCCTTTATATTCTTAGGCAGCTCTCTTCAACCTTATTTCTTCCTGGTTCTTATTTTTTTCAGCCTAATCTCCCCTCGTTTTTCAGGCTCCGTCAGAGGGATGAGTTCCATGAAACCCCCCCGTTAGCATTTTATTTTCCTCATAGACATCCCTTTCCTTTTCACTCAGTGCCCATTGGGTGCCCCCGGACAGGGGGCCCCGAGGATCTGCATTGAGCACAGCAGATGGCGGGGCTTCGCGATGACCTTCGTGGTCATTAATATTAAATTAAAGATTAATATTAAAATTTATATTAAATTAATATTAAAAAGTATATTTTATGACTCTGTTGGTACAAAGATGAATACATGAATAGCATATATGACAGCATTTTCTTCAACCTAAAAGTTCATCTGTTTCTTCCGATTTTAAAAGAAGTGAAAATTAAACCTTATCCGGGGCCCCTGAAGGTGTCCTGGATCACAGACACTGAGCCTGACGGATCCTGCAGCCCCAGCAGACCGGTGGCACCTGCTACAGGGACCCCACGTCTGGTTTACAGCTGAAGCGGCACACGGAATGTTCTGGGCAGCTATTAGAAACCCCGCAGCCCAAGGGCACTCAAAGCACATCAGAACCTCGGGATGGGACCCAGACCAGCTGTACTTTTTAAAAGCTCCCCAAGTGATTAAAATGTGAGGTCAAGGTTGTATGTAAATCAACGGTCCTCGGCCCTACCTGCCCAACAGAATTACCGAGGAGTTTTTTGTTTTTTGTTTTTTGTTTTTTTTTTTTTAAACAACCCAGAAAGAAGGTCCTGGGCACCACTGTTTTTAAAGCCCCAGGTGATCCTAAGGGCGATGGGTTGAGAGTGGTGGGTCCAGGGTCTGCTGGGCCTCCACCTCGGCCTGTCCTGTCCACCCCTGTGGGATCACTGTCCCCGGCCTTCTGTCATGTGGTTTCTGCCAGACCTGCCTCTGGGCTGGGACACAGAAGGTTAAAGAAGGCAGGGTCAAGGTGGGGGGGTGAGAGAGAGAGAGAGGGTGAGAGGCTGGAAGGGGTGAGGTAGAGGGTCTGCTCTGTGACTAGGGGGCTGGAGCTCTTGTGTCACCAGGATCCCAGGTGCTACTGCCCCTCTGAAGAGCCCCACTCCCAGGTGACACCTCCGAGGCACTAGTCTTGGGCTTCTTGATGAGGAGCCTGAGGACGGGGTGGGACTCAGACGCCTAGGAGCAGGCTGGAATGCGGAGACAGCAGGGTGGGGGGCAAGGAGAGACGCCTAAGGGGGAAATGCACCTGTGTGATAGTTCAAGGACCCCTCAGGGTGTCAGCATGTACCCCCGGCTGGCGCCCAAGGTGAACATGGGCGCGTACTTCACTCATCCGTGCGGGAGCCTCAGCAAGGAGGGCTGTACAGAGCATGAGATCATCACTCTGAACCCCAAGTCCGGTGCAGCCGCTGGACTAGAGACGTCTCCTCTAGAACATGGACCCCTCGAGAGCAGGCACTTGGTCTCTCTTTTTAAAAAGAGAAAAAAAAAAAGAAAAGAAAAAGGAAAAGAAAAATTGTGCTAAAATACACATAACATAAAATTTACTATTTTAACCGTTTTGAAGTCCAGCACCATTAACTACATTCCCATTGCTGTGCCACCATCACCACCATCTATCTCCAGAAGTTTCTCATCTTCCCAAACTGAAACTCTGCCCCCATTAAACACAAACTCCGTGTTCTCCCATCCCCAAGCCCCTGGAAGCCACCTGTCTCTGTGAACGTGACTATCAGTACCTCACGTGCGTGGGAGCATACAGTGTTCGTCTGTTTGTGCCTGGATTATTTCACTTAGCGTCTGTCCCCAGCATCCATCCACGTGGCGGCACGCGACAGGGTTTCCTTCTTCTTTAAGGCTGAATAATATTGCACTGCGTGTGTAAATCGCCCTTTGATTCTCCATGGGACTTTGTCTCTTTTGTCCACCGCTATCTCGCAGCACCTAGAACCTTGCTGGCACTTCGGGCGTGTGCAAATAAGTGTTGAAAGAATGGTTTAAGTGAAATAATCCACTTAAATTTTTTTAAATGAAAAAAAAATGTGTCTTCATTTTTGAGAGAGACAGAGAGAGCACAAGCAAGGGAGAAGGAGAGAGAGAGGGAGACACAGAATCTGAAACAGGCTCCAGGCTCCAAGCTGTCAGCACAGAGCCTGACGCGGGGCTCGAACTCGGAAACGACAAGATCATGACCTGAGCCAAAGTTGGAGGCTTAACCAACTGAGCCACCCAGGCGCCCAGCTGGCGTTTTAAATAGGTCGTTTCTCATCATACTAGAGAGCGCCCTCTCCGCTTCCCCTCGGAACAAATTCCAGGAGATTTGGGTTATTCTCCCTGAAGGTGGTCAGCTGGCACCCCAGGGCCGTGTCTCTCGGCCCGTTTTCTGCGCACAGACCCAGGCCCCGAGATGGTGCCACCGTCTGAGGGCATCAGCTCCAACGCAGAGGGAAGCCGCGGGCTGGTGAGATCTTATTTAGGAGGCTAGCAGGAGGCAGCGCAGGAAAGGCTGTTATGTCTTTCCACAGAACATTCCAGAACCTTTAACCCTCCGCTGGAGCTTCGTGGCCCAGAGTTTGATGGGGGCTGCTCTATCTTTTCCTGTCAGATTTAGACAGCTCAGCACGGCGCCCTTTCGACATGAAGTAATAATTGTCAGAGCGGGTCAGGGCTTCACCAGCTGAGAAAACACCAGAGTGACCCTCGAAAGGAAGGCCGAATCGGGACACAGCCCATTAGCGGGTCAGAGGAGCTCCCCCGCTGACATTTGCGTTGACGCTCCCTCATCCAGAAATCTGACGTGGGAGACACCCTCTGTGCAGTCACCTTGACGGGGGCACGTGCGAGCTGTCCCTCAGAGTGGCGCTCAGCAGACGGTCTTAAATGCCACGGTAAAAAAACAAAAGAAGGCATCTCACGGTTATTTTTGCCTTAATACAAAAGGAATAAATAACCATAGAAATGGTGGAGAAAACCGCACAGATGGATTCAGTCCTCTGGGATTTCACCCCAAAAGGTGAGAGCTGTTCCCACTTTAGCACAGAGTCCTCCAGTATTTGTCGATGCCTATATACGTATATACGCATGTGTATGCAGGGTGGGTATACACCTGTGTAAGTGTGTGCACATGTGTGTATGTGTCTGAGCACGCGTATGGGTGTATATGCATGTGCACATGTGTGTATACATACACCTATGTTGTATATGATGTATCGCGTATATATGTGTATATGTACGTGTTTGTATGTGCGCTTATGTGTATACATGTATGTGTGCACATGCCTGTATACAAGCATGTGTGTCCATCTGTGCATATGCGTACAGATGTGTCTGTGTGTATATGTATATGCATGCAGTGGTATTTTTATGAACAAACACTTTGTAACAAGTCAATCACCAGTATAAAAAAAGAGGCTTATGAGACCAAATACATTTTAATATCTAAAGTTTCAAAAATGTTTGTAGACATTTTTCATATTTTTGTACCTGCAGCATTTCCAAACTGTGTTCCACAAAACAAATGCATGCACTAAAATAAAAGCTAGGGGGGTGGTGCCTGGGTGGCTCAGTCATTTGGGTGTCTGACTTTGGCTCAGGTCATGATCTCATGGTTTGTGAGTTCGAGCCCCAGGTCGGGCTCTGTGCTCACAGCTCGGAGCCCGGAGCCTGCTTCGGATTCCGTGTCTCATTCTCTCTCTGCTCCTCCCCCACTTGTACTCTGTCAAAAATAAATACATGTAAAAAAAAATTTTTTTTTAATTTAAAATAAAAGCTAGGACGTGCTACAGAGTGCAGCAGGAGAAGCAAGGAGGCAACACCCCCCCCCCCCCCCCCCCCGCCAAAACCCAGAACCAGGAACATGGTTGCTAAACATGGTCTAACCAGCACTGTCGACCACAGGCCACTTTTTTTCTCAAGAACACCGATACATGCTGAAATAAGGAGAATCATATTTTCTCACGCCCTTCCTGAAGCCAGTGTACAAATCCTTTCTCATCCTTTTGGGCCTGAGGGGAGGCCAGTCCAGCACCACTGGGGGAATCCTGAGAGCAAAAAGGATGAGGAAAGTGGCAGACGAGTATTTGTCGGCTGTGATTCGACATAGCTCAGCAGTAACTTCGCTACACCTTCTTCCCAACCCCTCCTGGGTGAGGGATGAGGCGGCTGACAGGGAAGGAGCTAAAGCCCTCAGTTCTCTCGTATGTGAGGTGACTATCCCGGCCCCACCGATTTCTCACTCTCTTATTCTAACCAAACAATGGGAAAGGGTAGGAGGGGGGTTGACAGGCAGGAGGAGGAAGGAGAAGAAGTTCAGGAATCTTTTTCTGTTAAACGAACACCTTTGCTCTTTCTCTCTCTCTCTCTCTCTTTTAATAAAATTAGGGTACCATTTTAATAAAATTAGGGTACCGTTTTAATAAAACCACGGTACCATTTGCTTTTGTAACTTCTTTTTTTCACTTAAGGTATTGTGAAAACTTTTTTAAAAAAGGAATTAAAACAGTGTTTTAAAACATAATATTAGGGGCACTCGGGTGGCTCAGTCGACTGAGCGTCCGACTTCGGCTCAGGTCATGACCTCACCGTCCGTGGGTTCAAGCCCCGCATTGCGCTCTGTGCTGACGGCTCAGGGCCTGGAACCTGCCTCGGATTCTGTGTCTCCCTCTCGCCCCTCCCCCGCTCGCACTCTGTCTCTCTCAATCTCAAAAATAAAGAAACAGTATTAAAAACCACATAATGCGAAATTGCTCCATATAATTTTACCTTGTGGGTAAATACCACAGTCTTTACCCTGTACGCCCGTTACTGATTTCCTGTCAGTCAGTACTTCAGGACACCCTGCAGTACCTGCTCTGTGGTAACAGGCCAGACCCCAGCATTTCCCCTTTGTAGGGAGGGTAATGTTAAGCTTTGCCAGTAGAGGGCGTGAGAGGGACACTGCAGAAGGAGGTCAGCCTCTCTTCCTCATTCAGCGAGTGAAGCCGGGTTCCAGCCCGGTGCACAGGCCCCCCGGAAGTGTGCTCCAGGACTCACATGGGCAGCGGTGGCCCCTCGGCACCCACCTAGAAGTCCCTGCTCACCTGCGTCCTGGAGGATGACCTGGGGACGTGGGCCAGCTCTGACCGGAGCTACCAGTGGATTTCCGTACCATCCGGTGATCCCCAACCACACCTGTTCAATGAAAGGTGAACCCCCTTCCAAGCCCTTCTTAGGGCGCCTCCCCCAACCCTAGGACACCCTTGAGAGTTCTTGTTCCCTCTTCATTCCATCTTTACTCTTCTATCACTAACTTCCCTTGCTCAAATTATCGTGTGGTTTCTATCTCCTGATTGGACCCAGACTGAAACCCAGCAAGCACCATGCTTTAAGCACTATTTTTGAAGCATTTTAATTTGCAGTTGGGCACAAGGAAAGGATAGTGTGAGAGACGTGTCTATTCAAACAGCAAATGTGTACTGAGCAGATCTACTATATCTACTATGAACAACTGGGCCACAGACATGGGCGGTTAGAGAAGAGTAACATTTACTAACCCTGGGTTATGAGAACTCACTCACTGTCACAACAGCCGGTGGGCAGGCAGGGTGACAGGCGAGAACGAGGCACACGTGGGTGAAGTCACTGCTCCAGGGCCCACGGCTGGTGTGGAATTCACGCCTGGCCATATGCCTCTGCCCACTCCTCCTGCTGCCCAAGATGGGACAAATGTGATTGTTCAGACTTTCTTTGTCTGTGAGTACGGGAGTTCTAGACAGAACAGAGAGAGAAAAAATAGAATTTGGGGCAGAGGACATGAAAGACTCAGAGAATTTAGAAACAGATCCCATGAGGCAAAATGAGAAGACAGTGATTCTGGAAAGTTCTGTGGCCATGTTTGTCGATTCTACTCAGATAAGGAGTGGCAGTTTTCCCCGAAGAGATAGAGAGAGAGACGGGGGGCAGCCTACTCTGTGCAGGACAGGGACCCTGCAACCTCATTATTAAGATAGTCTTGATTTTAGGGGCACCTGGGTGGCTCAGTCAGCTGAGCGTCTGACTTCGGCTCAGGTCATGATCTCGCGGTTCGTGGATTCGAGCCCCGCACTGGGCTCTGTGCTGACGGCTCGGAGCCTGGAGCCTGTTTTGGATTCTATGTTCCCCCTCTCTCTCTGCCCCTCCCCCACTCACACTCTGTCTCTGTGTCTCTCTGTCTCTCTCGAAAAATAAACATTAAAAAATTTTAATAAAAAAAATTAAAAAGACAGTCTTGATTTTATATTTTTCTACCCTTTTCAATGTATACTGTAAAGTGAATGACCTGATGTAAGTTAGCCTTTATGCTTTTGCGTGACCCTTCAGGTAAACGCCTTCGCACCTCAGCAATAACGTCCTCATTCTGGACTTGGGGGACATGGCCTGCTGTATCCCCGGGGCAACTCGATTTTTCTGTGACTAGGCCAGTTTCTAGCAGAAAAGAGACAAACCCTGGCTATGGCTAGTTTTTCTGCTTGGAGAAGGTAAGGCTGGGCCTGGAGAAAGGGGAGAGAAAACTCTCGTGGAAATTAAGCAGGAACAGAGGGGAAACCAAGGCGAGATCAGAGAATGGAGGCCACCGCTGCCTCCACTGACTCCACCCCCCGGGGCCATATCAACCTCACGGAGCAGCGGGTGGAGACCCGGACACCCTCAGATGGACAGAGAGAAGCCCTCGCTTTCTAATGAAGATGAGACTGAGCTGAACAAGGCAGGGGTTCCTCAGGCACCAGGGCACATTTGTCGGCTGAGGCTGCCATAACAAAGCACCAGCTTCATCACGAAACCTACAGTCTCACAGTTCTGGAAGCCTAAGGCCAAGATCAAGGTGTGGGCAGAGCTGGGTCCCTCTGCGAGCAGGGAGGGAATCCCGTCCAAGAGTCTCTGGCGGTGTGCTGGCAACCCCCCGGGGTTCCTTGACCTGCAGGTCCCCACCTGCGTGGTCACATGGCCTTCTCCCCCAGTGCATGTCTGTCTCCCAATTTTACCATTCTTATAAGGACATCAGTCATGGAGAATTAGGGCTCACTCTAATGACCTCACATTAACTTGATGACCTCTGTAAAGATCTTACCTCCAAATCAGGCCACAATCTGAGGTACCCCGGGGGCTAGGACTTTGGCACAGGACTTAGGGCACAATTCAGTCCCTCACAAGGGGCACCAGTGGACCCATCACCACTGTTACACAGAACACAAGGACTTGTGCCATGAGGGGGGTCAATATTAGCAAGAAAGGGGTGTGCTGGCCTTGCTGGTGCTCTCGTTGGAAAATTCTGGGTCCAGAAATGGGACTTCCCCAGTTGTCTACACAGGATGGTGTGAGGTTGGGGCTGGAAACTTCTGAGAGGCAGACGGAAGGAGTGAGAAGGAGCCCCGGGAAGGCACGTGGTGCATGGGGGAAAGAAGCCAAGGAGAGCTTTGAGGAGTGGATTGCACCTTCTCTGGGCTCTGTGTGTGTTTGTAATTGGTTGATCACACTCTGGCCCGTATAAAAGCATTATTGCCCCAGAACGCTCATCCCTCCACTGTCCACTCCTCCTCTGTGGGAATATCTGGGACCTGGGGGGGCAGCAGTGGAGAGCAGTGGTCTCCAAGCTTTGTAGATCAAGCACCCCGCCATTTGCAAATGCCTGGTGAGCACTTCCATATTGTATATTTACTTATAAGTTAAATATATTCACTACTGCACTGATGATGGTGCCCACGTTAGCAAACATGCACCCAAGAGAAATGCCTACAGGATGAGGTAAAAATAAATGCAGATGAACATTCCGGCACTGTCTTCCTGCATTCCGATGGGCCATCCTGACCCCACCCCCACCGCAAGATGCAGGGTCCCAATTCGGAAATCACTAGTTTCTAAGCTATACTGATCCTGCACGAGACTCGGTCCACCCATGGTTGTTCTTGTCATGTCATGGCCAGCTTTTCATTTCCTTTCAGGAGTCTGTGTTGGACCCCTATGATGTGGACCCGGGATCGAGAAGGTTAGTGAGAAAGCTCTCTCCATTACAGTCTTGGGCACAGCTTCCTAGTGTAGAGCGTGGCCATTTGAACACCTGCTTTGTCGGCTTTGCAAAGACTAAATGAGAAAATGCATACGAGTCACTTAAAAAAATAACCACTGTAAAATGGCTGTTCAATAATGGTGGTTGTCTATTATTATTGCTATCATTACCAACCGCAGGGCAATTGGGAATCTGGATTGGAATGGCCATCTAGAAGAAGGGACATCACTCCAGCTAATGCCCTTATCCCTGATCTGACTTAAACCATGAGCTACACAATAAGATTTGAGCCACAAAAAATGTCTTCTTTCTTGGACAGCAGAGATTTAAGGAGTGAGCTCTTACCCCAAGGGTTGGCTAGGTGGGGCAGAAAAGTTAATTGCCCCAGTATCCATTTTCCCCTTCCTCCTTCTAATAACAGAACCCCTTGAATTTGGCTGCGCACATGGCATCCCAGTGAGAAATTACATTTCCCAGGTTCTCGTGCGCGTGGTTATGACCGGAGGGTTAAATTTTGGCCAACAGACTGTGGGCAGAAGTTATTTGTTCAAGTGACAGGTTACTGTCCTAAAGAAGTTCTCTGCCCTCCATTTCCTCCTATTCTGGCTTAGTCTGGACTGGAAGGCAGAGGCCATGGAATGAGTCAAATTCGACCCCTCGGTCACAGACAGCAAGCTCAGGGACTGGTTGAGCGATGGCGGATGAGGCCCTGGAGCCCCTGATGGCCTTGTGGAGCAGAGCTCCCTGAGTACCTGTGTCCCGTCTGGGCTTCTGTGTGGGAGACAGCTGCGATTTCACCTTCCTCGAGCCCCTGTTGCCTGGGCTCTTGTGTTACAGCATCTGTCCTGTGTCCTAACTAGTCGTGTGCCGCCATAGTGAAAAATGAATCGCGCGGCCCCGTGTTAGCACTTGGGTGGCAGGCGGGGAGAAAGCCACATTGAGGCTGGAGAGCCGCGGAGCTGCATTACTTATGTGGCGGAATACTTGGCAAATCAGTTGCCTTCAATAACGCGGAGAGTGGACCAGGCACCTAGACAGCCTGGACTTCTAGGAAAACCAGTTCTTAAAATGGGTGTGGGGCACCTGGGCGGCTCAGTCGGTTGAGCATCCGACTTCACCTCGGGTCACAATGTCACGGTTTGTGATCGAGCCCCGTGTCAGGCTCTATGCTGATAGCATGGAGCCCGCTTCAGATTCTCTCTCCCTCTCTGTCCCTCCTGCGTGCTCTCTCTCTGTCTCAAAATAAATAAATAAACATTTTAAAAAATTAAAAAAAGAAAAGAAAAGAAAGCCACGTTAAAAGGAGGAAGAGACGCAGTGTAAATCGCTCAATAAGAGAGGATCCGGGGCGAGCTGAAGGGTGGTGTCCAAGAGAGACTTTTGAACAGACTGTGTGCCTGTGGAATGAACCGGAAGCAGACAGACTGGAAGTATACGGGGGTCATTAAGTTTGGGGTGGGGGGCAACAGGGTCATCATTGGTTCCCTAAAGAAGCCCTGAGATCCTCCACCCGCAGTGGCAGCGGGAGACTCCTCAGTCTGCCTCACGACTGCGTCTTGGGTGATGAGGAACACAGAGACAAGGGAAATCTTACATCTCCAAATCTCCTTACCGCTTGTAACCCACTGACAGACACCTGGAACGCACAGATCGTGAGCTTCCTGGAGAAACTCACAGCTGCCTTGCTGCCTTACTTTTCCTGTTTCACTAAAGACTAAAAGTAACCTTATTCTAACAGCAGCTGGCCCTCAAGGTCCTGAAAGCCTTGCTTGCAAATTCCTCAGAGACTTACGGTCTCCCTAACCTCCCCCCGCCAACTTAAGGGTATATAATCAGCCACTCCTTGCAGCCCCAGGGCAGCTCTTTGTGCCCATGGGACCTGTCCCTGGGTTTTAATAAAATCACCTTTTCGCACCAAAGACGTCTCAAGAATTCTTTCTTAGCTGTTTGCTCACAAACCCCATCGCTGGGCATGTGTGTCACCATCTGTGCTAACATCCTCGCTCGTGGGTATGACACGATATCTGAGCCGACCTTGAACATATCCCATCCCAATCTTAGAAGTCTTGGTTCCTCCTGGCAGGATTTAGTTTTAGATATTTAGACACTCCATTTGGTTTCCAGTGGCGTTCATCGTCTCCAAGCCTCTTTATCGGACAAAACCAGGAAATACGTCTCTTTTTAAAGATAAAATACATGAGTTCATACTAACACTTCCAACTCTGATTCAGGACTATGGGGTTTTTATTTAACTCATTAGGTGGATATCTGTACATCCTTCCTTCCATACCAAATAGTCCCATCCACGGGGCGCCTGGGTGGCTTAGTCAGTTAAGCCCCGGACTTCGGCTCAGGTCATGATCTCATTGTGAACTCGAGCCCCGCATCAGGCTCTCAGCTGTCAGCACCGGAGCCAGCTTTAGGTCCTCTGTTCCCTGCCTCTCACTGCCTCTCCCCTGCTTGCACTCTCTTTCTCAAAAATAAATAACATCCTTTAAAAAAAAAATAGTCCCATCCTCAATGACACCAACAAAACAACTCATATTCTCTACTCCACAGTATACACACAATAGGCTCAGAATAAAAATGCCTGACACTATCACAAACAAGAGAATTGGTGACTGTAGTTTTAAAAAATGTTTTACGGTCCTTTTGTTCTCAGAATACAGCCCAGCTTGGGAGGCAGAGTTCCAGGATCGCATTCCACAGTCACCGGAATATTTATGCCACAGGTTCAATACCAGTCCAGGTCACTGGTTTCCTTTTCCTCTTTTATTTTACTCATTAAGTACATATCTGTACATCCTTCCTTCCATACCAAATAGTCCCATCTTAATAAATCCCACCTTAATAAAATGAATTTCATTAATAAAATTTCATTTCAATTCATAATTATGTAAATTATCCACACGACTCCAAAGTCAAATGTACAAAACAAGGTGAATTTAGTCAAGTGTCCTTAATACCCGGGGGTCCTTGCACAAAGGTAACAGGGGTCCATATCCCATGATAACTTCAGGTTATACATCAAGCCACCAAATTCTTTTTTTTTTTTTTTGATGTTTGTTTTCAAGAGAGAGAGAGAGACTGAGTGTGAGCAGGAGAGGGGCAGAGAGAGAGAGGGAGACACAGAATCCGGAGCAGACTCCAGGCCCCCAGCCATCAGCACAGAGACCAAGGTGGGGCTCGAACCTACAAACTGTGAGATCATGACCCGAGCCAAAGTTGGACACTTAACCGACTGAGCCACCAAATTCCTAAATAGAATATGTCCTCTCCTCCTAGAAAGTGCTTCTTCCCATGGACATGGAGACCAGTTTCGCACTCAGAACTTGGCTCCCAGGAGCTCCGGGTTGGAACTGGATGGCCCAGGGAGAGCCTGCCCCATCCCTCCGCCCACTGCTCCCAGGCCCCAGGCCCTCCCATCCCACAGAAGCCTTGCACCCACACGTGCGGGGGGCCAGCCCCTGGTTGGCCCTCAGGTGGTGGGTGTGCATCCCCAAGGTGCTGTTTGCCCAGAGGAGGGGGGACGCGGGAGGGGTTCTCTAAGTGGGCTTGGGGCCACAGAGGCAGGGAATTCGAGTGCCATGATCTATAAAGGAGGGTTCCAGTTCCTCCTCACCCAGCCCTGTGGAGTGGGGCAGGCTGCTGGAAGCAGGCCAGAGCCGGCGGCCCCGACAGGGAGACCCAGCTCTTCTCCCTGTCCCCAGCCCCTCTGCAGTTTCTGGTTTACCGTTACTTTTTATAAATACAAGCAAATTTTACACACACACACTTCTGTCTATATTTACCCACGCACGTTCACATGCAGACTTTGCACTGTGGCTGGGGTGAGAGGCAGGGAACGGGAAGCCTGTTGTCACACAACCACCTCCCTCCCGGCTGAGCCTGCACGGAGCCAGCAGCCACCGTGAGCCCCACCAGCACCGGGGACCGCGGGGAAACTGCTTCTGATCACTTTGAAGTGATTCCATCCAAAGAAGCAAATGTGACCTGATTCACACTGGCCAGGAGGAAAATACCGCCTTCTTGGTCTACCAAAATAAGGCAAAGTGGATGGAAGAGAAAAAGACCCAGTCAGCTTCCTAAAGTAACAGCACCACCACCTTGAGCTGAATTTCTGGCATGACCGGCTTCTCTTTCCTTCACAAATGCCTAATTGTGACTTTGCCCCTGGTCCTTGCAGGGAGGGAGTAAGGCCCTCTCCTCCCCCCACGGGAGGACACCTGCCTCCTTCACCCCACGGCTGTGTTACAAACTGCCCTCTGCAGCTCCGAGACTTTTCCTTTGACCCAGTCCCCCAAGCCCGGCTTTTGGGATGTGCTTTATCCTCCTCAGCTCCTTTCAGAGCTCCGGTGAGAGGTAAGAACTACAGGTCGCCGTCTTCTCCTGGAGCGCCATTCCCTCAGCGACGGGGGAGAGACGCTTGCTCCCTCCCCGCTAAATGATCACAAGACTGCGAATCCGAATCCGTGTCTAGTCAGGTCGGGAGGATGAAATCAGGAAAACGAAAATCAGAATCCTAGGAACAAATCAGCTTCTGTGTCTTTTCTGGACACTACAAAAGAGGTGTACTTGGCATTGTCCCTAGGGGACAAAGTAGCTACTGGGGGACCCTGCAGAGTGGGTACTGGCCGCTCAGTGGTCTGTAGGGTCTGAGGAAAAGTATTTCTCCATCCAGAAAAGCAGAGAGATTGGAAAACCTATGACCCTGTGAAAAGTTCTTTTTTTTCTCAATATAAATACATAAATACATATATTATTTTAAACTTACCATAGGTTTTATATAAGAACAATGTGGTGTCCACTCATTAAAAACTCTACTTCTCCTAAACCACCCCCTAACTTTGTCTTGGGTTTAAAAATCTTTCGGGGTGCCTGGGTGGCTCGAACATTCGACTTGGGCTCAGGTCATGATCTCTCAGTTCGTGGGACCGAGCCCCACATCGGGCTCTGTCCTGACAGTGCAGAGTCTGCTTGGGAGTCTCTCTCTCTCTCTCTCAAAATAAATAAACAAACTTACAAAAATGTTTAAGAAAAACTTTAAAAATGTTAAAAAAAAAATCTTCCTGACTTTTTTTGGAATTAGAAATATCAACAACTGTGGCCTGTACTAGATTTCTGTCCGGTGGCCTCCAGGGAAAGAAGCCTCCCTCCCGTTGCCTCCCTGAGTGGTAATAAACAGAACTTCCGTGGAGCCTGTCTCTGCGACAACCTCTCGGCCATGGGCTCTTATCCCCACCCTTGATTCCTCCCCAGGTGTGTAATTAAACAAGAAATCAACATAGAAGCATGGCGGCCCATACCTTCTTTTTGACCCGTCAGCCGGTGGGGAAGAAAGATCCTCTCGGTTACCGTGGGCAACCCCACTCATCCCTGGGCTCTCTAACAAACGCCTCTGGGATTGAAAAGATTTTCTTTGTTAATGAAGGACTTCCCTCCTTTATACCTTCAACTTCCTCCTGAAGCCTCAGCCCCATCTGCTTTATTTCCTTTCTAGATACTCAAATATTTTGAGCAGGACAGCTGGTAAATATAGAGGATTCAGCAGTTTCCTCTAAACCGGCAAGAGAAGGTCAAACCCCAGGGCTGCTCAGCCGGGATGTTAATAATGTCACTTTTAGAAACGACTTTGTCTACACAAGACAGCCGGTGTGAAGGTGGTATCGTAAACTGATCTCAATCTAAAATACTCTGCGTGGAGATGTGACTCTCAAAAATAAGCTGAGACAAAGCCACCTGTTAGTTGCCTACATGACATTCATTCTTTCTTTGCCTTTATCCACGGTGGCCACACGCCCGGCACCAGATAATAAATCATGACAATCCTGTTTCCTGACTTGCCAGTTTTGCTTACAACTAGGGGTGGTTCTATGAGCCACATCTGGCCAACGAGACCTTAATGCAAGTAGGTTGAGAACATTTCTGGGAAAACTTTTACTTCTCCCGTTAAAGGGACAGACATGGCTGGTTCTACATTTTCCCTCCCTTTTCTCCGCCCTGAACAGACATGATGTCGGGGCTGTAGCATCTATCTTGTTGCCATGAGGCAAAGAGAGATGCTGGGTAAGCATCACAGATTAGCAGAACCAGGCAGCCAGTGCCCACGTCTGAACCTCTGCTTATGTGAGAACAATAAACCTACACGTGTTCGAGCCATTTAAGTTGTGTTACCTGCAGCTTCACCTGTTCTAGGTAAGACACACCACACTTGGCATACTTCTCTTAGTCTGCTCTCTCCAGGACAGTCTGTGCCCTCCTCCACTCTCTGCTACCTCTCCTGTGGAGGACTAACTCATAAAAACTCAAGCCAGGAAGATGAGACTGTGAACTTTTCCAGTTTGATCCAGGGATTTTTATCATTGATGGGTTAAGTGGGTGACGGAACTAACATCCAAAGAAAGTCATTAGACTTTCTGTCAAAGAAGATGTTAAAGGACCAGCTCATTCCAAGCAGGGACATCTGCATCCTGGGTGGGGGCCATCTTCCCAGGGGCCAGGAATGCAGCCCCGACCAGTTATCCATCAGTTATCCACATCACAGGGATGGGAGGGCCCTGGTCATCGGCTGGGCAGTGTCACAGGCCAGAAGTACACTGTGTAAGTAGAACACAGTTGAATAAGGCCAAGTGGATTATTCTGGCAAAATCCTCAGTATCACATGGTCCCAGTAGACATCAGAGAAAGACACCAGTCATATAGGATTAAGGCCCACTCTAATAACTAAATTTAACCTTAATTACCTCTGGAGGGAAGAAGGGAGGGAGTCAGGAGGGAAGGAGGGATGAGGGAGGGAAGGAGGGAGGGAAGGAGGGAGGGAGGAGAGAGGGAGGGAAGGAGGAGGGAGGCAGGGAGGGAGGGAGAGAAGGGAAGAGAGAGAGGAGGGAGGGAGGAGAGAGAGGAGGGAGAGAGGGAAGGTGGGAGAGAAGGAAGGAAGAGGGGGAGGAAGGGAGGCAGAAGGGAGAGAGGGAGTTAGGAGGGAGGAGGGAGGGAATCAAGAGGGAAGAGGAGGGAAGGAGGGAGGGAGAGGAGGGAGGATAGAGAGAGGAGGGAGGATGGAGAGAGGAGGGAGGGAGGCAGAATGGAGGGAGGGAGGAGGAAGGGAAGAGGGAGAGAGGAGGGAGGGAGGAGGGAGGGAGTCAGGGAGGGAAGAGGGAGAGAGGAGGCAGGGAGGGAGGAGGGAATTTACTGGCTCGTGTAGCCAACTGTGAAGTTGAAGAAGGGGGCTCAGCTGAATGATGGACTGAAATAGAACATTCCTGTGCCACCTCGTCTGTGATGGCTGCATTGTGCCTTAGCTTCATTCCCAGCCACGAGTGCTCCAAGCTCAGGACCCCAGCAGGAAGACCAAGTCCAATTCCATCTCCACAACCCCCACCCTCTATGGTGTAAATAATCAGCTTACTCCAAACACACCCAATAAGCAAGAGAGGAGAAGTTTGGGGGCCACACTCTCCTTGAGGATGCCATTTCTTTAAAGCATTAGGAACAAAGGAGGGTTTATTTTGGACTTTCATTTTTCTGCAGTAAAGGAAGGGGTAAGTATCAGTCGAGGTCCAGGCAGAAGAAACAGACCACCCTGGTTATTTGAATGGGAAGATTTAATATAAAGAAATATTCGTAGAAAGATGGAAAGGCTGAATGAGGACCCGAGGGGATCTGGAAGGGGCAGAAGCAAGGGTGGGACCAGTCGTGGCAGTGGGAGAAAGGACACGAGGGAACGTGGGTGGGATCCTGGCTCCTTCAGAGACACCAGGCTGGAGGGAAAAGCAGCCAGAGGCTCCGAAGGAACTTGCTGGAAGGGTAGCATTCCCGAAGCTGGCCAAGGACAGACACTCACAGGGTCTAGCCCCCGTGGTACAGGCGGACTGCATTTGTTGGGTCTTAGTTTCTCCGATGAAACACAAATGGGAGGGGTTTCTGCTGTCTCTAGCACGGCGTCTGGCGAGGTCTCTGGTGGCCGTGGAGTCTCTCTCCGGGAAGGCCGGTTACACACCGAGTGGGGCCTGTGGGTTAGAGGCCTAATGTATGTGTTCTTGGCTTTAATTAACGTCCATTCTGATCTCTTTCCGGGGACAAGAGCTGGCCTTCTCACTTCACTGATTCTGCAAGGACGCGGGGATGCAGAGTAACAAGGAGGAGGCAGGGTCGCCTCCCTCTATCCCCTCCCAGGGAGAAGGGACATGCATTCTTGCCCCTCCCCACCCCCCGCCCGGAGCTGGGCTGCCTCTGCAGGTCACTGTTCATTCAGACCCAGGTGCCCTTCTTTTCAGTCTCTGGCGGGACAGGGTGATGGCCCAGCCCAGTCACCGTGCCCTTTTCTCCCCCTTGCTGATGTAATGGGGTACTGGGTGTGCTTTGCTTTGGTCTCCTGCCTGAGGCCCTTGGTAGAAGGTGACGACACTCTACGTCTCAAGATTGTGGGTGTGGCCTCCTGCAGAATCCGGTCCAGCTTCGCGACTCTGAGCTGCGCCGGGAGACGATACTCACTCCGCTGCTACAGAAGTGGTACCTGCTTCCCCATTTGCTCCCGCTGCTTATGACTCAAGGTCCTTTGAAACGTGCCGGGCAGGAAGGGGCCAAGACAGGGCCACACGTTCCCAGCTCCCTGGAGCTAAGAACGCTTGCGACAGCCACCCGGATTCCTCACCACGGCGATCCCAGTACACCCGCCGTGAACAGACAACAGACCCTGTATTGAGTCTAACTGTGCTTTGAGGAGGCCAGGCTACAGACGGCTTGAGTCCTACTTGGAAAGTGTATATATTTGCATCCTAATTGCATCAGTGCTTCCGAACCTCTCTGCGGGATTCTGATCCACAGGATCCGACGTGATAAATCGCACGGATGTAGCTCATGCCTAAGCGATGAATTTGGCACAGAGTAGATCCCGTGGAAAGTGCGCACAAATGCACGAAGTAAAGACTATTTCGGAGAGTTGGTGGCACGGAAAGCATATGTCCAGGTTGTTAGAGCCGAACACAAAAGAGGAAAATCTAATCTTTCATCCATCAGCCAGTCAGAAGGCAAACTGGTCATTTCCCCAAATAGCACTTCTCTTCAACAAACAGTGCCCATAAAAGCAGGGGTTCCGAAACTTTAAGAGGCCATAAAGACCTTGGCAATGGCACAGGGCTGTGAGAACACAGACATGAATAAATAAAACCCAAAGCTGCCGCTGAGACACAGCCGAGTCTGGAAGGATGTAGATGGACAGACTCTGAGAGGAGAGACACAGGGACCGCGCCACCGGACAGCATGCACTTGAACCGGGGGGTAGCCGCCCACCCAGCACCGGCTCCCCCAAGCCCTGAGCGACCTCTGGTCTGCCCTTCCCATCCAGCTGTGCACGAAAGACCGGATGCAGCATAAAACCAACGCCATCTGTGGGTCACCAAATAGCGACCCCGCTGAGCGACTCACGGGCCCCCAGACGCTGTCCTCCGAGGAGGGAGAAGACAGGGACCCGCGGCTGGGGATGGAGGCGCACAACGCCCTGAGTTAGCCAGTTCACATTCAGCCACCAGACAAGGTGCTTCAGGCAGAGAGAACCACTCGTCTGGGCTCTGCTCTCAGTGGCGTTCGTGGGGCGTGCTCTCCATGGGGCAAGTCTGACATCGAATGCTGGATTTCTCTATTGAGAACCAGCTACAAAGACCCCGCAGCCTGCTTGCGCTGAGGTTTTGTCCTCGATTTAAAAAAAAAAAAAAATACCTTCTTTTCCCTGAGGACTTGTGAGCGGGGGACTGTAAAGAATTGCAACGAGGCCCTTGAAGTCGGACGGAATTAACAAGACTCATTCCTCCTGCTGGATCTCGACAGGACACTTGAAACCCAGACCACAGACACTTAGCTGCTTTCCCAGGGCTGCATGTCAAGGCTACAAGCTTGGTTAAGCTTCAGGGATGATTTGCGATAGAATTAGAGTTGAAGTTTGGGGTTTCTGTGTGTGTGTGTGTGTGTGTGTGTGTGTGCGCTCATGCGTCTGTGGTGGCAGTGGGGGAGGGGGTCTTATCTTCACCCGCAAGCACACCTTTCCAATCAAGTGCCCAAATACACATTTATTCTATGCACTGAAACAGTGAGGGCAAACCAGACCCGGGGGTGGCTGGACGGATAGAGGTTCCGTGAAAGCTGCTGGAAGGAGGCAGAGTTTAGGACGCAGGAGTCTCTGCCTCAGTTTCAGCAGCGCTGGGTGGTGGAAGGACATGAGAAAGATGAGGCAGAAGGAGACACGAACTGTGAGAGGCGCCTGGGTGGCTCAGTCGGTGAAGCGTCCGACTTCGGCTCAGGTCATCATCTCACCCTTTGTGAGTTCCAGCCCCACTCTGGGCTCTGTGTCTGCCTCTCTTTCTGCCCCTCCCCTGCTCATACTCTGTCTCTCTCTCAGTAATAGGTAAACATTAAATTTTTTTTTAAAGAAGTAAACCTATGAGAGTCACTGTAGCTTCCCTGGGCGTGTACCACATGCCTGCACCACAAGTGATGGACCCTCATCCTCAGAGAGGCCAGAAGACAGGGCTGATCCTCTGCCTTGTGGGTAAAGAAACCGAGGCTCAGAGACGACGAGTTAAATGTAGCCGTCCTCCCCTCCTCAAAAATCATAAAGGCTGTGACTGCTTCTGAATCACAGGAATATCAAGTTAGGAAATCTCTGATTTTTGCTTGAGTTCAAAATGAGTTCACGAGGACCGTCTAGTCCGTTTGGGCTGCAGTAACAGAATACCACAGTCTGGGGGCTTAAACAAGAAGCTTTCACTCCTCAAGGTTCTGCAGGCTCCAAGCCCAAGATCAAGTCTCAGGCGAATTCTCTGGTCAGGGCCCGCTTCCTGGTTCACAGACGGCTGCCTTCATGCCTCACACGACAGGGGCGCGGGGCGGCTCTCCCCGGTGTCTCTGTGAGGGCAGTCATCCCATCCTGAGGGCTCCCCGCTCACGAACCACTCACCTCTCAAGGCCCCATCTTCTATTTCCATCACCTCGGACAGGAATTTGGTGGAGGACACAAGCGTTCTGTCCGCCACATGGACCAAGCAAGCGACACGATCTGGGGACCACATGATGCTGGGCAGGAGGGACTCTCCTGTTCCTAAGTGGGGAGGCATGGAAGTTCGTGGTCCTGCGGTATCATTTTCTACATTACGCTGAGGCAAGCTAATTTTTTTTCACACTCGTAAACCCCACTTTTTCCCAAATAAAAACCTCTCTCCTTATTCCTATGTGAGGAAACATATTTTTGAACCCCTCCGGTTTGTCCAACACGACACCACATGCTTTGATATTTAACCCTCACGTTACTCCCAAGAGGCTGGCGTCCCATTTGGCGGATGAGGATGTGGAGGCTCCGAGAGGTTAAGTCACCTGCCCAAAGTCACAGAGCGAACCACAGTCTAGTCGACTCCAAAGCCCATGTGTGCCCCTTCCCAGCTCATACTCTGTCTCTCTCTCAGTAATAGGTAAACGTTAGATAGATAGATAATCGACTGTCACGTCTCCATCCACGGTGGCAGGAGCAGAGGGTGCCAATGAAAAAATTCTCAGGCCGAGGCTGCTGTCAGTGACAGGGCCAGACAGCGGGTGCTGCTCCCTCCTGCCAATGGGGGGGAGGAGGAAGGGGGAGAAGCTGTTTCCAGCAAGGGGCCATGATGGGGTGGCACCAGACCCCTGGGTGGGACTCCCAGGGGCCACAGCATAGACTGGAGGGATGGTGGCTGGGGCTGGGGCGGCAGCAGCCACTGTATTTTGGGTGTCACAGGTTGCTTGCAAATGCCTGGACTGATACTCTGATGGCAACACAGAAGGGACACCTGAGTTGATTCCCGTATGCCCCCACCTCTGCCCCGAGTGTACATCTGGTCAACCTGATGGGTCTAATAAGTCACTAGCATTGAGCTGACCTTCTCCATCGTGAGCACCTGCAGAGGACCGCAGTGTGCATTTACCGGTGTCTAACTGAAGCCGTCCTGGGGTTTCCACCACAGAGCCTGGGCGTGTGGCAGAGCCAGCTGAGAGAAACCCACTCACCCCCTGGTCAGACACTGAGAGGCCCCTTAGGCAGCCTGCTGCTTGATGTGCTAGAAACGTCCCGGGCTTCTGCGAAAGACTTGTTTTCAAATCTTGGCTCTGCCACAAGCTGTGTGACCCTGAGATAATTACATGACCTTTCTGTATTCTCATCAGCAAACCTGCTCCACGCGGCTCTAAAGCAACGAAATGGAATTGCACCTGGAACGGTACGCAGCAGGATGGGGCTCTAAATGACAGTGTGACGCGTTCATGGGCGAGAATGCTCCTCCACCCCCCTCGTCAGGGACCACCCCCCCCCCCCACACCCCACATTACACACGGACCTGCCTTGGCTTCAGTGTTCAGCCAAAAGTTTCAGAGCTGTCATCTCTGGGTAAGACAAGAAAGGCTAATGTGTATCTGATAAGCGAATCACACCCCCCACCCTATGAAGGAAGGAGAAAGACAGACAGAGAGAGAGGGAGGAGAGGAGAGGAGAGGAGAGGAGAGGAGAGGAGAGGAGAGGAGAGGAGAAAAATGAAGAGTATTGGGAGGGAAGGGAGGGGGTGTTCAGGGAGAGAGTAGGAGCAGGTTTTCCAAGAAGGACCCCTCATCCCTTGGTGTGGAAGTTCCAGAGAGGTTTGGGGACACTCGAGGAGAGTTTGCTGTGGTTTGGAACCTGATAGTGGAACAGGACGTTGAGGGGCCTTGGCTAAGGGCTTACAGGAGAGAGAAAAACCGCATTGGAAACAGCTATGCAGTAACGGCAGGAGTCCACCAGCACTGTTGCCTGAAGCAATGGGGAAAGTAGAAAGTGAACCTTACACACGGGGTCATCTGGCCAAGGAGACAGTCTGAACTGTCTGACTTCTTGCTGCTCTGGGAAGAGGCGAGAGGGAGGAGTGAGCTAAAGGGAGGGCCGTTAAACAAAAGGGAGCCAGGTGTCCTGGTTTGGGAGATTCTCCACCTCTCCGGATGCCAAATGGTGTTAAAATGAAGAAAGGGCGAGGCGCCTGGGTGGCTCAGCCCGTTGAGCATCCGACTTCGGCTCAGGTCATGATCTCACAGTCCATGAGTTTGAGCCCCGAGTCAGGCTCTGTGCTGACAGCTCAGAGCCCGGAGCCTGCTTCAGACTCTGTGTCTCCCTCTCTTTCTACCCCTCCCACGCTCACGTTCTCTCTCTCTCTCTCTCTCAAAAATAAATAAACATTTTTTAAAAAATGAAGAAAGGGCTCTTCCAGGCCAAAGACAAGTGAAAGGCTCTGCCAGAAAAATCTGGTCTAAAGATGAATCCAGGAGCGTGACTGGGTCTCTGTTTGAGCCGTAACAAATAGCAAATACCACAGACGGGGTGGCTTAGCCAACTCTGTCTTCTGCAGGGCTGATATTACAGTTGAGCTGTTTTTTTTTTTTTTTCTGATGGAATGAGCCCCACAAAGATTTGCAGGATACCCACAAAGTCTTACAGAAAAGTGCAGTGGAAGAAACATG